>NW_027281825.1:0-376507 GCF_046629955.1 Centroberyx affinis
AGCATTAACTGACCCTTAATTAACAGTTAACTAATTTGTAATTTACTAACGGTGTTCATGTTAACTAAGGTATTAATTTATACATTATTTAATAGTTTATAAAGATGACTATACTAAATAATGTATAAATTAATACCTTAGTTAACATGAACACCATTAGTAAATGATTACCAGACACATTAGTTAACTGTTAATTAAGGGTTAGTTAATGCTTATTAAGCATTAACTAACCCTTAACTTAGTGACCCTTATTGTAAAGTGTTATCATCAACTTTAATAATGCTAACCATCGATTGCAACTTGTTTGATATTAGATAGATACATATAGACATTTATTTATTTATTTTAATAGTAATAAAGTTGTCTCACAAAGACAAAGGTAAATGCATGGTCTTTGTCGGGATCAAGCCTTCATCCGTTGAGTATTGATTGACAGGGCATGGCTACATATTTCCACTTTGATCCAGAAATTTGAGCTGTGATCGATTTGTTTGCTCGGGCCCCTTCTTCAATTGCTTCGATGACAATAAGAGGGGATCATGAGAGTGGCTGGCTGACATTCTTCCACCAATCAATCCGGCACCCATATGGTGCGTTTGACTTCTGAAAGAAATCGCCTCAGAAACTCTGGCTTTCAGAGATCAGCGGTTCTGCAGATCAGCTTTGGCTTTTGAATTATAACGAATGTGATAAAAAATGCTTGATAAATAAACTATAAAGCCTGTGCGATCACACCATCCAAGATACACGAACTTCAAGGGAGACAACAAACACGACCAGGAGGTTACGTAAGCTCACGAAAATATTGGCGACGTTTCAATTGCATCTGAACGCACATGGTTCATATTTTCCCCTCCAAATCCCACTTAGGTGCTTCTCAGACGGAGCGGTTCAGTGTGGAAATCCCGACGTAGATACACAGGGAGATAGACCCGACCCTAGCCCGGCTTCCAGAACCCCCCTTGTCCCCCGAGTCAAACCCCGGCGTCTTATTAAAGCATTAAGGACATGTTGCCACTGGATGCGCTCGGAGCTCGCTCTGGGGGGAAGTTGTTGCCTTCGAAATGAAAATAACATCTGTGCCATCTGTGCAAACACACAGAGGGGTTAGGGCGAGTTTCTTATGTAAAATGGAGGGATTCGGGGATGTTACCATAGATGTTAAGTAAACACAGAGGGATGTGGTGTTGTTTGTATCGCATTTTATTGCATGTATGTGTCTGTGTGGAAGAGAAAGCGGGAGGGAGAGTTTTGTATAGTTCGCAATTGACTGTGTGGGCTGTTTGCCTGCTAGTGTGTGTGTTTGTGCGTCTTTGTCAGTGGTGGAAGAAGTACTCTGATCCTTTACTTAAGTAAAAGTACCAATACAGCAATGTAAAAATACTCCATTACAAGTAAAAGTCCTGCATGAAAAATCCTACTTAAGTAAAAGTACATAAGTATTAGCAGCAAAATGTAGTTAAAGTATTAAAGTAAAAGTAGTGGTTTGGTCCCTCTGACTGATATTTTATTATATATGACATCATTAGATTATTAATACTGAAGCATCAGTGTGTAAGCAGCATGTTACTGTTGTAGCTGCTGGAGGTGGAGCTAGTTTGAACTACTTTATATACAGTTAGCTAGTTTAGTCCAGTGGTTCCCAACCTAGGGGTCGGGCCCCTCCAAAGGGTCACCAGATAAATCTGAGGGGTCGTGAGATGATTCATGGGAGAGGAAAGAAGAAAAAACAAAGTTCTGATACACAAATCTGTTTTCAGTTTTTGGACTTTTTCTCTAATCTTTGATTTTTGCTGAAATATTGGATCATTTGAACATTTATTGAAATGAAACCATGTGAGGTTTAGAGGGAAAAATCACTATTTGGTGGAGCTGTTAATAACTCATAGACATCTGAAATGTGACCCGACTACACACTGCTTTTTGGAAGTCGTCAAAAGCCAAAAAGGTTGGAAACCACTGGTTTCATCTTTAACAATGTGTTGTATTTTAAAAGCTTGTTATATTATCCATTGTGTCAAATCTCCATCTGAAAAGTAACTAAAGCTGTCAAATAAATGTAGTGGAGTAGAAAGTACAATATTTCCCTCTGAAATGTAGTGGAGTGGAAGTATAAAGTAGCATCAAATGGAAATACTCAAGTAAAGTACAAGTATCTCAAAATTGTACTTAAGTACAGTACTTGAGTAAATGTACTTAGTTACTTTCCACCAGTTGTCTTTGTTAACTCTTGCATGTAGACTTGCTCGTGTTTGAATATGTACCAGTAAGAAACCAAAATTGTCTCCTCATCTGGTCTTATCTCTATGACCTTTGACCCTGTGTGGAGAAAGATATATTTGGACAGCGTGGGCCTGCATCGCATCGCACTTCAGCGGGCGTTCATGAAAAGGATTGGGTGTAGTCATTATTTTGGCCGATTGCGCGGTTCCCAGAGAGGAGTCGCATGAATTGCTCCTTGTCAACTTCACTTCAGCGCCTGGGCTGCCATCCAGCCTGTGTCCCATGGCTGAGCCTCCCTCTCTCTCTCCCTCTCTCTCTCTCCCTCTCTCTCTCTCTGTTGTTTTCTGTCTCACCCCGGCTCCTGGTTCAGATGTCGCTCTATTGACCTCGGGGCTTGGTGAAAACTGCAGCCTAAATGAATGAAGCCCCTTGATAGCACGGGCAGACTGAGTAAATATTGTCATAAACTTCCCAGCTCACTGTCACCCAATTCACCCCATTCTCCCATGAGGCAATCATATAAAGTGACAGTATCTGGCCAAGCCATAAAAGAGGATAGCTTAGTTAGACGGTACCCTTATGAAATATTACATATGTATTGGCCGTTTTGTCCCCTCTGTTTTTGAGAACATGAACAAGTCTCCCAAATATAGAAACCATAGAACAGTGTCTGTCTGCCCAACCCTCATATTTACATTTCATAGATGCCAACCATTGTCTGTTGTGGTGACAGGATTGGTCAAAGCACATGACTCTCTGATGAGAGAAGAACCAGCCAATGTGATGTCCAGCGGTACAAACCTTATGTACCAGCTCAGAAACGCAGGTTGAGATGTTTTAATTAATTAATTAATTAATTAATTAATGTTTTAAATTAAACAGATATAAGAGAATCCTTAGTCTTCTGTGGTACTGTGCACGGTTATCAATCTTACAGCGTTGGCTAGACGATGTCAAACCATCTGTTTCAAGTTGGCTTTATAATGTTCTGCAACTTCTCCCATTGGAAAGGCTCACACATGATCTCCAAGGAGACAGTTCTCAGTTTGGAGCCCTGTTATAGATTTTATTGGAGAGGACTATGCTGAAATCATATTAAAAGGTTTTGCAACTTTGGGATCCAAGTGATCCCCAAAGGGTAAAGTCCACATGTTCATTAACATTTCATTCTTATTGTAGTTATAATATGGAGGATGATGATTTATGTTTGTGTTGTTTTCTTGTCTTTTTTCGTTGTTAGTCTGATTGTTTGTGTGGTTAGCTGTCTAGTTCTAGTATTTGTGTTATGTACCATTGTTTTTGAGGGTAACATTGAGTGTGTAATCTGTATAAACTGAAAATGAAATGATTGAAAGAAAGAAACGCAGATCCAAAGCTGCTCACCTCGCACTGCAATCCACATCAAGACGGTGTGCTGAATGTAGCACTGCCAAAGAGCCTCATCGCACAAAATGGATGCGCACAGAGTGCCAAGTGGGGTTGTGCATCTCCCAGAGGAAGAATTGCTTCCTTGTGTATCACAAGAAATGAGGAAGAATGATCCTAATGATCAATAAACCATAAAAATCCCAAAAGTTCATGAACTGTTCTAAATCGCCGCTAAGGAACAGTGGTTAACTGGGAGTAACCACCTCCTAAATTACTTTTGACCCCGCCCCCATATATTTGACCATGAAGTAGATCAGTGGTTCTCAACGTGGGGTCCAGTGACCACCACCCTTGAGGGGGTTCCAGGGGGTCCCCATGCAAATTGATGAATTGTTAAACTTCACTATTATTTCATTTACAAGAAGTTAACACAATTAGAGAATGTAGAAGAATGACTGTTTTGATCATAGTTTCACTGTTATCTCTCTATACAATACAGATAGTCATGGAATTCTGGACAAAATCATATCTGACAAGAGAAGTATACTCAGATTTGTGTCCAAGAGACAAAATCAAATCAAATGGGGGTCCATGGCTCTAATGTGTGCTAAATTAGGGGTCCTTGATATGAAAAAGGTTGAGAATCACTGAAGTAGATGACATGTAACCCAGTTATGCCAATAAAGTTGAAGTTTTATCAAAATGTATGTCTGTCCTTCAAAGGGTTAACAATGTAAAGAGAAAAACAAAGACAGCTGACATGGGTGCAGCTCCCCAAATCAGTGGGGAGTAATCACACCCACTCATTTACAAGAACAAGTGATAAAAAGAAAAGTCAGTTAAGCTTAGTTGCCAAGCAGTCACACCACCTGGCTCTGGTTTTAATGTAGACAACAAAATAAAACAAAACACTACAGTAAAGCAGGCCTAGTAGCTTTGCCAGGGTTATGAACATGGAAATAATTCCACCAGAGTTCTTGTTAGTATCTAATATACTGTTCAGCTGTCACAGATTATTATATCAATAAAATATAATGACCCAGCAAAGTTTCAGCATCTTACGGTTAAGTCTGACTTGCATTTGAAATAGAAGGCATGGCAATTTCCATATCCAAATACATGGAAGAAACCATATATGTAGAACATGCAGTCGGAAACATGAGAACACCAAAAATGCAATGATACATGCACATAAATGGAAACATCAGTAGAGGACTAGCAACAAGTAACCCACACGAATAGGGAGTCATTCCTATGTTCCCAGGGTCCTATGTTCCCAGGGTCCTATGTTCCCAGAGTCCTATGTTCCCCAGATTTATATGGCACATAATGGGAACATGACAAAGGGTCCTATGTTCCCAGGGTCCTATGTTCCCCAGTTCTACATATGTGCTCTCCCAGGGTCCTATGCGCCCAGGGTCCTATGTTCCCCAGATTTATATGGCACATAATGGGAACATGACAAAGGGTCCTATGTTCCCAAGGTCCTATGTTACCAGGGTCCTATGTTCCCCAGCTCTATATAGCACATGATGGGAACCTGAAAAAGATGTTCCCCAGCTCTGTATTCGCCTAGTATGGTTAGTTAGGGTTAGGGTTAGGGTTAGGTTGGTTGCTTGTAGATATTTACCCAGAGCCCTGACCACAACTGTTTCAAAGAACAGAAGGGCTTTTTTATCAGAGTTATCCAGGTTAGGCACAGGCCATCCACCGTAATTTGATTGCACTTCTGCTCCTTCTGACTTTGGAGTAGAGGGTTAGGGTTAAACATAGGACCCTGGGAACATAGGACCCTGGGAGAGCACATATGTAGAACTGGGGAACATAGGACCCTTTGTCATGTTCCCATTATGTGCCATATAAATCTGGGGAACATAGGACCCTGGGAACATAGATACGCTCCCCACGAATAGCACCAAACTACAAACACAAGGCTATTCAGGCTTCTGGCCTTACACCATAGAGTTGAGATGTAAAGACATAGGCGTGGCCATTTCTCGGTTCCGGAAGCAAAATATCCATTCCTTTTTCGCATACACATGGTCACGTGACATGCCATTCAGAGAGTTGCAACAGGTGAATGACCAGGGGCCTGGTTTATAAAACTGTGCGTGGATTCCACACTTAAAGGTTGTACAAACACAATATATACTACAAACTGTAATGAAAAGTGATTAAAATTACTGTAACTAATTATGCCTCAGTGTACAGGTTCTGCTCCATTTCATGTAACATCTGGTGGATCTTAAATTTGGCTTGGGATTTCAGACGTGCTGGTAACTTGCGCAACATATCCCGCACTGTTTCTGTAAATCTGAAGTCTTCATCCATGTTCTGTGCCCTCTCTTCCAAACATTTTGCCCTCTCCTCCCTGTGTTTACCAAGGTCTGCAAGTCTTTTTACCACTGCTTCATCAATACCATCTGCAGCTTTCCTTTTCTTCCTCTGCACTGATGATGGTGGCTGAATTTGTGGTGAGGCAGCTTGGGTCTCCGAGGTAGATGGCCCATCTCCCTGATCAGGTGGTGGAGTTGGTGCAGAACCCACTGGAGACAAGCCTAGGTCTATATCCTCTGCCGCAGTTGTGGATAGGTCATCCACATCCACTTCAAGGATAGGAGATGGGGCTGGCGTATCGGTGTCAAGTGGCTGGATCTGCTCTGTTCTGTCCTCCTCTGTAAACAAAAGTGTATATAGGCTTAAATCTGGGGATTTCTAATATGCATGGCGCTTTTATTTCGTAATAACATTGTTTACAGTGTGGCACGGTGGCACAGTGGTAGCGCTGTCGCCTCACAGCAAGAAGGTCCTGGATTCGATTCCCGCCTGGGTCGCTGCTGGCACTGGGGGTATGTTCTCCCCATGCCTTCGGTGCCTAGTGCCCAGGTGGGCTATCTCGTGAAAAAGGGGCCTTTCTGTGTGGAGTTTGCATGTTCTCCCTGTGCTCACATGGGGTTTTCTCCATATAACATCAGTAAGGACCCCCACTAAAAACATGCAGAAGATCATCGCCTGACCAGCAATGACAATGACAGAAGTTGGTCCCCGGGCGCTGTACTGTAAAGCTGCCCACTGCCCACTGCCCCCCGGAGGAAGGACATGTCTTGGATGGGTTAAAAGCAGAGACTGAATTTCACCGACCACCGCTGACAGCATGTGTGAGTGTGGTCGCTGCATGCAAGTGTTGTGGTGTGCTGTGTGACTACAATAAAGACAAGCTTGCTTGTCCGGTTTCGCTTTCGTTTCGTTTAACTTTATCCTTGAGAGGGCGCTCCAGGATAAATTAGTTGTATAGGCTACCAGGCGAAGGAAGTGGGAGGATAGGCCTATTTATTTGGGGTTAGATTATGTGGACTATTTTCAACCTCACATCGATGTTGGAAAATTATTTAAAAACTTAGGCTATACGTTTCCCTGTGAGGGATTAAGTGTAAAGTCTTTATCTGTAAACCATAGGTGACCATAGCAAATCCGGGATTAAAATTAGCCAACCTAGGACATCAGAGTTCACTCATAGGTTAGGCTACAATAGGGCTACAATAATTTCACTTTTTTTCCTGGGGTAGCTGGTTCCTGGTAGGCTACTAATATTAATCTAATGCGATAACTTGCCTCCTCGAAGTTGGTGTCTGTCTCCCTGTTTGACAAAAATACTGAGCCAAGACAACTTGGTGAAGATGGGAGGAACTGTTTTCCCACCGCCATTCCCGCTCTGGCCCTTCATTTTCTTCTTTGCCTTCACAAACTTGTCCCCCAAGTTCTTCCATTTTTTTTTGACAGATGTCATGATCTGTTGACAGCACTGTCCCGATTTCCTTCCATGAATTTAGAGACATCTGAACGTCTTTATAGTCTCTTGTGGATGGGTTGTAAAGATGTCTATATCGCTGTACTTCTTCTGACAGGCGATCCTCAAAGTTGTTCATTTTGCCGGTCGTCAGCTGTCAGTTTGCGCAAATAGAATACTTCCCTAGTAACCAACTAACATAGCAACCATTAGCCAATCATAGCCTCGGAACTGACTACGGCGTTTGCAGAGGCCTCCGCAGAGTTTCATTTTTTGACAGGAGCGCGGAGCTCGGTGCGGACCCTCCGCAGACCCTTTGTGGAGCTCCGCACCCACCGCACAGACCCTCCGCACCGTGAACACCAGGCACAACGCAGAAGCCATACATTCGCGTTCCAAGCATCACCCACAGAGCTGGCATAGAACCCATGAAGTACTTGTTATATTTTGTGTAGGCCTATGACACACTGTAGGCCGTAAAACTTAAAGTAAATACAAAATTGGATACAAAGAAATCGGAGGGCAGTCTCTGTTGTAGTCTCTGGCCTCCACTGATGCATTGTCTCGGACTATGCTTCTTGTTACGGCACTCATTTTTGGCATGGCTTCAGAACCTCACCAAAGTTGACCGACATGAAACTGTGTAAACAGATCTAATGCGGAGGTAGTGGGCAGGAAGGGAAGGAAGTGAACAGAGATGTTCTGGCAATCTGAACGGTTTTCTTTCCCTTGTAGCTAGAAATTTGGATTAAGTTCATGGTTAAAGGTAGATGAAAAAACATGTTATTCCTGCAGCCCAATACAAACCTATGTGTCATTTTTCAAGACCAAATGGAGAATCTGTTTATACCTACTCCATTCATTGTACTGAATATCCCCATGCTTGATTCTCCATGCCCTTACAAACATTACTACTCTTCCTCCTCTGTACACTCTAGAAACCCCCAACATAAACTTTCAGAGGCATGTTATTAAAGGAATCAGCATCTTCATCCCCCCTTCCCAAATCCAATTTCACCCATTCTATTGTACTTGTCTTCCTTGGGGTCCTGCGACCTATTAGTGACTCCATCCACTTCAGCCCTCGCCCTTTATCCTTAACTCCTCCAGCCACTGTGCAGGGGCTAAAGCAACAAGCCTGAGATTCCTCCTGTCTTTGTGCATGGATAACACACACACACCAAAAAAAGAGAGGGAGGGGAGGGAGATGGGAATACAGATGAAAAGATGCTCTCCTTCCAAGCAGGTGGAAACGCTTACATTTTTAATGAAAAGATGATTGCTTTTGCTTGTCTTGTCCTGTATTTCTGGTTCTCTCTGAGACATACGTGACAAAATCCTTCAGCAAAATGAAATATCTGCGGCATATGCCTTACACTGAGCCACCTTCCAGAACCTTAGCCCATAAGTTTGAACCTTAGAAGTGGGAGCAATTTGAGACAACCGAGATTTTGAGTACTGCTGAAAAGACTGAAAGACACTCAACATCATAGATATCATCTAAGCCATTGATTCTCAACCTTTTTCATATCAAGGACCCCTAATTTAGTTCACATTAGGGTCACAGACCCCCATTTGATGAGGTTTTGTCTCTCGAACCCAATTCTGAGAATATTTTTATTATTAGATATGATTTTGTCCAGAATTCCATGACTATCTGTATTGTAGGTAGAGAGATAACAGTGAAACTATGATCAAAATAGTCATTCTTCTACATTCTTAAGTTCTTGTAAATGAGATAATGGTGAAGTTTAATAATTCATCAATTTGCTGGGGACCCCCTGGAACCTCCCCAAGGACCCCTGGTGGTCCCCGTACCCCATGTTGAGAACCAATGATCTAAGCAGCCTAACTGCTTGAGCTATAATTCTACATGATAAATGTGGCTAAAAACTAAAAAAAAAAACTAAGAAAGCCATGTTTGAATATCAGATCAGTATCACAGCTTATTTTTACCTGCTCAAGGAGAGGCAGGAGATCGCTGACCTTCAGTCTCCGGACCAGTTCCACTGAATCGAGCTGGGAAATAGCAGTATGCACTGTGTTCCTGGGAACCCTGAGCAGCCTGGCTACCTCAGCTCAGCACTCCCTGCCAGAAGTGCCTGGAGTCACCCTGAGCTCTTGGATCAAGTAAAGCTTCCCCATATCCCAGCAGATGTTCTGACCGCCTCTGAACTCCCTCCAGATGCCGAAGCTCCCAGCTTTCCTATCGGGATCTACACTGGAAGGACGAAAAGTTCAGACATCTATTTGCCCCTAGATCTTCTAGTCCGTGCTCTCTTTTGTACCTTCAATGCTCTGGCCTTGATGAACCTCGTGGAAGTTTGAACATGGGTTTGGACACGACAATAGAGGTAGTTTGACCTGCTGTTAGTGTCCTAGAAGAAATGTTACCTTCTAGGGGTTATCATCTGAGTCTAGTTAGTGTGCCTATCTTGCCCATCTATAAACCACCGGACTTATCATTTGTTTCGCAGAGGCTTTGAGGCAGGCGGTGGCGTGCTACGGCCTGATGTGTAGCAATGCGCGACGCCTTTTGAATAAAACTCAAAACAGCCTCGAGAAACGGCATCTCCCTTTTCGTAATCCGCCCTTATCTCCGATCTTCCACGCGGACACCTTTAAAGCATTAAAGAGGCTAAAATCGCGACACGTAATCCAAAGCTGCTGTGAAAACAAGATCATTATATTTCAACACAGTGATTCAGATAATGCTTCGTATGTGCATGACTCATGTTGGAGTCTAATGGTGTTAATGTACATGTATGATGTAGTATGATGAGTGTAGTTGAAATATGAGTGAAATTGTATAAGCATTTTCGTATCGGACAATGAAAGGACAGAATGACCATAGATTTCTGTTGCCTACTGTCCTCAGAATTAGGCTTACAAGTAATATCTTGATCCCGTTTTTACTCAATACAGTACAAAATATAAGAACTACAATACGCAATATATACAATCCGTACATTACACAATGTACAATACAATACAATTTATAATACAATATACAATATAACATACAACACTAGGAGCATAAGTGTTATGAATAATATAAATGCTAAATGATAAGTGATATATGGTATTGCACAGTAGGTAAGTGGTAATATGATATAAGTAGTCAACACTGACGGCACAGTGGTAGTGCAGTGATGAGTGCAATAACAGTACAACAGTCCAACAACTGTACAATAACTACAGTGTCTTGTGGTTAGAGGTTTGCCCAAAAATTCTCCATTGGCTCTCACTTCAACACATCAACCCAGTCTGATGTCTCCAAGTGTGTAGCGTGTGTAGACTGTTATGTTACCTATGATAACTTTAACTGTATTGCTTTACCACTGAGTCCCCATTCATTGTCAATGCCGCCCCCTAGCGGCACAAATTCAACATTACAGTGTGACTAACTAACGAATGAACGAACAAACAAACAAACTAACGGATGGAGACCGATCCATAGTCCCCCCTTTGGTGGGGGACAATAATATTGTTTGTTTGTTTTTTTTATCATCAGTAGAGATGAACTGCAGAGTGAAAAAGAAAATGGTGAGACAATGGCCCAATAAGCTGTTACTACCATCTTGCTTGACTCTTCTTTAAGCATAGTCACTCTTGGCCACCTTTGACCTTAATTCCTTCAGCACCTTCCCTGGCCTTGGCCAATGATGCCGAACGGCTCCATCACTCCTCAGGTCAGGTGGATGTGAGCGCTGCTGTACAAGACTCAGGATGCTATGAAATGGCCCATTGTTCCGCAGGCCTCGGTAGAAAGAACTAGAAATGCGGTTAATAGCTCGGGAAGTGGAGCTAATCTCTGGCCACCATTACTGCAAGCAATATTTGCAGAGATGACAGACTTATCAATGACAAAGGCGCAGGTAGAGAAACCCTCCCTTGGAAGACTTTTCTTTGATTTCCCCATAGCTGGGTTGGGCATTCCTAAGAGGGCCAAGTATGGAGTTATCCCTCCCTCTTTATGATATGCCAGATGTCAGTCAGGTCCTCTTGTGCCTTGGCCATTACCCCTGCAATTGGGTTTAATCTGGCAAGAAAATGTGATGATAATTTTTGCAAAAGACGGGGATTAAGTTATTACAGAAGTGGAAGATTTTGTAATCTTTCATCTGCTCATTTTATTCTTACTTTCGCTACAATAAAGAATACAGTATGAAATATCTTTATTCATCTCGAGCAAAGAACATTCTGACCTTGACTTTGTCTGTAACACAAAGTAAGAATCAACATTAGTAGAAGGGCAAATCTGACAAATTATCATGCACAAAATCTTGAGGGTCTCACATTGTGTCTATTGATACTGACTTTGTCATTGGAAACAGAATTGAGTTTTGGTGCAAAACTTTGGATGGTCACTCAAGGGTCAATTTCATTTCAACAGACCAGCTGTGACAGTGGATCAACAAGGCGTAGGCCAAGGGTGAGCACGCTTTGGTGATCAGTTGATTGCGGCACTGTCTTCCAGTCAAACGCAGGACCCAGTTCTTCTTCTATTTATTCCAAATAAACCAGAAACATAAAACGCATTACTTACTGTGTGAGGATTTTTCCCAGGAAAGAGCTACCAGTGGTGCTGTCTTTTCAGTCGTTCTCATTTAATCTAGAATTTAAATCTTTTAGTTTTGAGTCTATAATTTCTCAGAAGTATTCACCTGTTTTCTACCCAAATGATGCCTGAATTCAACTTATTTCCCACTCAAGCCAAAGAAAAGTCAACAAAGGAAACCAAAGGATTCTACCCTAAACCCATCACAATGTGGATAATGTAGATTTCCTTTAGAAATATGGTTTTTGAATGTGAAAATAGCTTCATTTGTCATAAGAGGAATTTATAACTATTCTATGTATCCTTGAAACCAGTTAGCTTTTATAATGTAGGAACACACTCTCGGTGGGTTCATGGCATGAAAACATCTCAGTGGCGTGAGTGGTGATGTGCCTTATGTGCTAGATTCAGGCCTTTGCTGTGTGTTAGTTGTGGTACTCCTATACGCCTCATTGGTTCCCTGTGACTATTGAAAGTTTCAATCCTATCCTCCCATGAATAGAAATGAAAGATCCACAAAGAACAACCAAAAGTATATTTGGCGCGAGTTGGCAATCACCCTCCTTTGTGTACATCAATCAGCTGGGTCTTTGTTTATTTAACAAAGTGCATATCAGCCTTTTGATATATGTCACCACCAATTACATGCTTCTTTTGGTACGTATGGTCTTCTGTCAGTAGTGTATTTTGCTACAATGGCCTACATCTGAAAATTGCTCTCTGCTCTGGAAGAGTTGAAATGATAGGGGTGACACGGTACATTACATTATTAAAAAAAAAAAAAAGAAATCATAAGAAAAACATTCCCTTTATATCTTATTAATATTATAATCACACTCAAACACAAGTTAAAAACAAAAGGCTTCTATGATGTGATAATTTCATTACACTTGAATGATTAAAATGAAGATTATTAACCTCAGATGGTATGCTTTCTGTTACCAGTGAAATAACAGATGAATAGTAATGGTCTCCATGTGGAATTAGGGTTATCAGAGAGAGAGGGTTATTTAAGTGACTGGATTTCCCCAAATCTTCTTCAACTGAATTCAGAAATAAGCCGAATTCCTGATTAGCCTTGACCACATCCTCATATTGAGTCAGTCAGTCCTGTGACTCCATTCAGCAAGCATGCATCTAATTTACATCACAGATCATATCAACGTTATTTTAGCTTCTCTCTTCTGACTTTTTTCCTACTCTAGCCTGTTAGGTCTACAATTGAAGACAAGAATGTACTGATATTTTTAAGGCTTGGTCTGGCTTCAAGCTTTATCTCAGAGGTTTTTAACTAATGATATCTTGAATGCCCTTCCAAAAACTAATGGTGATCAGATCTTTGCCCTAGGCTGAGGAGCTTAGGCTAGCAAAAACTAGCTAAACATAACTGAGAAAACACTTCTTAACGGTGCTACATGTAGCATTTTTAAGCATCAATATAACGTTGTCAAATTAAAGGATAATTCTGGTTATTTTCAACCTGGGCCTTATTTTCCTAGTTTTTGGCATTATGACTATTGATTGTGTTCAAAATTTCATCACTTACTTCACTGTAGAGCTTTACATACCTCCAGGTCAGGTAACATACTGTCACTCTGCAACAGCTGAACCCACAAAGTGATAATGGCCGGGGGCCGTGGTCGACACGAACGAATATAAGCCTGCTTCCAATAAAGGCCTGGCACCCTCTGCAGTCGAGGTAAATAAAGGCCCGGGCCAATATTAGAGGAAATACGATAAAACATATCCTTTCAATGCAACAACACTCATTGCAATGAGTTCATCTGATTTCTGATTATCCATTGCTGGAAATTTGTGTATAAATTGCAGTATTAGATATGTTATTTTAACTAGTGTGAGCTAGTTAGCAAGTACACCACAGAAGTAGCCTACTGTAATGCTGCATTCATGTCAATGTTCTGTAAATATGACCAGCTGACTGTAGAGTATGTGGGATTTTGTGAGGGCTCTGTTATCTCCCACCTGGTGTCACGTGCATCCACCAATGTCAGCAGTCCAAGGTATTAAAAATCTAAATTATCAGTTATATTCACACTAACACAATCAACCATACTTGTAAAAAATTTGAAATATCTACTGTAGGTAGTTTATGGTTGATTTTAGGAAATGATTTGGGCGAGTAAAACACATACACAACGCTTTCAAGCTAAAGCAACGAAAACCCGTTCTTCTGCTTCTTCCGATATGACCTGAACGCAGCAGAAAACCGGTGTGTGAGCAACACTAAAAAACTATCAAATAGACCATTATAACTGAAATGTCATGGCAATTGTTCAATCACAGCTATTTAAAGTGTCAGGCAATGGATAATCAGAAATCAGATTGCAGTATGTGTGTTATTGTGTTGAAAGGACGTGTTTTAATGGCCAAGTTGAAATAAATGGAAATATCCTTTAATTGTGGTATTGTCTTGGTCTCACACAGCAGCCATTGTGAACACTCAAGGTGTTACTTCAACATGATTGAGGACTTCAAATAGACCAAACAGTTATAAAAATTATCTAGCAATTTTGGGAAGAACAGCCACAACAACCATTAGCATTAGCGGGGAAGTTAGTTAGCTAACTTACTAGCTAGTAAGCTACTAGTTTACTAGTTTAATCTAGCCTAGGTAACTCTCTATCTAGGCTATACTCTGGTAGCTAGCAATAATGGGCCAAATATTAAAATGTGATGTTCATTTGTTTCAGTGTGGATTGTTTTTCAGTGGGGAATCTGTAAAATGATAAATGTTAGTATGATGTGTATCTTGGTACACAACAGTAGGACAGAGCTGGGCTGTTTTGCTCTTCCAGGTAGAGTTTCCAACCCCAAAATGGCCGCCATGTGAATAAGGTCAATTACCATAAACAAGTGAGACCATGGTGGAGATGATTGGTAGCCTCACATTACCCATAAACCCCGTTGCTTCCTATCCCCTTACCCCCCTCCCTGGCATCTTTGGCTTGACTAAAGAGGATAAACATGTTGAAAGTGATTTTCCCATCGGCCTTTCACTCCTTCCACCATCTGCCATTCCCAGAAACTCTGAAAGCTTTAGCTCCATTTGCTCTGGAAGAACAGAACCTCTTCCTGTTTTGTGCTGTAAAGCAGTCCAACAGATTTCCCGCCAAACCTGACCCGGTGGCTCACAATGTAAAATGCAGTGGAGAGTCCAGTAGAGGCTGACAGGCTTCTCGGTGATGGCCTCATTTGTTTGTAGTAATTAATGTCTCAAAATGAATATGGTAATGATTTATTGATGTTAAAATCTGACACGTAGCACCTTTAAGACAACTTTAAGACATTTGCATTAATTGTTTTTACAGCTCTTATTCTTGGTATATTTGCCTATTTTTTCTTCTATAACCCTATATTTTAAATTTATATGACATTGTTATTATTTATCCTATTGACTTTGAAATGTTATTGTTTTATTGTCTGTAAAGCACACTGTAACTGCCTTGAAGAGTATTATACAAATTGTATATTGCTATTGTTTTGTTATTATTATGTGAGGACCTATATTTTAAAATATAATAAAATATAATAAACTGTTTCAACATACAATCACATCTGATTGCATTCAAATCCTTAGCAAATGAACCTGGTTGTCCTCATATGCTCTGCAATCAATCTCTCTCTCTCTCTCTCTCTCTCCTCTACTACTGCTCTATCCCATTCACTCTCTTTCTGCCCAGTGAATCCAATATTGTTTGCATAATTACATCAGATCTATTGCTTTTGCACATTTGATGGGATTATCTGCTTGCCCTGTCAGTCCTTTTCTAGACAGCAGAAAGCAATATAAACGTAGGCATGTTCAGACATCAGAGCGATCTCATAAAGGCCATATTTCATAAGCTGTGCAGAGGGCAGGTAAAACCAAACATTAGATGGGGCTGTTCAAACACCACCACCGGTGACTATGGAACTGCCCTCTCTAAAGGGACTGATTGAACTGTTATTTTTACTCCAGTCTTTTTTTTTCTGCACACGCACTAGGCTGGATAGATATAGATATATAGGATATAGATCGATAAATTAATTTTTGACACCAGGAAATCACGTAGACACCTTGCTGATACCAAAGAGTCTACATTTCCTATTCAGAGCCAGACATTTCCTATTCATTGTCAGCTGTTATGGATATGTGTGGATATGTTTAAAATAGCATGCTTAAT
Source organism: Centroberyx affinis (assembly GCF_046629955.1). NCBI lineage: Eukaryota > Metazoa > Chordata > Actinopteri > Beryciformes > Berycidae > Centroberyx > Centroberyx affinis. Next base: position 16,124 of record NW_027281825.1, read on the forward strand.
ATGGCAGTGCACCAAAAGCTGTCTCCCCATTCCTACATGTTGTACATAATTTCAAATCATTTTCTGTTTTGCTAGAAGCCATCGTTTCCCCCCAAAAAAACATATGGCAAGGCTATTTCATGACTTCTGTAATGATATTGTTCTCAAATAATTATGTAATGGGCTCAATGTCATTGACTTAATTGGGAAACTTGTGCCTGATGCACTTAAAGTAATTTATAGCTGGAGAGTTATAAATTAAAGATTAAATTATGTGTGCAAAGTCAACATTTCAACTGACATGTTACACCATTTATCGCTGAATAAGATAATAAAAGTAAGATAAATGTATTTATTTATTTAGTAACACTTTACAATAAGGGTCACTAAGTTAAGGGTTAGTTAATGCTTAATAAGCATTAACTAACCCTTAATTAACAATTAACTAATGTGTAATTTACTAATGGTGTTCATGTTAACTAAGGTATTAATTTATACAGTATTTAATAGTTTATAAAGATGACTATTAAATAATGTATAAATTAATACCTTAGTTAACATGAACACCATTAGTAAATTATTACCAGACACATTAGTTAACTGTTAATTAATTAATTAACTTAGTGACCATTATTGTAAAGTGTTACCATTTATTTTCATTTTTAATTCTAAGTCATTATCAAAAACTAGCTATGAGAATAATATAATGAATGTATTCTGAATTCACTCTCCTCTTGTGTACCACCCTTTCCCAGCCTGCAGGTGCATCATCCTCTTCATCTTTATCCTCCTTCTCCTCATCCCCCCGGTCCTTTCCCTTCAGCTATAGGCATTTCACCACGCAATAAACATGTAGCACACAACAGACATGCTTCCTTTAGGTGTTAAATACCGTACACGAAATAACCGTATCTGACTTTATCGTTCCAATTTGATAAATATCGATTTCCTCTGTACACCTCAAACAACTGTATGATATTTAACACCTAAAGGAAGCATGTCTTAACTTCTCAACCTGTGCCAAATGAGCTGGTTGTTGTGTGCTACGTGTTTATTGCATGGTGAATGCCTAGCTGGAAGGAACGGGCGGGGGGATGAGGAGAAGGAGGAGGAGGAAGATAAAGATGAAGAGGATGATGTACCTCCAGGCTGGGAAGGGAAGAAGAGAAAACCTCTAATTGATCTTGGCCTGGGAAAATAAAAACTGAGGCACAAATAAGATACAGAAAAATATAGCCTCTTAATTTCATCCCTTAATTTATCATTACATAAACATTAATTACATATTAAAAATAACATGGCTTTAAATAAAGTAAGGTTAGTATCATGGGTTTTTAATGGATTTATTCATGGGTTGATTCATGGGGACACTACAAATTAAGGTATTTTTCATGCCTTTTATGCAGGTTTACAGGTTATCAATGAGTTAGTGATGGAAAGTCCCTGTCTCCCTGAAATACATCAAATTAGAAAGTAAGCAGTCAAACATTAAGGGGTGTTTAAGGTGGTTTTGAGGGGTTTTCCTCCATTAGTAACTCCTTAATTCATTTAAGGGATTTTGCATGAATTTAAGGGTGAACGAATGTAAACGTAAGGTTATTTTAAGGGATTACTGGTTCATATGTGTGTAGGCAAGAGATGAACACAAGGAACAGTTTCTGATCGCTTGCCAGTTTTGCCCTTATTCAGGATTTTGGGTGCAATCATTCCACGCAAAGATTTGCTTTGTTTCACACTATGGCCTACATTATCACTATCTGCTGTTATCAGACAGAGTTCACCTGATTTTCATGACTTCTTGGGTTTCTGTAAAGTCTCCATCTTACATACCAATACTTAGATATGAAACTCACCTGGGGCCCGGTGCTACAAATTGTCGAGTCACAGAGAACAAAAGCTTCAGAGAGGCACCGGGTAAAATAGCCTACACCTGGTTATGCTCAGACCTCCTCTCTCTGATCCCTGCACCTGGTCCAGACCACAATCTAGGGCCAAAGAATGTCTGGTGAAGCGTGCAGCGCAGACCACAACAAAGCCTCGCTTCAGAACAGATTACAACCTCAACAAGAGCCTCTTTGATTGAGCTACTTTGAAAAACACCATCAATATCAAGATTGCTTCTTGGGGTCAAGGTAGCATTTTTTTGTGTGTGTGTGTGTGTGTGTGTGCCTGAATTTGTGCATGTGTGTGTGTTATGAGTCCAGTTCAGTCCAGTCCAGTCTGCAAACACACTTAGACCACACATGGCAGTAAAAGGTAGAAGGTCCTTAGGAATCATTTTTTTTCCCCCCTTCATTTTTCATATAGCAACAAGCATCACCCTGGTTTTCCCCTTTGCCTGTATCGCCACCTGCTGTTCCTTAGGGACTTGCACCTCCAATATTCTGTATAATGGTATAATTTCACTAAGCCATGTCTTATGTTGTCTCACATTAACATTCTGGTCAGTGTCTCGTCACATTTTAAAATGATAAGCTTGTTATTCTGTCACTGTACAAGCTACTTGCCTCGTGCATCTGCGGGGGGGGGTTTAGTCGAACCTGGCAACCTGGACTTCGGGGGCGTGTTTGTTTACATTGTCCATCACGCGCCATGCGGCTCTGCTCTCGCGGCGTGATGACGTAGGCATAGGGGCATTCTGGTGGTGGAACCTCGGAAGAGAAGCGGCGGCTGTGACGTTTATCAATTTAGAAAAATGAATCCCAAGGTGAGAGAATTGTATTTTCATTGACGTGGAATGGTAATAGCTTATAGAGCCGTATGTCAGGGGGCGTTGAAAAGCAGCGAACCGTACACGAATCGACGTAAATTCCGGTGCCGTACCTTCGCCTGGCTAGCGCCTAAACCCGCGCTATACCTACACGGTTTTGCAACACTGCTTGCATCACTGTGGAAATCATACCGTAAATGTGTCATCAGCGGTGTTACAGTACAGCCACGCTCTGGATACACTGTTGCATTGCAGTACTAAATCCGTGCTAACGTTACCTGATAGGGTACAGAATGACCGAATTCGCCATTCATCCACAATACACTGTCAATTTGATTTGTCAGTTTAAACATTCATGATGAATGGCGTTTGGTATGACACAGGCTGACACATTACAACACATAACTATCATGCAGTATCCTAATGGCTGCCAGTTAAAGCTGTTCTGTGCCCAAATCGTAAAAATCAAGCCAACTGTAGCAAAATTGTAGCCGTCGACTTTCTTTGGTGAGGAGGAATTTCACTAACTTGCTTAAATGTGCAGCTTTGAAGCCTTTGCTTATGTGGTATATGCCTACTCCACAGCTCAACATGCAGCCAGTAATGCATTGGTAGATAAAAAAAAAAAAGAAGAAAGGTAAACAATCTACTGTAAGACAAACAACCACCAAGATGATCAAAAATCAATTCTGTTTTCAGAAGAGCATTAATTCATGCCCCCACCCCCCAGAAAAACAAACAACACAACAACCCTATCCTCATAAAGCCTAACTTACATCCATTTGATAATACAGTGATGTTTTTATTATGATCATACTATTGTAAATCTTTCTGTCAGCCTAAACAGGTGGATAAACTGAGTTTAGGTGGGTCTAGTCTAGTCTTGTTTATGTATATAGCCCTTCATCACAATGTCTCAAAGGGCTTTACATAGCATCATATACAGTACGTCATATACATACTACATCTACACATCTATGTCATATAGGCTACATACTTCATATGCTACACAATACACATACTATACATCATATACATAATTTTACTAGATTGCATACATCAGTGATTCTCAACCTGTTTCATATCAAGGACCCCTAATTTAGTACACATTATGGCCATGGACCCCCATTTGATGAGATTTTGTCTCTGACCCAAATCTGAGAATATTTTTATTGTTAGATATGATTTTGTCCAGAATTCCATGATGAACTGTATTGCAGGTAGAGAGATAACAGTGAAACTATGATCAGAACAGTCATTCTTCTACATTCTCTAATTGTGTTCACTTCTTGTAAATGAAATAATGGTGAAGTTTAACAATTCATCAATTTGCTGGGGACCCCCTGGAACCCCCTCAAGGACCCCTGGTGGTCCCCGAACCCCACGTTGAGAACCACATCATACTATACACAAACACATGCCTATGGGCAATATAGAGTCTTCAATCCACCTGACCTGCATGTCTTAGGACCTCCACTACTTTACTGCATGTATCCAGTTGAAATGACAATGCACTTTTAATTCTCAAGGCACAATTTTAAAATTTAAATGAAACGCCCTGCTGACATTGCAGATTTAGACCTGCGGCGACCATGGCTTCGGAGGGGAACGCGCTCCAAGTCGAGTTTCCAGACTTCTCCTGCTCCCTCCTGCAGAAGCTCAACCAGCAGCGGCAGAGGGGCCAACTCTGTGACATCGTCGTGCTCATCCAGGGGCACCAGTACCGGGCGCACCGGGCCGTCCTAGCCGCCAGCTCCCCCTACTTTTGCGACCAGGTGCTCCTGAAGAACAGCGCTCGGGTCGTCCTCCCCGACGTCATGCAGCCGTTTGTGTTCGAGCGCCTCCTCCACTCCTGCTACACCGGGACGCTTCTCTTACCTGCCGGCGAAGTAGTAGCCTTCCTCACCGCGGCCAGCTTCCTTCAGATGTGGCACGTGGTGGACAAGTGTACTGAGCTTCTGGAGGTAGGCGGCTGTACGAGCGTTTTGGGGCCTAAGTCGGTAGGACTCGGGACATTGGCGTGCAGCGAAAGGGTCGAGGGCAAGCCTTCCCCCGGAGACAGCAGCTACCACAGTCCCGGAGACAGCGACCTGCTCCTCGACTCCGGCGTTGGCGGCGGCATGGACAGCTTCGCGAAACTGGAGATGGAGCAGCTCCTGGAGAACAGCGGCTTCTCCCCGCCCGCCTTGGACCCGAACGCCCAGGCGAGCGGCGGCTGTTCCCCGCCCGCCGAGCGCGAGTGCTCCGGCAGCGAGGCGACCAGTCAGGACGGCGAAGAGGAAGGCGGGGACGGGGACGGCGACGGGGACTACCGGTGCGCCAGGCCCGCCTACGTCCCGCCGAGCATCATGGGCCACAGGAGGTGGCTGCACGTGAAGGCCGAGCGGCCCGAACGGGACGACTGCGGCGGCCTGCTCTGCGAGGACGGCGCTGACCCGGGACACTTGAATCTTAGCCGTTCCCGAGCCTCGACCAGCCGGGGGTCTTTGGCCGACAGCGTGGATGAAAAACTCGTCGCTCAGTTGGAGGAGAGCCTGGATGACGACCGGCCTTACGAAGACCCTTTGGACTTCTACGGCACCACGACGGAGGGCTTTTCCGCCGGGAAGGGTGAAAGCGACGTCTTAAGTCCTCAAGGGGATCTCTTAGACGGAGGGGTAGGCGAAGGAAGCAAAGACGGCGAGCAGACCCCGAGCGGCCCTCGAGACGAGACCTCCCACTCGGGCTTCGCGTCGGTCGTCTACAAGCTCTACCCGTGCCAGTGCGGCAAGAGCTTCACCCACAAGAGCCAGAGAGACCGCCACATGAGCATGCACCTGGGCTTGCGGCCGTTCTGCTGCACCGTGTGCGGCAAGAGCTTCAAGATGAAGCACCACCTGGTGGGCCACATGAAGATCCACACGGGCATCAAGCCGTACGAGTGCCGCCTCTGCGCCAAGAGGTTCATGTGGCGGGACAGTTTCAACCGGCACGCGTCCTCCTGCAACAAGAGCCACCACGCCAGGCAAGGGGTCGGCGAGCACTCTATGCCCGAGAATTGTTGAAGCGAGACTCTAGGAACCAGTAATCCCTTAAAATAACCTTGCGTTTTCATCGATTTGCATGAATTCGCCCCTTAATTCGTGCAAGATCCCCTTCAAATTTAAGTTAAGGGATTTATTAACGGAGGAGATCCCATCGAAACCTCCTTAAGCACCCCCTTAATCTTGAGTCCTTACTTTCTAATTTAGTGAAAAATTCCGGGAGACAGGAACTTTCCATTAATTTCCATTTACTAAACCTGTAAACCATGCACAAAAGGCATGAAAAATCCCATAATTACTAGTATCTCTGTGAATCAACCCATGAATAAATCCCTTATAAATCCGTGATACTATCCTTACTCTTTTAAATCTGTTATTTTTAATGGATAATTAATGTAATGTAGAAATTAAGGACATTTCAGGGACAACATTATGGGGTTTGGTTTAGGGCTGGGCAATAATTCAATATCATCGTTGATCGTCTTTCAGTGGAATCATATTGTGATGATATGAAGATATTTTGATATCGTGACATACATTTCTGCTGTCTGAATTGATGATGACAAGCAAATTTTACTTAAAAACTCTCATAAAATGAGGTATGGTAGGAATATTATTTGAATATTTCAGTTTGACACCACACCTAACATCACCATTCGGTTCAATGAGATGAACATTCATTTGATTATTTAACGTGATTTTGCATACATGAACCATATCGAGATATATATATTGATATCGAGAAAAATCCTTAGCATTATTGTGATATTGATTTCAACCATATCGCCCAGCCCTAGTTTGGTTTGTTTCCACAAACTTGGTGAATGGATTATCTTATTTGCTGATCATAGGAGAAGATTAGCAAACACATGGCTAGAATAGTGTTTGATCAGTATTGGGTGCAGGCCTATACATACAGACCAACTGAACACCCCAAATATTGGAGGCCATCTTTGTAGTTGTAGCCAGAACTGTGGATGAGTTTACTCCACGTCTTAAGATCACAGTGCCCATGAAATATGAGATACATGTATTTCTCGCATTCACTTTGAAGCAACAGTCCTATTTAAATGACCTAAGGAGGAGGGGTCCATTTACCTCAGTGTTCGCACAGACGTAACAATCAGCACAATGTTCTCGATCATGCACTCGCCTTTCTTCTGTTAAAACGTAAGAAGAGTGCATTCCTTTTCTCAGGCTTTTTGCAAAGAAATTCAACGGTTACTTTCACGTATGCCATTCCCTCTAAGGTGATAGTCTTAATCTCTTTGTTGCTTTCTTTGGATTGCTTCTGATCTGTGTTGTTAGAATTATTTTAGCATCCCGTGTATAAATAAGCCTTTATTTATTAATAGATCTGGGGAGCATCTCATGTAAATGACGTTATGTTTATTAGAATTAGTGGTAGCAACTGATAGTGAATGGTGGTGAGTAGTGCTGAAATGTAACAATGTACTGTATTACCCAAGTAATGTCAATGTATCTTATATTGGGCTCTTCAAGTGTACTTTTTGGTGATGTGGATTCACATACTGTATAGTGCAGATTGTTGTATATTTACCTCTCAGACTTAGAACCATTACTCCCCTTAAAGACACTTGACATGATAAAGTATTGCCTTTGCTTGTGAGCTACACATTAACACACGTTTTATATTGTTTCATAAAAAAAAGATGGAAACAAAATGAAACAAACAATACAGGATAATGTATAATCTACCTCTCATTTTAATGCATGCCATAAGTCTTGATGGCTTTTGTAGTACTGTAACAAACCATTTTGTAGCTGGTTTGTTAAATGGATGTAGGGCAGAGGTTTTGATGTTCATATTTCACGACAAAAACTCTCAACTTATTGAGCATAACTTTTATGGGTCACTGCGTGTCTGTGTAAATAATTTAACGGAATTTTTCGAAGCACCTGCTACTGTTTAGCGTTGTTGCTCTATTGTAATAGGATTGTTCAACGCTGAAAGTCTAAAGTTAGCAAATTCAATGACAATTTCATTATTTTCTATATTTGACAAGGCATAAACAGTGCACACTATAAATTTGTACTTAAGTTAGACTTTTCATGAATGTTCTGACAGCTATTTAGTAGGGCTGAACGATTTTGAAAAAATATCTAATTGCAATTATTTTGACTGATATTGCAATTGCGATATGATTTGCGATATTAGAGGGAATGATAATTTTTACATCATTATTCTCATTTTCATTGAAAAACGTATTCAAATGATTATGGTGTGATTTTTGCAGGGATCTGTACCAAACAAAGATGTTTTCTTAAGTCTGTAGAATATGATGTGTAGGCCAGGACATCTCTGCAGCACCACAATATTTCATTTAAAATGCTATTTTGACACATTTCACCTTTAACAAATATTGCGCCTCCTGCGATTTGAAAATTGCAGTAGGCCATATTGCGATTTCGATAATATTTAGATTAATTGTTCAGCCCTACTATTTAGTTATCACTAGCTAGTTAACCTGCCACTAAAATGCTTGTAATAGAATGGCTTTTCACAAATGCCTATAAAATATTTGTTCTCAGTACTGATACACACTTAAAAAAGGAACAAGCACTTGGACTATGTAAGTCCAAGTACTGTGTAATGTATGGGATATGTATTTTGTAATTCTTGAAACTTGCAACTACATTGTACTTTTGTGAGTGCAGAAACAAGTACAAATATAACTGTAATCTGAACCAAATTTCATATTTTGACAATACTTGGGTGTAGAGCAACTACTCCAAATCTTCTGAAATTCCACCAACTAAATTAGACAATGGCAACTATGGCATTCCGTATTCAATTTTAAAATGCCATTGAAGGTGTGGTTACTTACATCTCATCAACACGTTTACCAAGGTTCATGGTGATTGGACAAACACTCATGGAGTTATGACCAATATATTGATGACTATTGGATAATACCATTTTGTGCCCGAGTCCACTTGGGCTACTGTGGTGTTGATTGCCTTAGGGAAATAATTGTTAAAAACAAAACAACAAAAAAGCAACCCAATAATAAAACAAGAACCCCCATGGGACTTGAACCCCTAGACTAGCGCTATGTCTAGTTATTATTATTATTCACGTAAAGGCTAACTTATGCTTCAAATTTTCAAAACCATGCAGAATGTTGACTTCTCCAATGGGTATCTGTTGTCTTGCAAAATCTCTACTTTGCATGTGTTACACCACTATAGCTCTGCTCACTGCATTGCTATGGAACAAGTCAATTTACACATTTATGGATGCAACTGAAACCATGACTGTAGGCCTATAAAGCAATCAGTAGTAAACATTTGACAGTAATATGATTGTGGTAGGGAAATGTCTTCTAACAAACAAAACTGAAAATGGACATAATTAGTGAATATAACATACATAGCAGATCTGTCTACCAGATGGATAGGAACCACTGGAATATCCACAAAAGGGTCCACTCCACACATGGAAAGCTCAAAGATAAACTTTTTATTCCATAACAGAAATAGTATTTTTTGCACAGTTAAAAACAGGTACAAATGACAAGCGGGCAAGTGTTTTTAATTAAAACAAGGAGTCTCTTGATATATTATAGATAGATTATAGAAAATATTATGTCTGTCTTTGAGCTTCCCTTTTGTGCAGTAATGCCAAATACAGTTTGACCCATGTCGGCTCTTTGGGAATATCTTCATATCCTCACACAAATGAAAACTACCTCACAAATCTAGCACATTTCTTAATCTTAATCTTTCCCAATACTCCTCACCCACTCATGTTTTGGGGTTATTTTCTTCTCATAGAAGAATTTGTCAATGTTTTGTACAAAATGGTATGTTCAGCAATAAATGTTTGTGAGTCTAATAATGTCATTGATAGTGTTTATTTTTTGCTGTTTTCCCCTTTTGAATGAATTTACTTCAGCCATTGACATCCATAATTCACTTTTATCAAGATAATAGCAGAAAAATGTAATCCTCTCAAAAGTTACAAAATATAGCTTTTAAAAGCTGTTCTTTTTTTTCTTTTTTATGCTTAAAAATGTCTTCTCTCTCCATGTCTGTGGTCATAAACAGGCATCATATGAGTGGTTAGTTATAAGCTATTATTATTGGATTAAAGTAATCTACTACACATCAGTGGATGTGCTCAGTATCTTTGTTTGACCAGCAGATGGCAGAGCTACATCAGAAAATAATGCAACTCATCTTACTGTATTTATGTGAATGTTATTAATGTGACACTATATTGCACCATGTAGGGAAATTTTCATTTCTCTTGCTCCCTCCACTGAGAGGTCAAAGGTCAGGGTCAGCTTCAGAACAGACAATATTTCCACATAGCTGGTATTCTAGCTATTATGCTGCCTTCAAGCACTGTCAAAAATATCAGAATTATGACTTGAGCGTACATGAACGATATAAACAAGAGGATCAAGTTGCTGAGTTGTGACGTTTACTGGCAGAGAGCATGGAAACCTTTTCAGTACCCGATGGGAAAAGTGATGTATTTTTGTAATATCTTCAATTAAATTGTATCACCCCATATGTGAAATGCCAGCTTCATGTTCAAGATTCTAAAATAATTGGCTATCTTATGTGTTCATATTGTAAGCAGTGGGTGGAGTAGCCTATATGTGTGTTGATTATGATATGGGCCAGTCGGGGTCAAATTTTCAAAACCAAATTGTAGCCCAGACTGTGACCTTATCAAGGTTCCTGAAGTGTTTTGGCCTTCATTTGTAGTGCCCAGATTTCAAAATAACTGCTTATGGAGAATTGATATAAGGCTAATGGATAACTAAATTGGATTTGCATTTTGAAATCTGAGAAAAACATGAGAAAATATTGGTAGGCCTACAAGACTGTGTAGGCCTACCTAACAGCCTTAGCTCGGCAAAGGCCTACAATTCCCATGGTGCTTTACGTCACAGCTGTTTTCGATCGATTGGCCGGCTCTCCGTGATGAAACATGCTTTTGTGCCGGATTGTAATCAGTTGTGCAGCATTTTACATATTCTCCAACAGTGAACGCTTGGAAGAATGGTGAATCAGACTGACACGGTAAGATTTAAATGTCTTCCAAACAGCCGTGCAGGGTGCTGCGGCTGTTATGGAGCACAACCGGGTCAAATCAGCGCCGAGGCGAGCGTGAACGCTCGAGCGTAAAACCGAGCGAGCTGTTCTGGAGTCGCGAGGCTTATGGGTATTGTAGTATGTGTCATGGAAAGGTAGCTGTATGATAAAAAAAAAACCGTATTCCTCAGCAAAGAGGTTGAATCATTCACAAGCATTGATAATAACAATCACATAATGGAGCCTTGCTTCACTCCGTAGAAGATAATAAGCCGACTTCGGCTGTAGCCTAATCAATAGAATGAAGCTGGACAGGTGGTTAACATGGGGAAATGACTTGGTGAACCACGGTATGTGACTAGCAAGCTCTACTCCAGGTGCATAGTTTGATCATTATAGCCTACTGTAGGCCTATTCAACAAAATGTCTGTGATATGTTCTCACTTGATAACCCCAAGGATATGCTACACCCATTCTCATCCACCCCTGTGGATGTTGAAGTTACTTACCCGAAATAGCATAAAGGGTAATTAGGCTACACCATCATAATTGGGCTATTGGTAAATGTCTGATTCAATCATTAGACCATACCAGCTTTTATCAGGTGTTCATGTTGTACTAAAGCAATAACAGTGTAAAAGAAGGAGGCTCGGCTAGTGGCTCTGGTCACTTCTACTATGTTGCTGCTTTTTTACAGCATCCACAACACTTTTACAATATAGACTAGCCTACAATAGGTAGGCCAACAGGTTCGTTTGGTTATGCTCGTGGGACGGCTTCATTCGGTCGCAATGTGTGGTTGGAAACAAACGTCCAATTAGCATCGTAACGGTCTGTCAATTTGTGCGAATTTTCAAAATAACAGTCATTCTGACAACTGCCAATTTAAAATGATGTATTCCTATATGGAGTAGGCCTGCGTATGACGTAGTATAGGATGTATATGATGTATATAGTATGTAGGCTATATGTGATATGTAGTATGTATAGGCTATATGATTTAGTATGACATGTATGCTAGTTAAGTCCTTTGAGACATGCTTGGGCTATATAAATACACTAGACTAGACTAAACGTGGATTATCGTTGGAAAAGAAAACGTACGTTAAAAAGCTGGTCTGCTTCTGTGTTATTTGTTGTGTTATTATAGAAAATGACTGTTAGTTTAAACAGTGTTTGGAGATAACTGCTTTTGCTAGCTGTCTCTAAGATCCAAACTGAATCAGGCAAAGTATCTTCCATGTGTTTTGCTTCTGCTGCTTGTAACTCATTGTAAAATTAATTAAAACTCAAAAACTGATGACAAGCAAACTCACCTCTGCTCTTCCTTTTCAACTACACCAGTGGTTTTCAGTAGTGCCATCAAGGTACAAGATTCTGCATATTTTAATTCAAACTAAACACTACAGCAACTAATTTAACCTTCCCTGATTGAAGTTGAGCTAATTAGTGACACGTGACACACACACACACACAAAATATACACAAACATATGAGAGGGAATATGATATGGAGTACTCTTCATGTTTTAAAAATAATTTTTTAGTGCTTTTTCCATTTTGATAAATATAATAATAATGGCACCATGTGATGCCTCAGTGGTTGCTTGTAGGGAGGGGTTGTGAATTGTCTGACTCTGGTTGATGCATTTTTGTAGTCTTATAGTCTTACCAAAACATTTATCAAAACTGATACATGTAACATTTTGTTGTCACGCATTTTTGTGTATTCACATACATAGGCCTACTTACAAATAACACAAGCAGAATCTGTGCCTATTGCAGTGGCAAGACATGCAAAAACAGAGGCGCATGGGCCTAAAAATCCAGCGAAGACTGCTGTATATGCAAGAGCCAAAGCACTTGAATGCGGCGACAAGTCATATTTACGACTTTGACATTCTGCTGCAGGAGCTTACGAGGCGCACGTGAAGGCAGCATGCATGCACCTGCGTCTGTAGTACGTTTGTATAGAGCCGGGCTGTGATTGGTCTATTTTGACGTTAGGCGGGGGCTGTCTGTGGATGCGCGCGGGTGATTAGGCAATGCACCTGGCTGTCAAGAGAAGTGCGCCTACCTGACACTTCCTGCTGTTGGCATCTATTATTATTTTTTTTCCCTCCCCGCTGTTCGAATGGCAATTTCATACATCACTGCCATGTTTGTATGATTTCGTCTAATGTATCCTGTACGGTCCGTGGACCTTGCGGACCAACCGTCGCGACCTTGGCTTCACGTTCGCCTGAAAGGAGTAACCCCGCTCGAGACTGCGAAACACTGCTTGGATTTAACCGACCACAGTGATTGGACTCATTTTACGTGGACGTGTATTGTCGTATTTGTGGATACAGCAGCAGTAGCAGCAGCAGCAGCAGCAGCAGCGAGGGTTCCTGGCTTGTGGAGAAGGTAATGCACCACTGGAGTGTAATGGTTCATTCTGTTGCCGTAGTGAAATGTGGCTTTGCGGCGCGAATAGAAAACCCAGCAGGCCGAGACATTTTTTTTCTTCTTATCTGTGGGGTATAAACGCCGTCTCATAGGTAGTTTGCGTCGTGACGGGAGGCTCTTAACAGGGCGAGACGTGGAGGTGGGTGGTTGTGTTTGTGTACGTTTGCTGTCACGTAGCTGCACAAATGTGGGTTATGCGACACTTGACTTTGATCACATCTGCCTTACAAACGTGTTTGTGCAGCTGCACCGTGCAATGTCGGTCAGCAGGTTGCAACACAACTGTGATTCTCTTTCTGTTTGTCTCTCAAGTGCATTTATGATTCAGACTTGAGCTACTAAATCTAAGTAAATCAGAAATGAGATTACAGTTAGGAAATAATATCAAGAATGTGTGATTTTGCAGAATGAAAGGATTACAATTGAACACATTTTCACTAGCCTACTGATGATGATACTTCAACTGCATCATGGGTTTGCTATATTAATCCCACATTGACTTTCTAGTCTTTAATTCATTCCTTTGCTGGACTGTTGAAAACAAGAAGCTGCCATGCCAGCTATTTGCCTTGCATGCTGAAGTAAACACACGCACACAGTGGCACACTCAGTTTTCCTCCACATTTGCTGCAATGTCAGTAATCACTGTGAATGTCTGTTGCATAATGAACTGTCCTTGCATCGTTGTTTGACAGAATGACATTTTCCATGTTTCCCATGCATCATCACTATCAGTGAAATGAAAATCAGAATTCGTCTGGCTGTCTTGTTGGTATTGAATAAAGCCAATTGGCCAAAGCAAGCCAAATAGGTTAAATGACATAGGACAAGCAAGTGCCTCCCACCCAGTGCATGCTGGGATAGGCTCCAGCCCCCCAGGTATGGAAAATGACTGACTTGATGAGTAGACTGCAGTCATTCTTATTGACAGTGGTTTTGCCAAATGATTTCTCTCCCCAACTTGTAATTTCCTTTTAAATATGACTTATTAGATCTGCCCAATAACATCTTTAAGGTACAAAAGGTCAGATTTTCTGTCTCAGCTGACAAGAGCATGTTGGGTTTGGCTCTTGCTGGTGTAATTTGACTTCCTCCTTCCTCCTGTCCCTGCTAAACTTCCTTAAGGACTTCTTTATACGCTCCTAAGCGTGTGTCTAATTTACATGGAGGGATGATCCCAGGTATGGTTTGGTAGCATGGACTCAAACTTCCAAGTTAGAGCTGGCAGTCTATAAACAAGGAATGCCATTTTTCAGGAATTCCGATTTGTTTTGGTTTGATTTGTTTTCTGCTTGTTGTGTTGCCACCCACACTTGCTGTTGAGTCAGATTTCACAAAGAATACCAAAATGTGTCATTAACATACTACATTCTAAACCGCTGACGTTATGCCATTGGAATTATGAAACTTTGAGTCATGTTAAAGGAATTCATAACCTTAACCCGGACATCTTATCCATTTTTCCAATTCCATTCTGCTACTCCCCGTCTATTACTTGTAGGTTATGGTATTAATGCAAGCAGTCATGTAATGACCTTTGACTGTTCGGGGCTATAAAATAATACAAAATACATATCTGTAGGCCTCCTTCTCAAGTTTGATTATTAACTCCTTGTCGTCCCTCTAGCTATGTGCAATTAGTTTATAGGTCAACAAAACACACGGCATGATATCTGACAACTCAAGGAAAATAATATCCATAACATCCAGTGTCAGTGCATTGTTGGCCCATAATAGAATCGTCATATTATTTTCATTTACACTGAAAATAGAACTAAAACAAATGTTTGTCTTGGCCGTTCCACATACACTTTATATATAAAGTGTATATAAAACCCTATCTTTTGTTATCAGATCTGTCACTTTCAATTGAACATTTCCATAGATTGATATCAGTTATAGGTTGCATCATTTTTATAGCAGGCTGTGAGTCTAGGCTTCTTTTCATGTTTCCCCCATTCGCAAATTCTAATGAATGCTTGCGTTTGCTATTGGGAATTGGAGAGTTCATCCAATGGCTGATTCTGAAGGTCAGCTCCTGATGACCCATGGTTTCAGTGTAGCTTGTGTGTGTGTGTGTGTGTGTGAGTGGCAGCGGACCAGGACATATGTGTACAGCTGACTCTCCATTGCGTTTGCCCCTTTTAATTGTACGCCAGCAGGGTTTTAAAATGGTTGGAGTTGCTCCAGTCTAGAATTTAGAATTTGTGGCTTCTGTTATCACTAAGAACAGTTAATCATCATTTCCACTTTTCTTAATTAACATCAATGCAATCCAAGTATTTGAATGTGGCGTGTGTGAACCAGCCACTCAGCTCGACTGTCACTGATTTCTAATAATATGAAGTCGTCACATGCTGGGATGGTAGATGTGGGGGGATTGTGACTTCAAAGTATTACAATGAACAATGCATGGCTCAAAAAATGTATTCAAGCCTTTTGCTGCATTCACTTTTGTTTTCGTTGGAGATCTCAGGGTTAAACTGGGGTTTTTCTATGCAGTGCCTTCATAATATCATTCAGAACCCTATTTTCCAGGCTGAGAATCTGCATTTCAAATCTGAGAAGGTAAAAGCTTGAAGACCTGCAGCGCCTGCCGAACGCCTCTAATAATCCGGCGACTGTAGGTCAGTTGTCCTTGAAGCCGTCTGGACCCTCCCCACACATCATGGCTGCCTTCCAGCCCTCCCACTCCTGCAGATGGGAACGTTATGCTACTCCTCTGTTACTTACCTCGCCTCAAGACGAGGCAAAGGCCCGAATGCATGCCGTAGCTCATGTCCTGAGAGGTTAGAATTGAGGATTGGCCTTCTGGTTATACATACATCAACATCGTTTTTGTTTTTTTTATGTATTTTTGGACACTGGGATTTTGGCAGGTTTAGTTTTTAACCTTCAGCTCCACTCTGCTTCACATTCATACAGTTCCGATGGAGCTGATGGACCTCTAGTTTAATGGCATGTCAATTGTCCTCTAGCTTTTGAGTGGCTTGTTAAATTCCCATGTGAATATTTGCTTTTTCAACTTTCAGAGGGCAACAAGCTAGAGAATGGAGCATACAGTGTTAATGTGTTGCCGACTGATTTTATTATCATTTTTTAAGAGCATTGCTTGGGCAACAGAGAGACCTAGGGAGAGCGTCTTAGAAATGCTTGTAGCTCCACAGTGTGGTGATGGTAATGGTAACAAACAAATATGTAGGCTATAGTATAATAGAAGGGCAAATTTGCATTGATTAGGCATTTAAAAGAAGTCTAAGTGGTTATAGATGATGCTCCATAGGATTTAAAAGTGAAAGTTTAGTTGACGTCTATGTGTATATGGACTTCAGTGGTGCATATTAAAGGAATAGTTCACCCAAAAATGAAAATTCTGTCATCATCTACTCACCCTCATGCCAAATGAAACACAGGTGAAATGTGTTAGTCCATATAACACACAGGGAGGCTGCCAGCACAACTTGGTAGCAGCCTTCTCCAAAACAACTGAAGTCAATGGGGACCTGTTCTTTAGAGTTCCAAAACAAACACAGCCAAACAATCACACTGTGAATAGAAAGACCTATACACCATTATTAGTTAAGATTTGCACTAAATGATGGTGTAAATATACTGTAGGTCTTTTTGGAACTCTGAAGAACTGGTCCCCACTGACTTCAGTTGTTTTGGAGAAGGCTGCTATGGAGTTGTGCTGGCAGCCTCCCTGTGTGTTATATGGACAAACTTCACCTGTGTTTCAACTGGCATGAGGGTGAGGAGATGATGACAGAATTTTCAGTTTTGGGTGAACTACTCCTTTAAGGGTATGGCAACGTCTCCCGTCTCACAACAATCGGTTGTCCCTGACCCGGTTTCTTTGAAGGCAGGTCTGGCTGAGCAGAAACTGCAGCCGCGGGTCAGTCCCTGTGCGCCGTGGCAACCGGAGGCCAAAGTGAAACCAGACGAACTGGTGTCGCAGGAAAGCACCTCGCTCGCAATTGCGTAAACCGTTCTGTCATGAGCTAGAGTTTCACTTGAAGTATCAGGACTGCTTACTGGGCCACATCCTCTCCCCTAGTCAGCGATTCTCTGTACACCCAAAAAATGTATGTCATTTGTTGAGTCAGTCGAGTGTAAGGCTACGCGGGCCGGTGTGTTTTTGTTTTTGCATTTGTAATTGTCTGGCCGGGTTTATTGTGCAGCCATCCTTGAGAGCCTACCAAGTGCTGTGCAATCTATTCCACTCAACAAGGCTGATGATTGATGTTGGTTAACATATTGAAGAGACTCACCCGCATGATAATAATTGTAAACAAAGTTACAAAGTGCTATAGAGGAAACTAGGATAAGGATAAGGATAAGGATGTTTTATTGTCATTCCAACGAAATGAGCTGCTCAGGTCCCGGTTCAGGTGATAGCAATAATAAAATCAAGAAGAAAGCACACAATAAAAACACCATTATAAAAATAAGTATATAAATATAAGTATAAATATAAAGTCAGCAAAGTGTGAGGATAGGAATAAGACTGTAAAAATCTGAAAAATAAACAAGGTGCCAAGTGGGCCTAAATTGCAGCATGCCCTGATATGAAACTATAGTAATAATAGCAGCAAATTGTTCAGTGAGAAGCAGCAATTGTTCAGTGTGATTTTCAGGATTTTCAGTCTTAAAGTGCCGAATTTCTCACAAATCAAGCAATTCTTAAAGCAGTTGATACATTTCAAATAGTAAATAGTCATAGATACACTTATATAAATTAGATTTATAGATTACATGAAGCCTTTAGTAAAACTCTGACAGTCAAAAGCAACGTGGCATAGTAGTATGTGACATACATAGATCAATACAATTAAGTTATACATGTATATTAAATGACAAGTTTATAAAAAGGAAATTTAGATTCACTTCAGTTATGGGAAAACATCACTGTTGTGGGGAAATTGTTGTAGAAAGGGTTAAACATTTTATTAGAGTAGTTTCTATCAATAAAAGATGAAAAGAACTTATTTAAATATCATGGCAGTGTGTACAGGGAGCAGAGGTGCGTTTGTGGGATGCTGTGTGTGCGTGTGTGTGTGTGTGTGTGTGTGTGTGTCTGTGTGCTTGACTGTACAAAATGCAGAGGCAACAGTCCTCAGTGATAAGAGCCTATGCTTGAATTCCAGCAATTTTCTAGGTTGACGTGTCACTGTACTCATACTCACACAAGCCTAATTTGGACACAGTCAAGTATGACATATTATATTTCCTAGTATAATTCCTGATGTCGGTTACAAATGTGCTTATCGTGCTACAGTTTGTCTTTTGTGCTTGGGAAAATAGGTCCGCTCATTGACATGGCAGTGACTGTTAACAAGGTGTAGTGTGATACTGTCAATGATGTGATGTGTGGTTTATAATGGAGCTTTTATCTCTTGGGATAGAATCTTATCATTTGGTGTTTGGGTTTATATGGTCAGGTATATTTTTACTTTCTCTAAGAGATACACCTACAGAATTGAATGGAATTGAAACTTAGTTTTTAAATGTGCAAGGAAGGGGTAGGAAGGAAGTCTTGGCACTCCAAAAAAAAAAAAAAAAAAAAAAAGCCCAAAAACTGCTGAACCAGTATAAGGTGATGTTGTATTCCCAACAGGAAGACCAGCTCCCCCTGAGGAAGGCTCTGGGAAATGTCAGCTGTGTTTAGGCTCTACATATATTTTAAATCTACTTGGGAATCATTTCAGGCCCTGCGTGTGTGCTTCCCCAATTGAGCCTCTTGCAGTAGGCTATATATCACCCAACCCTTGACTGTACTCATACTCACCAAGGTTGAATAGGTAGAGCAGTGTGTTAAATTACCAAATCAGCAATCAAAGAGTCAGTAGCTATGCTTGACACTGTGCTTATGAAGTAAGATTGAAAGCTTTTCTTCTCATATGGCTGTTTTTTTAAGGGGTTTGTGTAATGTATTTATGTTTTTTTTTTCCCCTCTGCAGCATCAGTGAGAACAGTTATATGCACACTAATAATTCATCTTAATACTCCAAACTAGTGAAATGCTCATGTAAAGGCCCGATTTGACTGTGCTACAACAACTGCAATGTGCTTCAACAGCCACAAAGTCAAATAACTTAATATTTCAATCATGTGGAGAGCGACAGATGTTCCGGAACAAAGTAAGCGTCTAACTGAAAGGCAATCCGGTGGCATGTGGACAACGTTTTGGTGGACATATGGCCCCAAAGAAAAATGAGAGGGCACCTTGGGATGGGTGTGATGGGTAGGGAATGACAATGCAAGGACAACATGAAAAAGGCAATGTGTTTCCCAAGCGAGGAAGTAGAGCCTAGGCTTGGGCGATAAGGTTTTTTTTGGGGGTGGTATTTAATTTTATTTCTTCCAAATGACATCAAATAGTGATATCGGTGTTCGGTATCGCAGGAAATATCGCAACGTTCAGGAAATATCGCGATATTCGATAATATTGAATATCGACCCAAGCCCAGTAGAGCCTGTTATGACCACTTTGATCCTCATCATCGGAACGACTTTGTACTTGAAGAAACAGGCTGTCACTGCCTTTCAACTTGTTGTGAGGGAGGGGTTGAAGGATATCAGTGTATTATATAACAATATCCATGGAGACTGTTTTAAAGTTTTCAAGCAGTTATGAGAAAAGAGTGCCATACAACATCACCATCATGCTACGTTGGTTTGGTGAATATTGATATTTTAAGGACTTGACTGAGACACACAATGAGCCCCATAACTCTTGGGTAGGAGAATTTTTTTGTTTTCATACTCAGTTGTTTGGGATGTGAAACAACAGAATGACTATGCGGTTAAAGGATCGATTGTCAGTTTCAGTTTGAGGGGATTTTTTCAGCTGTATTAGATCCGCATTAGAACTGCAGACTTTTTTTGTTTATAGTCACATACTGTATTTCAGCTGGGGAAAAGGATTTGGACAGATGCAAGTTTTATTCAGTAACATTAGATTTAAAGACATACTAAGGAGGGTTTTCCCCCATTAATATAGCATAAACTCATCCAAAAATGATCCTACTCCATCATGACTTATGGCCCATTGTAGTGGGCCACAGTGGGTAGAACGGATTCACTCTCATTTTGGAACAAGCCTAGCCTGGTTCCAGACTCCTGAATCGCAACCCGCCCACTCTTCAGACTTGCTCTAGGGATTCAGGGTCTGGTGTTGCTCTATTCAAAGCCGATTTCTCGATCGGACAAAAAACGATCGGGCCAATCAGCGCCTTTGTGGGCGGGACTAAAGTTTGAACCGTCCAGCATCAGTGTAACTGAAAATAACGTCAGAGCGGCCAGATATGTCAGTCACTAGTGATTGGTTCGGGGAAAATCAACACTCCCCCACACAGAAAACGGCTAACATGGAAGCAATGTCAGACTGAATAATGGAGTGGAAAGGAAATTCAGTCTGAATATCAGGCTAGAACGAGCCTTGTCAGCATGGCGTTTCACCAATTTTCACGTGATGGTCTCATTTTCCTATACCGCCATTACACTAGGCTATCAAATTTGAGAATGATATATCGAGGTCAATATTCTACACTAGGGGCTTTAACATTGATTGGGAAAGTCCGAATTCATCGACCAAGAAACAGCTTAACGATTTGAACAGATGTCTTTGGGTTATAGCTCTACTCCAAACCCTCTGGAGTAATTGATATCGCTCCTCCATTTGCAGGATCCAGTGCTGTCAAACTCTCCTCAGTATTAGAGGGGGGATGAAACGGACAGAAAATGCCTGTCTTCCCTTCCCTTTCTGTCTCTACGCGGTGCCTCTTCCACTCCACGGCTTTCTCCACACAGGGACCTTAACTCAGAACGAGAGGGTCAGATGAATCAGCAAATCCTGACAGAAAGGCTAACGTGACCCAATTCAGCTGTTTTTCACTCAAGTCCTCCTTTTTTTTTTTTGCCTCCTCACGTTCATTCTCCCTCTCCCCTTGTCTCTTTTCCCTGGGTCCTGCATGGGGAAGAAGCAATGTTATTCAGGAAAAGCCAGTAAATAGCCATTTACTCCCCGGTGACGGGACGAGGCTGCTGTGAATAGGGCCGAAGTCAAGAGAGTGAATGAAGATTACTGTGCCAGCCACGCCACTCATGTGGCCCTGTGATGCCCCCTCTACAGTTTCCCATAACAACACCACAGCACTTCAATGATAAACCAGCCACTGCCAGAATGGCTTAAGGTCAAAGCTGAAGGTTTGGCTTATTCCACTGACATATTGTCAGCGGAAGACCTCTTTAGGATTCTGGACGATGGGGTGATGGCATACTCTAGGCCAGTGATTCTCAGCCTCTTTCATATCAAGGACCCCTAATTTAGTCCACATTAGAGCCACAGACCCCCATTTGATGAGATTTTGCCTCTCAGACCCAAATCTGAGAATATTTTTATTGTTAGATATGATTTTGTCCAGAATCCCATGACTATCTGTGTTGTAGGTAGAGAGATAACAGTGAAACTATGATCAAAACAGTCATTCTTTTACATTCTCTAATTGTGTTCACTTCTTGTAAAGTAAATAATGGTGAAGTTTAACAATTCATCAGTTTGCTGGGGACCCCCTCAAGGACCCCTGGTGGTCCCCGGACCCCACGTTGAGAACCACTGCTCTAGGCTTGGGCGATATCCAAAATTGAATATCACCACCAAAATATCACGATACACAATATTATCGCAGGGGTTTCAGTTTGGTTATTTTTTCGGGTTCTTTGGGGGGGAAT
This sequence comes from Centroberyx affinis, assembly GCF_046629955.1. Taxonomy (NCBI): domain Eukaryota; kingdom Metazoa; phylum Chordata; class Actinopteri; order Beryciformes; family Berycidae; genus Centroberyx; species Centroberyx affinis. The sequence goes on from NW_027281825.1 coordinate 38,086, forward strand.
TTTACTTTGTGTCTTCCAAATTAGCCTACATCAAATTACTAGGCGGCAATAGTAATTATTATTATTAACAGCCTAGAAATGTGATCTCATTATTGAAGCATTGGAGGAAACAATGGCCATTTGGTATAATTTGCTCATTCCTGCTATTTCCAGAAAAACGGGCTGAGTGTGGAAAAGGAACCCACTTAAATTAAAAAGACACATTACTATAAATATGAACAAAAGAACACAGATAATAGATAGGGCTGAGAGGTACAATGGTGATGATGATCATGGCTTTCATAGTTTGTTTCACAAGTGAAGCAAATTGTGTCTTTTTAACCTCCTCCTCAGGATTACTTTTTCATCAATCTGTATAGCTATATAATATAGCGCATGCTTGGAGGTCTGGTCTCCCTGAGCTCACAGGGATTCCCGGTTTCTGACCTTGTTGGGAAATCTATGACCATCATCTCTAACTGTGAGCCATTGCGGTTTGTCTCTTCTCATATCTGTCAGATATGATATTTCCCAATTTCCTGTCAGTGTGAGGCAGTCCTCGTTTGTCTCAGCCAGACTGTCAAGTCTCTCGGGAGGAGGCAGAGTGGAAAGGCTGGTGACATTGCACTCAGATTGTCAGTAACGAATGCTGCTCGGTGTTAACAATAAGGACCTCTGTCAACACTGTGTGACCTGGCTATTCAGCTGCTTGGAGCGACTGACAAAATCGTTGAGGTAAATTCATAATACAGCAGGGCCGTAGCCAGCTTGGCCGAGGGGGCGGGTCTTTCCCCCCCAAAAGTGAACCTTTTTATTGTCAGTAATCCTGAAAATCCGCATGCACACTGGCCCTGCTATATGTACATAATTCCTTTGGGTAAATGTACAAGATGGAATAATAAATAAAATGATGTATTCTTAAAACAAAGATGAAACAGATGAAATCATCCACTGGAACTTCAATATGTAACTACCAGGATTCGTTATCAGATTTATGATCAACATGATTAGCAGAGAAGAATATTTGTTGTGTCGGGGGTTTTCTGTTGCACTGGGGATTTTTCCACCATCAAGATGGTTTGGTTTTGGTTTTGTCTGCTTGGGGAACCACAGAGCAACACTGACCAAGGAACCAGCGCAGATCTTGTTCACAGCATTGCGATACAAAACAGTTCCTCAATCTTTTAAAGTTGCTGCTTTTCTCAATGTTGACTTTTATTATTGAAAGATGGATGATTTTGACTTCCCATTCATTTGAATGAGGCCACGAAAATAACCTGTAAACTGACATTTAACACGGTGGTGAACAGATTCAACAACAGATCCTGCTGCTGTGATTTTCAACTGACTGTGGGTCCAACGGTTTAGAACGTAATTTCGCCGAATAGAATTTTTATTGATAGAAGAGAACATAGCGGAGAGATAGTTCCTGTTTGGGAGACCGGATCTTCTTATATTTAAAATGCTAATTTTAGTGTAAAGCAAGAATAGCAATGCAAAATGACAATGGACCCAGGATCGCTTGCAGGATCTGTTGTTGAATCTGTTCACCAACGTGTTAAATGTCAGTTTTCAGTCTATTTTCATGGCCTCATTCAAATGAATGGGAAGTAAAAAATCTACAAACTCATCCAGCTGCAGCCGTCCTTGGTGAGTAGTTTATATTCTGGTTTTCATGGTGGTCAAGAGCCAAATAACCCCCCCATGTTAAAACTAAGTGGAATATTGCTTTAAGTGGCGTGCCAGTCTTTACAACATGGCGTAATCCATGGAGGTCCTCGCAAAATGGGTCAGTGCCTTGTGTGTGGTGAAAGAACAAAAGCGGCAAAAAGCAGGAACTTCCTAACGGCGTCCAATTTTTGTGATGTTTACAACCAAAAGCACTCGAACGCACAATCCGCTGTGCTTTCCACTTCTAGAACTAGAAAGTGGGAACAATCGAGGATAACTCGAAGGCCACATCTGCCCTGTTGCCATAGCGCCAAGGCTCAAAGCTGAGGCCACAGACAGGTAGGCAGCTCTTTAGCCCACATACAGAGCTAGACAAGGTAAACAGCAGCAGCAGAAGCACTACAAATGAACCTCATCCAAATAAGGGGGTTATATATAATCCCCCCCCCTCCCTCATTATTTTTATTGATTTTAATTCTAATAGAACAAAAACATATTTCATATTTTGTATATAAACTAAAATGATTAGTCATAATGTTTGCGTTTCCCTGGCACCTTGGGAGAGGAATCAATCAACGGAACCACTGCTTGAGAGAGAGAAAATAAATAAGCAATGCGTTTTGATGCTGGCATACATTTCTAGTTTTTCTGCTCACCTGATAGATGGGATTTGGGAATATGAACTGAAATGATACAGGCTAGATTGGTCAGTTTAGCGTTTTTAGTTTTAGTTTTAAAGACTGAAACAATAGTAGGCCAGTGTAGGATTTTGAGCGTCTGTATCTTCAAGAACATTAAAGGTTATATAGGGATGAGAAAGGGTTAGAAAAAAGAAAAGGACTAATGGAGGAGATAGCAGAACTAAAAAACAGTGGTGGAAAAAGTACTCCTTCCTCCTTCCTTTACTTAAATAGAAGTAGCAACACCATAATGAAGAAATACCTCATTAAAAGTAAAGGTTCTGCATTCAAAGGTTTACTTAAATAAAAGTATAGAAGTATTAGCAGTAAAATGCCAGTCAGAAGTATTTTAATGTTGTCGGTCTAACTGCTCCATATACTGTTGGGGAGTTTAAACTCTAACAATGCAACATATTTTATGAGCTTATCGTATGTTTTGCATGTAAAATCTTATTCTGCAGAGTAACTAGTAACTACAGCCATAAGATAAATGTAGTGGAGGAAAAAGTACAAGAATTCCCTCTGATATCTAGTGAAGTAAAAATATGAAGTCTCACAAAATGGAAATACTCAAGTAAAGTGACAGATCGCCCTTGGCCCAAGGATCAGTTAATTAGATTTTAGTGGTGATCCAGATCTGGAATTCGTGCCATTAGACGATTATCGTTTTTTAGCCAGGACAATTATGCTTGGTTCAAGTGCTGGTGGGGAGGTCATTTGAGATGAATAAAGAATGAATTAAGCTTTCCCTGAAAAGCTTGCATATGTGAATGTCCTTCAAATGTTTGAAATAAAAAATATATATTAAGCTGCTCCCAAGGTGAATACATTTATTAACACCTATACATATAATGTTTGGAGCTCAGTGCTCTTTATCAAATATCTTGCGACAGTGACACCTGGTTAGAGAGAAAAGATGCCTTGATAGTGACCTCAATAAGCAGAAATTGAGTCCCACCCCATCAGATCCTACCAGTAAGCGTTTTTTAATTCAGCTCATTGAATGTGGTGTGGAAGGTCCTCCTCAAGGAAGACCGCAATGAATGAAATGACTGTGAGAGGTGAATATCGAGATACACTCAGATGGGATGAGGTCGTACTTACAATGTGGTTGAGAGGACGGCGTGTCTCATAGACTGTAAAAAAAGATGGATGTAGTACAAACACTTGAGGGATTTGGTCTTCAATAGCAGTGGAAAGCTGCAAAGGATGGGAGGACGGACCGAGTGTCTTAACTTGAAGCCACAGTTGCTCCCGGCTCAGCTGTGGCGGTTAGTTGCTCCAGTCTAGAAAGAGTAGCCCAAGTAGCATGATGGAGGGAGATTGCACAATTGAACATGGTTGCCCATCTCTGCCATAAGCCACAGAATACCAACGGGAAAAACACTGCTCCCAGCATTGGCATTACAGAGGCTGCAGGTCCATATGTGCCAACACTTACTGTGCTCTCAATGTGGTTTGCATCTTTGAAAATGTTTGCACAAAAGCTCAAAGTCGGGGCTCAGATCTAAATGTATGGCATGATCCATAGATTCATAATGCAAAGAGAACATAGTGAGGGGGATTTAGGGGATATCAGTGCTTACAGGCATGGAGTAGACATGACAAATCTGAGTCTTGTGGGGTTAGAATGGAAAGCTGCAAACGTGGGGGAACTCAAAGTCGAGACCAAATAACTTTCTTGACTCATTCCTTTAGTAAATGCTACTACATCTGATTCTTAAATACTTAAAATGATTCTTAACTTCTTGGAAAAATACAGTGAAGCTAAGTGATGTCACCTTCTGTAGAGTACAACAGGTGGTGACATCACCTGGCACAAAGACCAGGCAATAGCAGATGGCCAGTTCAGTAGCCTACTTTTCACCATTAGATGCCAGGCTTCACCACAGATTTGGGGTTTAGTTAACTCATTAAAAATATTGCGTTGCAAATATCAGGATTACTGATCCAGCAGTGTTGAAACCTTCTGTGTCTTTACTGCCTTGTATTCTATTGAAGGGACTGTCATAAATATTGATAGCTTGCTGTAGCCTGGAAAATGCTAACAGCTTGGCCTCAAGCGTTTGCCTGGCCTTAAAACTCCATGAGGGTTTTCATCAAAATATTGGATGCATTATTCATTGGGGTCTTTGTTGCCCTGGAACCCTTTTTAAAAAGTGTGAATTCATTCTCATTAGCATATAGTTAATGGCATTCAATGGTCGATTTGTTGTTTTGCCACCTTTTTTAATTTGAAAATTGGACGGAAATTATTAGACCTTAGAGGGAGATCTATGTTTAGCTTTTTCAAAATCCTCATTCATTGGATGTTTTCCGTGTTTGTTTTTGGTCATCTCTCAACTCAGATAAATGTGTTATTATATGTTTCATTGTTACACAGTAAATGGGTTAAACAAGAGTGGGTCAGCAAGGGGTCCAGTGTAACCACTAATCAGCCTGCAAGGAGGCTGGAAAACATAAACGCTGTGAACCAGCAATGGAGGTAGCATGCTATAACTAACAAGTATAATACACAGAAACAATAAGCAGCACCCTGTCTTTATAATCTGTGTGCATTGTATGAGGGTCTCAATTTAGAGCCCCTACGTGTAGAATATTTACCTCAATGTATCATTCACAAATTAATTTTGGTTGCATAGTATAATGGCTGTAGAAAAATGAGACACCTACATTTTTGCTGGTGCTCCTAGGTTTCAGAGTAGTGAGTGTGACGTCACCCATAGGGTTCCGAAGGACCGTTTTGAAGCCTAAATTGGGTTTGGGTTTCTGATCTAGACCTCCCCTATATGACACCAAGAGGGGTTACACTGAGACAGTATCTAAAAATGTATTTTCACCGTAGAAATATTTCCTTGTTTCTCTTGTTTTCATCTGTTTGTATAGCCATATTATTGGAAATGCCAAAGTCTCGCAAAATATTCTACTTGCTCTGGTCATGGTCTTCATGGTCTTCACCCCCTTTGGCCTTGGTCTAGGACTCAACTAAGCTGGTCTTTCCTCTCTTTTTGTTGAATAGAGCATCCCCTTCACTACAGAATCAATATAAAACTAGCCACTCATAACTTTATTCTCCCTTGTCTTGCATTTCTCTTTCTTTTGCTTCTCCTGCCCTTGTTGATGTCCATAAATGACAACAGTAACACAGTTACACTACTACTATTATACATATTCCAATATCCACACAGCCACACAGTCTCTGTACAGCTCTACCGTGTCCTTCCAGTAGTCGCTGCCTTCCTTTTGGGTCCTGGGAGTTGATGTAATTAGATTAGATGAATCTTTAATGATCCTTGTGGGTACATTTGTAGCTGTTTTGTAAACAGAAGCTTATCAATCATCCAAAATATTCAACGCAATTATTGTAACACTTAAACGGGAACATTAACTAGAGGCTCCTTAGTTGTAGCGAATGTAAGAGTGAGATCACACCTACAGCTTGTTTTCTTTGGTCCGAACCATAGCGGAAAAGATTACTTGCATGCAGGCAAATCTTTACCTTGTGTAGGGGTGGAATATATAGAGGTGACTGAAGCAAAGTAAAAGTAAAAGTGCATAATGGCTTCTTGATTGATTGACAGCAAGCTTTTCAACTGTCTAAGGAAATGCAGTCTCTGGTGAGCTTTCTATATTATGGTGTTGGTGTTGTCTTTCCATTTAAGGGTAGGGGAGATATTCTTGCCCAGGAACTTTACATTCTCCACCTTCTCCTCTCCCTGACCATTAATTACAATAGGTTGGAGCTTAACCTTGAAAGTGTACCATCACCTCTGTAGATTTCCCGACATTCCCAACTAGATTGCTCCCATTGCACCACTCAATAGGAGCACTAAGTTAGTGCAAATTAAGAAAAAATCGGAATGGACACAACAATAAACTTCAGAACTTGGAAATATTTGCATTACTTTGAACTGATCGATGAAAGGAAAATGATGTTATTGTTAACTGTAAGCTTACCATTCACTATCATACTTAATATTTGAATTGAAAGCACTTGCTAATGTGTTGTGAGTGACTAGTTGTAACAGTGGATTGTGTACTGTGATGATTTCTATACAATAAGAGTATAGAAATAACAAGAAGTAACAATATAGTGTAAGAGTTTCATAAGACATTTTAAAGGCATGTTTTCATATGGGTACGTTTAAAGTACTCTGAGTTACTTGTAGACACACACGTGTTAACACTGGTGTTCACATTGCTTGGTTTGGGGAACATGTTGATCCTGACCACCTCCTTCCAGTCAAGCAGAAAGCCTAGTGTCCATGTGGCATCCTCTACAGACCTGTTAGCTCTATACACAGACTGGAATAGGTCCAGGTCTATATTTGACAGATGACTGCTGAGAAACCTCTCAAAAACCTTGATAGATGTCAAAGCAGCCATCCTAGAGTCTTCAAGAGAAGTAATGGGTCTCCTAGGGACTAAAACAATAACAGTGGACTTCAAGCATTCTGGGACTTTCCATAATCTAAGAAACAAATGAACAAGTGGTAAATGACCAACAGACCGACTGACAGAGTGACTTCTACGTGCTGCTGCTCACAGCTAAAAATATCTGAAAACACCAGGGGCAAGTTGGTGAGCACAGTGCTTCAGAGTGGCTGAGGACACATGATCTTCTTTCCCTGGTGCCTTTCTGTTGTGTTTGCTGAACTGGGCTCTGGCATCATGATCACAAAGCGTGGATCTGTCAGCTCCAGCACCACACTGGATGGGCTACCTGATATCAAATCTGCAGTAGGCTAAAATTCATAAGTTTTGTCAGAGAGTTTGGGGTCTTTAAGCCTGACTGTGGAGACATTTGTCCATCAGCCTCAATACCTGGTTTGAAGTTTTTTGATGTTTTTCAGTTTCTTCTGGCACTTGGGGTTAAAGGCACGCTGAGCAGGATTTTCCTCCTTGAAACAGCATAAACTCATCCAAAAATGATCCGACTCCATTACTTCTGTCCCATTGGTAGTGCGTGACAGTGTGTGTTGCTTGTGTTGTGATTCGACCGACCAAGGAGTGCTTGTGCTAACACATTAAATATTGTCTGATGACACTATAGCATAGGTCCAAAGGTTTTTCTGTCCTTAAAAGCAATAAGTATTACGTAGGCGGTGACTTCCTCAATGTCATGTGGTTAAAGTCCCTGAATAACAGCACCACAGAGTCTGGGTGGGAGTTTTCCATTTCTGAAATGCAGGGAGCTAGCTGCTGGGCTGCAGAAGTAGTCCCAGCTTTTGTTTAGTGAGTCCAACTCAGGTGTATAGGGAGTGTACAGAGAAAAAAATGATGGGACTTTTCATGCCAGCCCCACAAAATGTATTGGAGACTGCCTTCTCTCTATTATTGTAGACTCCAACTTGCTGTTGCTTATATGCCTGTGAGTAAACTTCCATCCCTGCTCTTGGTGGTATCCTTATTCTAGACCAGTGGTTCTCAACTGTGTGGTCCGGGGACCACCAGGGGTCCTTGAGGGGGTTCCAGGGGGTCCCCAGCGAATTGATAAATTGTTCAATTTCACCATTATTTAATTTACAAGAAGTGAACACAATTAGAGAATGCAGAAGAATGACTATTTTGATCACTTTTCTCTCTCAACCTACAATACAGATAGTCATGGAATTCTGGACAAAATCATATCTAATCTTCAAATGGGGGTCCATGGCCCTAATGTCTACTACATTTGGGGTCCTTGATATGAAAAAGGTTGAGAATCACTGCTCTAGACAGATCATGATTTACAAGCAGAGGTTTGCTGCTGAAAACCTAATACTCCCAGAGCAAACCTCCATGGTGACAGACAGAATGAGTGCTGACTTTGGGCAACGAACGTTCAGAGGTGTGCTGTGTTCATGGAGAGAGCTGCAAATTCAAAAGTGAAATGTGAAATGAAGCATGCCTATGGCAATCGCTGCAAATATCTTACCTATTAGCATTTCCACAAATGCTTGAATGAGAGTGTAATGTGAACATATTTCACAGTTTGACAATGGTATAATAACACTATGATTTGGTCTAAAGATGGGAGGTGTTCAGATTTAAGGAAAAAAAAAAGTGGGAGTGGAACTATTTGCATCACAACACTGGACTGGCAGTGGTTTGTTTTGAACACAATATACAGTAGATGATTCAACCCTGTGTCTCTCTTTTGAATGTCTCGGAACGTTATTCGACTCCCAATGGTTGTAGTTTAGCAAGTCCACGTCATCAGTCAAGTCAGCCTCTGTTCCCTGTAGCCAAACACACGCTCTTGATGTTGCAGTACACCCATTAAATATTCTGTAAATATATTAGTAAGTGTAGACTTGCTCCATGTTGTTTTCAACGGAAAATATGTTGGTTTTGGAAGTATATATGCATGTTTCGGTCTTGTGAGGATTTTACATTATATTCACATGGCTACAGTAGGCTGATACAGGTTTTCATAACAAATTAGATCTTGCCTTCAGTGTCTTGTATAAAAGTGATCTTTAGCTCAGAAAGGTGACTTGAGAATTGACTTGGTACTTGTTGTGACTTGATTTGATTTGAAGCTTTCTGTGGCTTGGCTTGCCTTGCTTTACTGGGACTTGGAACTTTCTTGTGACTTACTTATGACTCGAACAAGGGTGACTTGTTACCATCTGAGTTTAAGTTACAGTTATAATGGTTGTGTGACCATTTTAAATGTTTGCAAGCTGGCAAGTTTTTTTTCTTTGACTATGCCAAGTAAAGAATTAGCTGCAAACGGGTAGAATGTCATTTCTAGTTTTCTTGTTTACATACATTTTGCATTTATATATAATTATATGTAATAATTTATATATAATGTATTATCAAGAAGAAGAGATCCACTCTACTATACAGCTACACTATGGTAGGTAAGCTGTCTCTCAGTATCATAGTAGCCCGTTAGATAAAATGTTAGCTCAGTCTAGTTGTAACAAAAATGTTCGCCAACATTTTTTTTTACAACTAGACCAGCGAGGTTCACTCAATTCAGGTGAGAGACTGCCATTTTGTCAACATTGGGCAAATTTAATACATTCCAAACCTGTTATGCAAAAAGCAGCTCTGCCAGCTCAGTCAAGTTGTTGTTAAAATAGTTTGTAAAATAGTTACAGTGTCACATATAGATTAGCCCCCACAGTTGCAAAGCTATACTTAACGCCCGGTCGAGCTAGCATTTCTATTGTTCCCTCAGTAATCTGAATAATCCCAACAGTTCTTATTTTCCGAAATGAATCCTTCATTACTATGCATAAATAGAAGTGTGACACCTCACTGGCTTTCTGTATTAGTTGCGGTTAGGCTTTAGAAATCAATAGCAAATAGTAATAACTGTTGGTTGCTGCCGCAGTTCCATGCTCCTCATGGGCGACAGCCCGCTCATAAAACTGGAGAAAAAACTGTGATAGCACTGCATCGAATCTGATTGGCCTATGGCCAGGTACATAATCAAAAATGGTGCCACCTCGACTGACAAGTACATTTCCCGCACAGCCAGTGCCTCAAACAATTGAGGGTGTAATGCAGCGAATTGTAACTGTGCTATGGGAATTTTAAGTGTGGGGAGATAGGTTGGAATCAATACACCAAAAACACATGTGACAGATGTACTCTTGTGAATCCTTTTTCTTTCAGTCTCAATCATTTTGAATACAGTTGCAGTTACTCTCTTTGAGTTACAATGTTTATGAGCTCAGTTATGATTACGGTCTTGCAGTTACAGTTCCTCTGCGTATAGTTACAGTACGTTGGAGTAAAGAACGACCAATTCGATTCCTCGTACAAAGGAGGATTGTGGGAGGTTCAATGAAAATTGAGCTACGGGTGTGCGAGAATTGACAGCTAAGGCATCAACAGAAAATGGAGATGGAGACAAAATAAAAGTAAAAACTACAAGGAACTCAAGGATTACCACTTCATGTCCCAACACCTGTACAGACTGGATCCCCTATATTTTAGAGATATTAAACGATGGAGGACAGTATCAGGGGCTAAGGCCATTTTGATGTGAACCCACCTGCCATATGGATACCTTCTAAAGGACCAGGAGGAGACGGATTTACCTACCAGAGAGAGAGAGACCCCTAATTATTTCACCTCTCTATGCACACTGACGTCATTCGTCCATCTGTGTTTCCACGGATACATTTCACAGTAACAAGATGGCAGGGCTGTCCTCTGGAGGACTGGGTATACTATAAAGATGTAATTTATAGCACTGCTTTCTTGCTCTTCATGTCTTTGATTTGGCTCACTTTACTCTCTCCTTCCCCTTTTGCATTTTTACTCAGTTGCCCCATTACATTCCATTAAATCTTTTCCTCGCTCTCCTTAACTCTCCTTGACATTATTCATATTTCACGAGGTAAATGTAGTATAGCTATAGGCTCGGCTCTGTAAGTATATTAGTGTGTCGGTTATTGGAATGTTCCTTCCTCTCTGACCAGTGATTTCTCTAAAAGGAAAGAATCCTTACTGTCATCCAAAGGCAAACAGCAGTAACTACTTTGTGTGTTTTAAAGGCCAGAGATTATGATGTGGGTCAGCATTTCTCATCAACAAAAATTATAGCCATAAATGCAACAATCCTTTCATCAGTCGAGAGATAAACTTCAATTTTTCTCAGTTGTACTACTCACACAGTTGCTGGTTTTTGCTTCTGGCTCCATGCATCTTGCTCCAGGAATATTTCTTCTATTGTGCACAATCCTCATGCTGTTTGCTTTCCTAGTCATGGTCTTGTGTGTGTGTGTGTGTGTGTGTGTGTGTGTGTGTGATTATGTTTGTTTGTGTGTTTGTTTGTACCACTTCTCTCCTGTGGTGCCCAGCAGGTGGCAGGTTTCCACTTACAGCGAGTGGAATTAGGATATCAATTTTTCAAAAGCTGATAAAAAAAAAAAAAAAAAATGCTATCTAGAGAAAAGACAAATAACAAGACCGGTTTGTGCACAAAGTGTGGCCATGAGAAGTCAGGGAGGGACGTTCTGAATGTTGAGATGTTTCAGTTCTCAGAAGCAGCAGCTTTGGCCTTCACTGTCAAGGAGAAGATGCAGGATGCTGTGCCAAATGCGCACAAACACAATCTCCCAGTGTTTCAGTGAGAACATGGTCAAGTTTAGTCATAGGCTATTTCACAATGTATCTTGTCACAGGAGGCTGAACTTGGTTCCCTGAGTTTCCCTCCTTGCCTGTGTTCTCATTCATCAAAAGGCAAAACTGAGCAATTTTTGCATATTCAGATGTGCTCAAGAGCGTTACTATCAAGTCTCGGGTGTGTGTGTGTGTGTGTGTGTGTGTGTGCGAGGGGGGGGGGGGTTATTTGTTATGTACCTACATTTTCACTCATTTCTGCCCGTCAACAGTTTAAGCCCCCACTGTGTTCGGCTTATATTAACAGGCTTCTCAGAATAGGAGTGCTGGCCTAAGCATTTATTTCCGGAGCCTCTCTGAGGACGTGCCAATTTAGGATTACCAGCCCGGGTCTCCCTTCCACGGCCATCTTATAATGGCATCTTATAATAACAATGACATAGTGACATAGGGAAAGATGGCCTTTTGACTGATGGTTGTGTTAACATGTAGTCCAAAGAGACAGGGAGAGGTTCTTTATCGTCCCGCTAGATGCCTAAAGCGTACACCACAACCGGTCGATCTTGGTTTTTCCCGACCCTGGCCGTGAGTTGTGGGTACTGACCCGAAGAGTGAGGTCGCAGATACGAGCGGCCGGAATGAGGTTTCTCCCCAGGGTGGCCGGGCTCACTCTCCATGACCGGGTGAGGAGATCAGTCACCTCGGTGTCGAACTGCTGCTCCCCCACGCTGAGAAGGGGCCAGTTGAGGCGGTAAGATGCCCCCCCCCCAGGCGCCTTCCTCTGGAGGTGTACCGGGCATGTCCGACTGGGAGGAGACCCCAGGGTAGACCCAGACCTGGATAAGCAGCTAGAAAATGGATGGATGGATGGATGGATGGATGGATGGATGGAGTTTAGGTTCTTTCAGTCAAAAGTGGAACTTTTGCTTAGAAAGTTGTGTTATCTGATTTTGTTTAAACAGTGCAACTAAGGGTTAGGGTTAGGAAAATATATAGGTACCCTAACCCTAGGTACTGAAAAAAGTGTTGTTTAGAACTGATCTCAAACCTGGAGATATTGTAACTGGTATCATATAATTTCCAGCCAAAACACGCCCTACTTGCCAGTGATCTTAGGTCAACACACTCAGTCGGATTAAGCTTGATACATGCATGGGTCAGCCTCATTGACAGTATGTGAAGGACCACTGCCAAGAACAGGAGGCCCGCTCAGACTATTGAAACAATCTTATTTGCCCCACTCCCATTGGCTGCTGAGAGGTGATCTGAGAGCAGCTGAAAAAAATAAATCGCAAGACTTAGAATTAGCAAAAGTCTTGTGGTAAGGACTGAGTTAGTGTGCTCTGACTCTATTTGATGTGGGTCCAAGAGAAAGCTTGGGTTTGTTATTGGAACACATGGAAGCGCTGTCTGTACGGAAAATTTGAGCACCATTTTTGTGCAAAAAAGTTATATTACAGACTATTAATGAAACTCATGTACCATCTCTTGTTTTGCACAATGATCTAAAAGTACAGGATTTTGGGATAACTGATTTAAGTACATGTTCCAAATCTAGGTAGTAGACTTGGAAACACATATCATCCAGACATCAAAGAACTTCTCCAGAAACTCATCAACATCAACAATTTCCACAACCTTGCTTCTTCTATTCTCTACTATGTTTTGCTAATGTAGGGCTACAGTCCTCTCTTCCCTTTGCCCAGAAATAAATGAGTCTGTACACACTTGCTTTAATGTAGCTGTGGACTAACAGAGGGCTAAGACAGCCGGGTCTCTCTCTCTGCTCTTTCTCTGCGCTACTACTCAGGCGAGCAGTCGGTATCCGCAGACAAAAAAAGAGGAGGGAGAGAGGGAGGAAAATATATAGTTGCTATAGCAACCCCTACTAATAGCTTTCACACTTAGCTTTCACCCCCTCGATACTGTAGCTCCCCTAAAATCTGATTACCGTGCCGGTGCGGAGATATTGTTCTCCGGCCCCCTTCGCAATCCTCCGTGGGACGCCCCCTAAAAAGCTCTTTGTTCAATGGAGAGAGAGGAGTTAGTTATTGACAGTGTAAGCAGAGAAGGACGTTTTAGTATGTGAGGCTGCTGTGTGATGCAAGTCATTTCTGCCCGACAACAACTGTGTTTATGTCACCTCTGCTGACTGGATGGTGCCATTAGAGGGCAGCGGAGGTTAATGGGGGACCATTCACTGTTGGCAAGGTTGTTTTCATTTCCAATGGTTTGTTAGTTCATTCTATAAAGAGCAGTAGACAGATGTGTCCTGAATATGTGGATGCACACAGATTCAAATTCAGAACTTGACAGTTGCAGATTGAGTTATGTATTGTTTTATCATAGGTATTCAATTCAGTGATAATGTGAATATAGCTGCTCATCTGATTTCAGCCTTGTCAGTGGATCTCAACGTGGGGTCCGGGGACCACCAGGGGTCCTTGAGGGAGTTCCAGGGGGGTCCTCAGCAAATCGATGGATTATTAAACTTCGCCATTATTTCATTTACAAGAAGTTGACACAATTTGTTTTTTCATGCCAGAGTGCCTGAGCTGTATATCTGGAAGTCTGGAAGTTTTTTTTACATTTACCAGATATACATTCAAAATAATACAATGAAAATAAATACTAAATAGTAGGCAGTATGAGCTTTTAGATGCATTTACAGTTTTCCACCTCGTTGTAGTGGAAAGATGGAAGTAGGCCAAAACATGATGATGAGGTAGAAGTGGTGCACACAGGCTATAGCTGCAATCTCAGGCTCTTGCTATGACTGGAAGGCTAATATTGGTGTTTACTGCCATCTACTGGACAAATGTGTGTGCTGGTGTCTAGGGAACCTGGGTTACCTTTTTCTGATTTGGCCATATTGTGGATAGCTGCTATCATTTAAGCGGCTACTCTGGTACTTGAAGGGTGGAATTTCCCTAAGGTGTATATGTGTGTGTTTTGAGGGGGTATAAATGAAGGATTTGTTATTTTTTTCATATTTGTCCACCAGCCATTTCTCCTGAATGAATGGAGGAGAAACTGGTTTAAAACAGAGGGTTTACCTCAAATCTCCAATAACAATGAACTATTTTATAGTAAGAGTCTCAGTATATCCAATAACTATAAATAGTAGGTTTTACTTGGATGTCAGTGATCATTTTTTAAGAGCAGCTGTCATATATTTCAAATGGCAGCAATCTCAGTCTGCAGTGAAACGTTTCCATGTCTCCTTTATTTTGATAATGGATATGACATTTGCTATCATTGTATTGATACAGCATACTATAGGCTGGAATATGTTGAAAAAGGTTATAATCGGGACTATAGCTGATGGTGTCTATTCTGGCTATATTGACTCTATTATGAGTGGATTGCTGCTGCTGATGTCACTGGTCCGTCGGTGTCTTTACCTGATTTTGGTTTTGTCCCTTCATTCTTATAACAGCAGCAGTGCTTAGAGCTCTCTATCTGCTAGACTGCTATTAGGAGCTATTTTTAGCTCTTTTGCACAAGTGTTTGGCCACTGCTGCATAATCATTAGCTGCAACTGTGAATACTACTGATTTATAGGTGTCATCTCAAGTATGCCATTATAATTAGGAATCATGTTGACATTTTGTAGTGCAGTGTGCCACAAAAAGGTAGCCTATATCGACTAAAATGAATTAAAGCGTAGAGACTATACCAAAATAGGGAATACTTTAGTGAAGAGTTAAGAGTATTTTGTGGTAGTGTATTCACCATTTGGATGCAAGGTATCAAAGCAAATAAGTAGCCTATGACAGTGGTTCTCAATGTGGGGTCCGGGGACCACCAGGGGTCCTTGAGGGGGGTTCCAGGGGGTCCCCAGCAAATTGATGAATTATTAAACTTCACCATTATGGAGTTAACACAATTCGAGAATGTAGAAAAATGACTATTTTGACTGTCTTTCACTGTTATCTCTGTACCTTCAATACAGATAGTCATGGAATTCCGGACAAAATCATATCTAACAATAAAAATATTCTCAGATGTGGGTCCGAGAGACAAAATCTCATCAAATGGGGGTCCGTGGCCCTAATGTGGACTAAATGAGGGGTCCTTGATATGAAAAAGGTTGAGAATCACTGGCCAATGACATAGTATGCATCTAAGAGCTCAGTAGCCTGGGCCAAAGACGGCATGCTTTTTACATTTAATCAATCAATCAGAGTGTTTAGTTTTCCATGTCCTAGGTGTTTGATCACAGCATACATGGCAGCTCAATATTGCATATATACAGCATGTAACTGCTGTATCCAAATAGTTGGTTCCTGTATTCATACAGTTCACCATTTGCACACTAGAGGGCATCTTAGCATTGAAAACAGGCATCCTTTTTGTAATGATATTTTGGGATTCAGCACACTCCCTGCTCTCCAGCCTGTGTGTGTGTGTGTTTGCACACGTGACTTACTGTGTTTATTCAAGAGGCAAGATTGTCTGCGTTATGGTTTGATTCAAGCGGAACTAATGAACTCAGGCTTCTCCCAACGGCTCGAACGCTCCTTTGGCTCTTACCTCTCAAGCCCGTTTGAGCCGCTGTTAACGGGCAAAATGTGTAATACTGCAGAGTTTCCATAGGCTATCTCCCCCGCTGATCGTTTACACGTTAGTCCTCTGCTTCCGCACATATGAGCTGGTTTAAATTTTCCAGACTTCATAAAAAAAAAAAAAAAAAAAAATAACGTTTGGTCTCGTGCACGTGCGTACATCCCTGGGTTTCCACTGTAAAAAGTCACATACTTTCCTATGTTTCCTCTGTGTTCCCCATCTTCCTTTCTGTCGGTCGGTCAGATCTCCCTCTCCCCATTCCTCAGCTGCCCACAAGCCATTTTTGCAGCAAGTTTATTGCTTAAAAGTTGGATGTGAGTATGTTGCTTTTTGTCTCGGGGGGTGGGGGGTGGGGGCGGGGGGGGTTTTAAAACGGAACGTTTTGCAGCTTAACAGCGTCCCCGCCTTGTAGCGCCACGTGTCACCACTGCATCTTGTAGTTTTCCATCCGATGGCCTGAAAAGCTGCTGTTCATGCTAACGGTTGTTTGTCTCGCGCTGCCTAAGTGAATCAGTGACACTCACTCTGATCATCAGAAAGGATGGTCCGTGTTAATGCTGAGCCGCCACGAGCCGTTAACCCATGGGTAGACCTTCATCTTCAGTGCAGCTTTTGCAATATTCACTTGTGTCCTGATATATTGTGGTGATGTGGCATCAAATTGTTACTGTGGACGTTCTGTAATTAGCAGATGAGGCTGTATGAGTCAATTCCAGAGTATCTACCCAAAGCCACGTCATTTTTGAAATCCACTAGGAGTGTGCACCGTTGAATCTGTAGTGTCAATCTCTTTGCTTGCGTATTGAAAGCAATGTCTTTTCTCCTTTGTCCCCAGGCATGGATGAGAAGTTATGCGTGCCACCCAGCTAAGGGCCTCTGTCGCCCCGACCTGTGCGTCCCACCAGTCCCTCTGTGAGCATGTACCGCAGGAACGGGCTCTCGGATGGCACCAGCATCAACTCGGTCACCTCAGAGGTAAGAGAAAAGCTCCAAACAAAGACTATACACACAGAAGAACCTTTTAAGAAATATATGGTTTCAAAGAACCATATGAGGTTCTTTGGGATCGGCTATTAAAAAGTTAGGCTGTTGGATGGTGGATGATGGTGGAAATGTGGAAAATAACCAAACCCCTCTATATTGTGCAATTGCAAATGAGGCAATGGGCAGATCAAAACACAATGCAGGAGTCTAGTGCAGAAATGGTTCTTTTAAAGAACCTTGGTCTGAAAGGTTCTTTGTGGAACCAGAAATGGTTCTTCCATGGCATCACTCCAAAGAACCCTTTTCGGCACCTTTATTTTTCTGTGTGCTTTGGTTTATATTTGGTTATTTTTGTTAGTTTTACTTAATTAGGAGGCTTGGGACGATATTCGATATTATCAAATATAACGATATTTTGTGAGTATCGCGATATTTGTGACCTACCCCACCCCCTCCCGGCCATAGCACCATGTGTTTCTTAGATCACAATTGTACAAGCTTTTAAACTTATAGACCTATAATCTACTAGTGGTAGGATAGTAAAAAAAAACGAAAATAATCATACTTGAAGAGAAAAATTTGTTTTTTTAATTCAAGTTGGAAAAGTTCCCTTTTCTACAATCAGCCCATTTTTCCTCCAATGCTTGAATAGAATCGAATTCTAGGCTGTTAATAATCATAATTATTATTATAGCCTTGAAAGTTGATGTAATTTGGAAGAAATAAAATAAAATACCCCCCCAAAAAAACCTTGGAAAAACAAACTGACAAAAAAACAACAGAAAAATTTGGGCATGAATTTGCACAAAACTTGGTATGAAGGTTGGTTATGAGCCAAGGAAGAACTGATGAACTTTTCATGTGGATTGGCCAACACACACACATGCGCACACATACACACACACACACACACACACACACACACACACACACACACACACATATAAATCAGTATCAGCCCACTGCATTTTAGGGCAACATACTTCTCAGCCGGTGTTATTTTCCATTGGTTTCCATGAGGTCTAAAGAATTATTTGTGTCCTTGTGTCTTAGTGTATCATTTGCACTCCTTTTTTCAAGTTTTTATTTTTCGAAAAAAAAAGTCTTCTCCATTTGGTTCTGTTGATTAAAATGTCAGGGCCGAGCCAAATTATCCCAGGACGAATGAAAAGTCAACATTGAATCAAGGCAAAAGGAAAACATCAGAAGCATTTATGGCATATTATCATAATTTGAAAGGGGGTAATATGCCAGGAACATTGCATCTGCTTTTACTTGGTGTAATCCTTGATTCAATACAACAGCCCAGTGATTCACATTATGCAAGTTATTTTTATGCTGAAGGGATGGCTTCGCTCATGTGGTATGCCCACATGCACACAGGTTTCACGTGTGTGCGTGCGTGTGTGTGTGTGTGTGTGCGTGTGTGTGTGTTGTGTTTGCTAGTGGCCAAAAAATCATATCAAGATTGAAAAAAGTGGAGTTTTTATGAATATATAGTTTCTTCCTTTTTTTTTGCCACCCCCACAAATAATTACTGGTAATTATATTTCCTAATAATTTCCTAGAAAGGACCTGTTCATTTCTTAGGAAGTTTCCTGGAAAGAACCATGAAATGATGCAGTAGTTATATAGAAAATGTAAACAGTCTGGTGGAGTCGATAAGATACTGAACATTTCTGTAAGAGTTTCCTGGAAAGAACTGCAAAACTATAAACTATTTACTGGAAAATAATAGGCAGAGGTCAATCTGGTTATTCATATAATTATATAATGTAGTTATTTGTTGAATTCCTTCCTCTAATTTCTGATTTTCTATATAACTGCTACATAATTTAATGGTTCTGTCTTCTCCAAAAGAAATGACCAGGTACTTACCAACTACCAACTACCATTGAACTCTTTCTCTATTTTCCCTATAATTAGAACATAATTTCATGGTTCTTTCCGGGAAGCTTCCTAATAAATTTACAGTTCCTTTCTAGGTAATTATGAGGAAATTGTGGACCTTATGCTTATGGCTGCTAGTTGTGGTCATACATTAAAGGGTTTACAGCAGGTGTTGTGCAGGCTCACAGATGCTGCAGTTCTGCAGACTTTCGCCTGTCGCTCTGTCTCTCTGTAGTTCATGGTTTAATCTCTCTCTCCCAGGCCAGCAGCAGCTCTGATTCTCTGGACGGGCCTTGCGTGGACTATGCCAAAAGCTACGATGCGGTCGTCTTTGATGTGCTGAAGGTGACGCCAGAGGAGTTTGCTGTGAGTATGGATGAATTGTCCCTCTGTATTTCTAGAATTAATTATACCAGAAGAGGCAGCCTATCGTATGATATCTTAAAGAGGAACTAAACCCCAAACCGAAGTGGTGAAGCCTAATGGTGAAAAGTAGGGTACTGAACTGGCCTTCTCCTATTGGCTGGTCTTTGTGCCAGGTGATGTCACCACCGTTCGTACTCTATAGAGGGTGACATCACAGGGCACAGAGACTAGCCAATAGCAGATGGGCAGTTCAGTACCCTGCTTTTCACCATTAGGTGTCAGGCTTCACCAAAGATTTGGGTTTGGGGTTTAGTTATTCTTAAAAGACCCAAGCACACTATTGGATTATTTTATTGGAAATAGGCTTGGGCGATATCCCAAGTTTAATATCGCGATACTGTCTTGCCAAAATATTGCGATATACGATATTATCACAGGTGGGGTTTCCCCGGGTTTTTTTGTGGGGGATATTTTATTTTATTTCTTCCAAATTAAATTGCTGAAATTTGATCTTAAGTGGTCTTATGTTGTTTTTTGGGGGGATATTTAATATTTCGTGAATGTCACAATATTTCCCGCAATATCGAATATACCGTATTTCCTCTAATAGTGGCCGATAGTCAATTAAAAGCCGGGTCTCCGATAATGGCCGGGGCTGTGGTCGACACGAACAAATAAAGGCCGGCCCCAAATACAGGCCGGGGAAAAAAACAAAGGAAAAAACAACAGTGGATACCGGTAAACTCGTACTAAAATCGTACTAAAATATGAGCAAATATACTTATCAAACAGAGGGAATTAGAAATAAAGGCCTGTCTCTAATATAAGCCTGCTTCCAATAAAGGCCTGGTACCCTCTGCAGTTGAGGTAAATAAAGGCCCGGGCCAATATTGGAGGAAATACGGTAATTATGTTTAATATAGAATACCCTTTGCCTAATTGGCCTAAGGGTTTACAAATCAAAGATTGTCTTTCTGCATAAACTTCAACAGGGATGGTGGGCAACTTAGACCTCAAAATATGTCTCGAGTGATCGGATAGCAATCCCATTGCACTTATCTACATAAAACATCAATGCACCCAAGACGCATTGGGGACGGATTAAAATCCGCACATCACATTCATCAATCATCAAAAACTATGGAACACAGTGTCAGCGGACGTTGTCTACAGAAATCCTAATAACCTGACTTCTTTGCTTGCGCAATCCACATGATAGGGAGGTAAAGTGGATTTATTTCTTGTTTTTCCAGAGCCAAATCACCCTGATGGATGCACCAGTCTTCAAAGCGATACAGCCAGAGGTAAGAGAGAGTAATTTTGTTAACTGGATGTTATGACTGGAAAGGACGCTCAGGAGACCAAAGTGATTATGGACCTCTTTGGACGCAGTGTTGGATACTTACCCGGCAGAGTGACCTCAACGATCTCTGAATACTGAGAGGCACTTTCGGATTCTGTGTTAATGTTACTGACTTTGCTTTGGATTAAATATCTCGTACCGTTTGTGATTTACGTGCGTCAGGATAGATATTCCGCTACAATCCTCAAGAAAATTGCGAGAGTCCTCTCAAAAGAAACGGTCCTCGGAGAATCGGAATTGTTCCAGTTCCCTTTTTTTCTGTCTGATACTCTCCACATGCTGCCATGATGGCTTTCACAGCTGTTGCCACTCAGGTGAACCCAGACGGGCCTCGGTGGCTGAACTCCTCCATCGGAAAACCCTAGTTACCCTCGGTTATTCAGTGACCTCCCCCCCCACTCTTCTGCCCATGATTGTTTTTCCCCCAACCACATCCAGTCACTACTTAGACAGCGTACAGTGGGGAGAAACAGGAGAAACGGCAGAGACATTGAGAGTCGATAGTGTAAGATGAACTCAAATTTACAGCATAAGTGCTCTAATTTCACAAATGATTAATATTAAAGCTGCACTAGGCAAAGTGGGGCTGCAACAGAGAAGACCGTCCCATCAGATTCACAGTGACGAAATCCAAACTGTCTCTTGTTCTCTCCAAGAAACCTGGACTCACCAACCTTAGGTCTTTTGCCTTCCTCTTCCCTATGGTCTAAACCAGTAATTCTCAACCCTTTTCATATCAAGAACCCCTAATTTAGTCCACATTAGAGCCACAGACCCCCATTTGATGAGATTTTGTCTCTCGGACCCAAATCTGAGAATATTTTTATAACAGAGAAACTATGATCAAAACAGTCATTCTTTGACATTCTCATGAAATAATGCAACTTTAAATACAGTTCAGAGAATTCTATACTGATCTTAATGTTGGTTCTCAAAAAGTGGCTTGTCACCCGGATATTATTGCTCCTTTGTACTGTATATGTAGGTAAGTAACCATGGCCATGATTTCATACTTAAGTTGTAGTGAGGTGACCCAGAGAAAAATTGCCAATTCAATTAGAGGAAATTGAATTTTGGCAGAACTCAAATATTTCAAATGTGGGTTTTTCTATTTTTTTTTTTTTTTTTTCAGCCCTCCAGCTCACAGTTACCTTCCAATTGCCACAGCCTAGGCTTTATGCAACAGACATCTAACTCAGAAACAGACTCATGACTGAAAATCATAAACACTCATAAACTATCTCATATTAGAACAATTTTGTGTCATAACAAATAAAACGAGTGGAATTCAAAAATCATGTTTTGTTCTTGCACACCACTACTCACCTCTGCAGAGTCCTTTTAAGGAGTGCAGAGGTTTCTAGATTAGTTCATTGAAGTGGAGCTAGCAATATTATTCTCTAAGTGCAACTTGCCATATATTGCTGCTGCTGAGTGTTCAATATTCAGAGGTGACTGTTCAGAATATACTGATGTCTGTCTGTAGTAACATTGTTTTGTAAAACTCTTAAGTAATCAAAGTACATGTTTACTATAATTTATTTATCAGTAGTCAAGTGCATAACAAAGATACATGGGCAGTTACAAATATACAGTACATCAAATCTAAAACTAGGTAAAATGCAGTATTACAGAATGATACATATTAAGATACAAAAAAAACAGAAATGGCAAAAAAATCATCTTAACTCAAGATACAAAAAATAAAATAAAAATGAAACTGTACATGACAGTTGCATCGAGACACTTGATAGAAACTCTGCCTTTTCTCCATTCCACAAGAACAGTATTTCAATATTTGTGTTTTGGAGAGAGGAGTCTTTTTCCTTAATGTTTCACAATCATAACAGGATTTCATCTGTTCTTCCACCACTACTTGACAAATCTCTGCCTGTATCCCAAATTGCTCCAAAAGTTGAAATGCCTTGTATTTTTAGTGACCTGGCAATGTTTCACAGACTTGACTCTTATGTTTATGGGCCATCATATATTTTCCTGTATCACCCACAACATTTGAACAATCCCAGGTTCCTCTCAGGCATTCTTAACTTAAAGGTTAATCCCCACAATAGCTCTTGGCTTTGTAAACAAGATCTCAAACTGTATGTCAATGAACCCCTCAGGTAGGTAGACTCCCCAGGAGTTTAACTGGCTTCTAACAATAGACATAAATATTATTTTTTTTCCATTCATCTGAGGTTATCACCCTATAAACTCATGGAAAATCCTGTACTTAATGAGCATCTATTCATAGCAGCTT
Source organism: Centroberyx affinis (assembly GCF_046629955.1). NCBI lineage: Eukaryota > Metazoa > Chordata > Actinopteri > Beryciformes > Berycidae > Centroberyx > Centroberyx affinis. The sequence goes on from NW_027281825.1 coordinate 60,917, forward strand.
TACAATATTTCAGCTCCTCAGTAAGTGTTGGCTAGACAGCTTCAGACTCTAAAAGTTGATAAAGTAATTGTGTCTTAATTGCCTTCCTTAAGCACAGCTTTTTAACAGTGGCATTATGTGAACATCGTTAAATGGTTTAAAGCAATATTCCACTAAGTTTTAACATGGGGGTTATTCAGCTCTTGACCACCATGACAACCAGAATATAAACTAATCACCAAGATCAGATGCAGCTGGACAAGTTTGTAGTGTTAGGATTTTTACTTCCCATTCATTTGAATGAGGCCAGAAAATAGACTGAAAACTGACATTTAACAGGTTGGTGAACAGATTCAACAACAGATCCTGCTGCTGTGATTTTCAACTGACTGTGAGTCCAACGTTTTAGAACAGAATTTCGCCAAATAGCAGTTTATTGATAGAAGAGAACATAGCGGAGGGATACCATTTAGGAGAGATAGTTCCTGTTTGGGAGACCGGATCTACTTTTATGTTTAAATACTAGGGCTGGGTTTAAAAAATCGATTTTCCGATTTAAATCGAACTTCATTTGAATGATCCGATATCGATTCATAAAATCCTGAGATCGATCTTTTAACATATGCCTTTTCCCATGGATGCTTGAAGCTTGAAGCTACACTGCACTAAAGAAAGCACTTATCTGCTCACTCTCACTGACTGTAGAGTCTGTAGAGTTGCACAACTTGCACTATATTGTGTTGACTGCTGTAGTGTGTTGGTCATGTTAAATAAAAAGTACATTCATGTAACTGCTTTGGGGTCAATTCTAAATGTAAACATTAATATTTTTAGTAATGCACCAGGTTAGAGGGTTCCTTGTACAATTTACAGCATTAGTTCTCTGAGAATCTCTTTCATATCCAAGCAAAATTGGTACTGTAACTGAAATATCCCTAACCGAATCGATATTGAATTGAATCGAATCAAATCGGAAATCGAATCGAATCGGCAAATCAGTGGCGATACCAAGCCCTATTAAATAGTAATTTTAGAGTAAACCAAGAATAGAAATGGAAAATGACGACTGGCCCAGGATGCTTTGTTGTCTTAAAAAGCAGGATCTGTTGAATCTGTTCACCAATGTGTTAAATGTCAGTTTTCAGTCTATTTTCTGGCCTCATTCAAATGAATGGGAAGTAAAAATCCTAACACTACAAATTTGTCCAGCTGCATCTGATCTTGGTCAGTAGTTTATATTCTGGTTTTCATGGCGGTCAAGTGCCGAATAACCCCCATGTTAAAACTAAGTGGGATATTGCTTTAACTAACGCACCTTTGGCTCACTAAAGCCCACATGTTTGTATTGTATAAGTGCCCATTGTAGTCCTCCTAAAAGCAGTCCCAAACCTGAAATCTGTTTAAATCTGTTTCTCGCTTCAGCTGAGAAAATCATTTGATGTAATATGATGCTCAGGTCTTGGTTAATTCATTGCTGGCAGATAATCCGCAGCCATGGCCTGTTTTCCATTGGAATAAAAAAAAAATGGCATTTAATTTTTCTTTTTAAAGTTCACCAGGGAGAATTCAAGCATCTGCGGAAGTGGCTTGTGACCACCATGCAAATATATGGTGGAGTCTTTTGTCCTGTAATACTTGTATGTCAAAATAATTTCAGAGAGGGTAAAAAAAATCATTGCTTTTTGTCCCCCCCCCCCCTCCCGTTATGCCCTTGCCTCCTCTAATGCCTACCTGCTGACCTGTACAGGTTTATCTTAGCTTATATTGATCAGAAAAACTCTCCTGATCCTGCCAAGTGCACAGTCCCCCAGCCTGTACAGTAATAAATATGACCCAAAAACCCCCTAATACAGGACTCTCAGATGAAAAAAAAAAAAATGCTGTAGTGGCCTATATTTTCACAGTGTTTGAAAAAAAAAAATGTCTGCGGAAACGCGTTTACAGCCAGCGTATTCCCAATTGTTATCGTTCCCGTCTCCTGTGTGTATAAAGGAATGGTCTAATAGGTCTAATAGGGAGAGATATATTCATCTAAAAATGATATGTTTCGTGGTGAAGAGAGATGGCTGTCGTCTTGTGTCCAGCGCTGGAACGCACCGGGACACACTTCAGCAGTAAATCTGAAGGGGAGACAGTATTTTGGTTCAGAAAGAGCGCAAACCGGGTCTGTTTTTCTACTGTTACATTTAGGAAATGATTAAATCCATCGAAAAACGTCTAGGTTATCGGAACAGATAGGAAGTGCTGCTGGGTAAATGGTCTCTCTTCATGGTTATTTGACTAGGAACATGCCGTAAAAGCAGAACAGCCACCAATTTTATCTGTAGGTGATATACAACTCTACTTTTTTGTCTTACTACCTGATGGAAGCTGTATTCAAGATTGATTCATGCTATGTATCTGCCGTAAACGTTTTGTTTAAGTATAACAAAAGAGAGATAAGATCGAGTTAATCAATTGCAATCGACAACAAGGCCTACGGTAAGTATATTTTTAGGAGGTACATTGTTCTTCGACAGCTTGATATCCTTTATGCAAGAAAAATACATTTTAAGAATGGGCTAGGGCCATATTTCCCTTTTTTATTGAATCAATAAATCATCCATTTTGAGACGTTAGGATAACTGTCGTAAACGAACGAGACCATCGCTGAGAGTTGGCAGCCATTTGTGCCATAAAGCGATCTGGTGTATTGCTTTCAGAGTTTCAAAAAACGGCAGATAGTGGGAGGAACTTAAAGGCAGATGGAAAATGTTTATCCTCTTCAGGGAGGGGGACAGGAAGCAATGGGGTTTATGGGAAATGTAGTCTTAATTTGGAGGAAGACCAGCACTAACACTACCACTGGTGTGAGATAGAGGATTGTCCAATTAATTTGACAATGATATATTTATGTTTAGAAATGCTACATGCTACATTCCTTTTTCACTTTATCCGTCTTTCTCTTCCTATTGCCTTTTCCCGATTATCTATTCTTTATTATGCTTTTGTTTTTCGGTTTTTACTGAATGTATGTTTGCTCCGAATAGAAATACAAAAATGAAACCGCAATAACCGATATAATATTTGGTGTAAAAGAAAAGACCGAAAATAAAGTTAGGGTGAAAATATCAAATTGCGCTGGACTGAACATACATTTCACAATTCCCACAAACTCTATATGCACATATTGATTTCTGTTGGTTTCTGTTTCTGCAAATAAATGATGTGATATAAATCACCGCTAAATATAAAGTGACAGGTTGCTTTCTTCTATACTGCAAAGCTCCAAGGTTTATTCAAAGGTTTATTTGATTAGGGTTAGACTAATTATTACTTATTGCTACAGAAGTCCTCAAAGCTTATGGTCGATTTGATCGATTGGCTGATGGATGTGTTGGCTTGCAGGAGCTGGCGAGCTGCGGATGGAACAGGAAGGAGAAACACAGCCTGGCCCCCAACGTGGTGGCCTTCACACGCAGGTTCAACCAGGTGAGGCCTTCAGGATTTCTCATGAAAACGCTTAAACCTTCCTGTGGCTTTTGGTCATAAATCGCTTTCCACAAATAGGGGTCTGTTAGGTCATCATTCCGCTGTGCTCGATGAGTGATTTAAAGCAATATTCCACTTAATATATTCCACATAATATAAACTAATCACCAAGATGGGATGCAGCTGGACGAGTTTGTAGCGTTCAGATTTATACTTCCAGTTTATCTGAATGAGCCACGAAAATGGACTGAAAAACTGACATTTATACAGTATAAATGTCAAGTTTTCAGTTCCAGGTTCCAGCAAAACCGATCCATATATGTCCATATATGGCAAAACGATGATGGGAGTAGTTTTAGCTTGTTATTGATGTGGAACCCTCACAGGATAGCACTGTTTGCATTGCAGCTTTGGCGTGCAGCGTGCTCCGGTGAGGTCATACCCTGGCATACGCTCATCTCATCCCATCTTCTTCCACTTTTGTTTATCCCATGGACATGATTGCTACAATCCCTGGCAAAATGGAACCATACAGTTTTTTTTTTTTATTGTTTTTTTTTACCCTTAATATCATCGGTGGAGCGATCACAACATAAACAGACCTTTAGTAATTGAACACTTTGTTCTAGGGCTCAATATTGTTTTGTTTTTTTTGCTTTTTAGGCCATAATTCAAACCACGCATGCCCAAAGCCTTTTTGGACATTAAAAGTCTGTATATATGGATATCTTAAATATAAATATATCTTATGTGTATGTATGAATGTATGTATGTGTGTGTGTTTATATACATATACACTACCAGTCAAAAGTTTGGACACGTACATTTTCCTTTATTTTTACTATTTTCCACGTTAGAATAACAGTAAAGACATCAAAACTGTGAAATAACACAAATGTAATTATGCAGTGAGCAAAAAAGTGTTCAACAAATCAAAACTATCTTATATTTTGGATTCTTTAAAGTAGCCGCCCTTTGCCTTGATGGAAAGGCAAAGGCTTTGGAAAGAAATTCATACATAGGATCAACTTCACTATTTATATTTGTCTAAGAAACTAAGTACAAGCATTTAAGCAGAAGCCTTTAGATCAAAATGGCTTTAAGAGAATGAAAAACATAGAACATTCAATCTTTTGGGTCCAAACTTTTGATGTGTTTCGTCTTTTGTAGTGTATCTTATATGTGTGTATGTGTGTTACGTGAAACATGTTTAACTTGTAAAGCATGTTTTTCCTTTAGGCACTAGGCTTGTAAAACAGCCTGGGTTTGAAGCTTAACGTAAGCGCATACCATGTGGTTTTGGCTCTCACCTCCGGAGAATCACTGGTTCTCACAACCCCCTGTGGGTTGAGTTTATGCCCTCATGCGGCTTGGAATCCTATCAACATCTTTACCAGCCTTCGAACGGCTCTTAAATGACTCAGGTGGCTAAGGCGCATACTGTACCATGCACCCACGATGTCCTGGGCTCAGATCTGGTCTAGGACCTTTGTCGCGTGTCATCCTCCCCACCCTCTTTCCCAATCATTCCCTAAAAAGGCTAAAAAAAAAAAAAAACTACTTCGAACCCTGGACCAGGTAGGAATTTGTGGGGAAAGGGAATGAGTAACTCTGAAGACTGTGGTTTTACTGGGCAGCTCCCAGTGTGAATGTATGGAACTGTAATGTGAAGCAGGGTGTTACTGGAATAAAGAGAACGGAGCTTAGCCGACTTTCCCTGGAGAAAGATGAAACAGAAACAGGTCAGTAGACTGCTGAATAAATAGGCAGTGTCTGATTCCCTAACAATATTCTGCTCATAAATACAAAAGACACAAAGAGAACAACATTTCATAGCTAAGAAGAACATAGTTATGGGCAGTGGAGCAACTTGTAACAGCTCATATACCTAGTACCTGTTGAGTCATGGCATGGCCGGCTAGTGTTATAAATGTGGGATATGGGAAAATATTGCCTGCTTGGATCAAGGCTTGTGAGCTTCCCACAATGCCTGACCCTGGCCAAACTGGCTCAAAGATTCATAGAAAAGTAAGAAAGAAAAGAAAAAGAAACAAAAAGCTATCATGTGTGTGGATATAAATGCAGCCAATATGGGTGAAATTGATTTCTCTGTCCAAATGCAGTAATTTTCCTGCTTCATTTTTGAATTTTTGAATTTTGTCAGTGTCATGCAGCTCAAATTCTCCATTTTGACCCACTCTTTCAAAACGATTCCTCCAAATGATAATTTAATCACATTTCAACTATAAATGTTATGGATTCTGATGACTAGAATTTATAACCTCCTCCTCTCGTCTCTCATCTCCTTGTCTCCTCTCCTCTCTCCTCTCCTCTCCTCTCCTCTCCTTGTCTCCTCTCCTCTCCTCTCCTCTCTCCTCTCCCCTCCTCTCCTTGTCTCCTCTCTCCTCTCCTCTCCTCTCCTCTCCTCTCCTTGTCTCCTCTCTTCTCCTCTCCACTCCTCTCCTTGTCTCCTCTCTTCTCCTCTCCTTGTCTCCTCTCCACTCCTCTCCTTGTCTCCTCTCCTCTCCTCTCCTCTCCTCTCCTCTCCTCTCCTCTCCTCTCCTCTCCTCTCCCCTCCTCTCCTTGTCTCCTCTCTCCCCTCCTCTCCTCTCCTCTCCTCTCCTCTCCTCTCCTCTCCTCTCCTCTCCTCTCTCCTTTCCTCCTCTCCTCTCCTCTCCTTGTCTCCTCTCCTCCTCTCCTGTCTCCTCTCCTCTCCTCTTCTCCTCTCCTCTCTCCTCTCCTTGTCTCCTCTCCTCTCTACTCCTCTCCTCTCCTCTCTCCTCTCCTCTCCTCTCCTTGTCTCCTCCTCTCCTCTCCTCTCCTTGTCTCCTCTCCTCTCCTCTTCTTGTCTCCTCTCCTCTCCTCTCCTTGTCTCCTCTCCTCTCCTCTCCTCTCCTCTCCTCCATGGTGGGACACACAAACACACAAACCGCTCTCCAATTACAGTAGTGGGCTAAACCATGACTGGACACTGTCTGACTGCTGAAATATAAGAGAGCAGATTCATGTTATGTCAGACTTGTTCAGTCAAGGTCAATAGAAAACAAGATTAGCTTTGCCTGCCAGACTGTGAGAGAACAGAGTTAAGTGGGGTGGAGCAAGTTCACAGTTTGTTATTTAACTTCATTTTGAGGGAATGGTTCAGTACACATCTTGTTCTTCGTGTCATTGCCAACTGATTTTAGCAGTTCAAAATGTATAAACAGTGTCATTTTTATTAAATAAAAGAATACCAGAAACAAAGAAACTCAGTAACGACCTGGTAACAAATCACCTTGCTTTCCCATGCAACCCACTTGCTTTGAAGATACAAATTGAAAGGGGGCACAACACTTGTTAATGTGATTGTGTAAGTTCACAGGTTATCCATTCATGCAATGGTGTGCACAGACTCTGAAACTCCCAAAAAAGGGCAACTTCTGAGCTGCCGTGGTGTCTTGAGTTCCAAATCGACCTGGAACCTTTGTTGCTCATTACACCCCCTCTCCCCCACCTTTTCTCTGTCTTCACTGTGAACTGTCTAATAAAGCAGAAATGCCATAAAAAATAATATTTAAAGGTCACTTCCGCAAAAATGCTTGGGGGTTCTGGGGGCATGTTCCCGCTTCCTGGAGGTACATGTTTGAAAATCTATTCTATTATTAAATCTTATTTTTTTTTTTTTTTTTTTTTTTTACTGAGACATTTTTAGGCATTTTTCACCTTTTATTTGACAATTCAAAGTAGAGAGAGACAGGAAAGATTGGAGAGAGAGACAGGAAAGATTGGGGAGAGAGAGAGAGTGGAATGGCATGTGGCAAAGGTCCCAGGCTGGATTCGAACCCAGAATGTTGCATTAACATGGTACATGCCTTATGTTTCTGATGAGTCTTGTACAGTGGCATGTACTTACACTTTCAAGGGAGAAAATGCAATATACTTGCATTTCTGACTTCTCACTGTGATAAAAATAGAATCAAATCTAAAAAAAAAAATCAGTTAGAAAATGAAATGCACAACTTTGAAATATCAAATATGATCATACCAAAGTAGCAAGTTTCCATTTCCATTTTCCAGCAACTGAAAAAATACAGTATGTTTCTATACAAGATAAGAAAGTACACAACCAGTGTTAGTATTTCTAGATTGCCACTTGGTTTATACAAAATAACTAGTGTTGGTATTCAGTAACTGAAATTTCCATTGCTTTAATACCAATTATTCATCTATCTATACATCTATCTCAAAATTGATGAGTTAGATGAAGGCCGAGGTTTAAAATTGTTTAAACTTGTCTGAGGGAGCTCCAGAATTTTTTTCTGTATGCAGTGGATAAGAGAAGGAAGCAAATATCTTGTGATTTTATGGAGAAACTCTTATCTTTACTAACACTTTATAAAATATGAGTTAAATATTTGTCATTGGTTCAACAAGCTTTAGTAAATTGATAACTGATCATTACTGAATGATTTGTAAATGATTCAGTAACAATTTCTAGACATTTTCAAGAACCTGCTTTTTACAGGCCTATGTCCAATATATAAATAGAAATATCAATATTAATGACATTTCTTGGGAGAAGCATAATGTTGAGGCTGTTATGTTCCTTTAACCATTCTCTGTATGTATGTTTGTTTGTATGTTGTTTTTCAGGTGAGCTTCTGGCTGGTGAGAGAAATTCTGACCGCCCATACCCTGAAAATCCGAGCGGAAATACTGAGCCATTTTGTCAAAATAGCAAAGGTGAGTCCAGAATTACTAAATCTAAAAACTAAATCTACCTGCTCACTCATTGTAAGTCACTCTGGATTGCAAAATGTTTTATAGAAGATTTTCATTTAGAAACCTATTCCACCTCAAACCTATACCACCAAAACCTGACATTTACCTCTGATGTTTTAGATCACTGAAACCTTTTCTGCTGTTAAACTCCATTGTAGCTGCTGGAAATATCTCAGTGTGATGTCATGAAAAAATACACCAAACAGCAAAATGTGTTCAGAAGTGCAATAGCTGTTTTTTTTAAACCGTGTTAAAGATTTATGTTGTTTTCGCTCCTTTAAATGTCACTGCCGGTTACTTGTAAAACTCCTATACTAAAGCACTGCCAGCATAGGATCCATTATACTCTGTGAACCTCCAGGACCGGAAGTATACAGGAGCTTCCCCCGATTCTTTATGAGAGCGTATGAGGGGTAATGGAGAAAGCAGGCGAACCGATGGCAAAAACGAAAAAAAAAAAAAAGGTCCGATCGGGGGAATAGCGGCAGAAATGGGTTTCTCCCCGAGGTCAAGAGCGTGGGATGGAAAGGCAAGAACTGAAACGGAACGATGACATAAGATCCTCGGCAAACAGCGGGGATATTGACCGCTGAAAAAATGGGGAAAGCCTTTAAAGATCTTAACACAGCACTTCTCAATCGGTTTTGCATCGAGACCCGGGTTTGACCGTAGCCACGAAGTCAGAACCGATTATAGGAGACGGGAAGAGAACAATCGACTGAAAAAAAACATAAATTGAGAAAACATCCTCATGACCTGATGATGTATGAGATCTGGTTGTTGCTTCTTAAAATATATATATACTTTTTTTTTAAACCTGCAATAAGCGATACCAGACCTTCTAACCAATCCTGAAACGTAACATGTGCTATATGGGGATTTCATTGAGTCATAATGGTATAAACCAGTGTCCAAATAAGCCAGAGAATGAGGACATGGTTACTTCCAAGTGCTCAGTTGACTTCATCTTCTTCATCTTACCAAAATATTATTATTACAATTATTATAGTGTTCCTCACATAATCAGTCACAGTAGTAAAATAATTATGAGAGAGATGTTAATGCTGTAATCTGGAGTTTGATCAGTTGTCTAAATTTTGGGCATAGAATTAACCAGTAATCCCTTAAAATACCCTTGCATTTACATTAATTCACCCCTAGATTCATGCAAAATCCCCTTAAAATGAATTAAGGGAGTTATTAATGGAGGAGATCCCATCCCCATCAAAACCTCCTTACGTTCCCCTTTAATTTTTGACTCCTTACTTTCTAATTTAATGTAAAATTCAGGGAGACATGAACTTTCCATTAATAACTCATTAATAACCTGTAAACTTGCACAAAAGGCATGAAAAATCCCTTAATTACTAGTGTCTCTGTGAATCAACCCATGAATAAATCCCTTAAAACCCCATGATACTAACCTTACTCTTTTTAAAGCTATGTTATTTTTAATGGATAATTAATGTAATGGAGAAATTAAGGACATTTCAGGGATAAAATTAAGGGGTTTGGTTTCGTAGTGATATGGAAAATGAGCATTTTTGAAATTTTTTAACACATTGCCACTCAAAATGCGGCTCTGTTTTTACGGAAAAGTTTACCAACATTACCAATATAAAGAAACAGCCACTTGTCAGTCCTCTGGCTTCATTAATTAAACGTGTACAGATTCACCACAAACAAATGGGTACACCAAAAGGAACATAAGTAAGTACATCTATTCTCTGTAAACTATAGCATACAACACCTCTGACCTCTTTTCCCTTTGTTTCCAGAAACTGCTGGAGCTGAACAACCTCCACTCGTTGGTGTCGGTGGTGTCGGCCCTGCAGAGCGCTCCCATATTCAGACTGAGCAAAACCTGGGCGGTAAGACATCCATAACACATTCTTTGTAAAGGGTTTTACATAGAGCATTCATCACAGGCTAGATGGCATGGTAAATTCCATATTTATGCATGAACAACCATTATTTTACTGCATTGATTCCCATAAAGATGAGAAATAGAAAGTGCAGTGCAGGAGCCGGGTGTCATTCGCCTATCACTGCTCAAATCATCTAAGCAGAGCAGAATCTTTTTTTTAATGATTTCAGTTTAATTGTATGTGTATATTTGCTCAATTGGTAACACTTTACAATAAGGGTCACTAAGTTAAGGGTTAGTTAATGCTTAATAAACATTAACTAACCCTCAATTAACAGTTAACTAATGTGTCTGGTAATCATTTACTAATGATGTTCATGTTAACTAAGGTATTAATTTATACATTATTTAATAGTCATCTTTATAAACTATTAAATAATGTATAAATTAATACCTTAGTTAACATGAACACCATTAGTAAATTACACATTAGTTAACTGTTAATTAAGGGTTAGTTAATGCTTATTAAGCATTAACTAACCCTTAACTTAGTGACCCTTATTGTATAGTGTTACCGCTCAATTAATGGAAACCTATGCAAATTTCTTGTGGAAAGCAAAAAAAAAAAGCAGACTAAAATGTTTTTTCTCCACTCACTTCGATTACACCATGGGTCCAAAAGTCCAGTCTTTACCTCATTATCTCTTCATATACAGAATCACATACAGTACTGGTTCAGTATTTTAGTCCAGACTCAAGACCCATTCGTTCAGCTCAGCCTGCAGCTTACCTTAACTCCCACCTCATCAGCTTTTTCCACCTATTTTATCTTTGCTAGAAATTCTGAGCGGTGTAAATGGTGATCTGTTGCAATTGGTATCATATGTCCATGAACTAAAGATACACACATTGTTACACATAGGCTTTTATTTTTAGGAAGTCAAATTACATGAAGTATGGCAAATTCAGTCTATGGTAATCAAATTGGCCCAGTCAGTTGTGGCTGAACTGTAGATCAAGCTTCCGCTCTCAGTGTTTTTGTGGTGAAAGTTGTTCCAAGCTCAACAGTAGGGAGCAGCTTTACACTCACATGTGGAAGAGCTTTTCATGCGTTATCCAAGGATGCTTTTAACATCCTTACAAAGTACACACTGAGGCATGCAGCCCCGTGCTATGGATTCTGCGCTCGCATTTCCAAGTTCCATAATCCAAGGGAAAAACATCTTATGTATGTCAATGTCAATTTGGATCTGATCAGGTCCACCCAAGGTTTCTTCCATTTAGTTTTTTTCCAAATAAGGTTTTCTTGGAAGTTTTTCCTTGTATGCTTCGAGGGTCTAAGCTAGGGATGGGACGATTCCACATTTTTTTGGTTCAGATTCTATTCTAAATCATTTCCAAATTCCAAATGAAAATCAACACAGTTTGGCATTCAACCAATGAGCCTTGAAGTTCTCCCTCTCTCCCTGCCCCCTCCTCACTTGTTGTGAAATGGATCAGACCAAGGCACACAGATCGAACACTGATTAGTATAGATAAGCCCAAATCAGAATTAATGAATTGCAAATTTGTTTAAATTGAGCAGTTTCTTTGATTCCAGAGTTTGGAGTCGAGATTGCAACAGGAGCCGACTCCAATTCTGTTTATTAGCAAAATCCATTCTCAGAATCGACGTGATGGAATCGAGAATCAAGTCTTTTGGAGTCGGGTTCATTGTGCTTTGTTCTGCTTCCTTGTGTTTGTCTTACATCATTCTGTTCTATGGTTGATTGATGATCAGTTAGATCTAGTTTGGCTCATTCTCTCCTTATATAAATAAATCAACTTGAACTTCAAGGGAAGATGTTCCAATACAAGTGGAAATGACTTAAAAATTGTACAGTGTCGTCACTGGTGAAAAAGGTATCTCTGAAAGGTCAACTTTTCAGGGAGTAAGAAGAGCAGCCTTGTTATTAGTTTGACCACCATGCAGTTTTCAGCTTATCAAATGGGTTTCGAGAAGGTTTTATAAAACCAAAGGTGGTAGAGGTTTCTCAGCCCATACCGGAGCATGAAATCCTTCAGCTGAAGTTAAAACATGAAAATCACCAAGATTGGATTTACAGCGATATGCAAATCCTCAACTTTTCCTCAATAGAAGACTTATTTAAAGCAATATTCCACTTAGTTTTAACATGGGGGTTATTCGGCTCTTGACCACCATGAAAACCAGAATATAAACTACTCACCAAGATCAGATGCAGCTGGACGAGTTTGTAGTGTTGGAGATGTTGGTGAACAGATTCAACATCAGATCCTGCTTTTAAGACAACAATGCAGTCTTGGGTCAGTCGTCATTTTGTATTTCTATTCTTGGTTTACACTAAAATTAGTCTTTAGAAATAAAAGTAGATCCGGTCTCCCAAACAGGAACTATCTCACTGATATCACTCCGCTATGTTCTCTTCTATCAATAAAAGTGCTATTTGGTGAAATTATGTTCTAAACGTTGGACTCACTGTCAGTTGAAAATCACAGCAGTGGTGGTCAAGTGCCAAATAACCCCCCATGTTAAAGTGGAATATTGCTTTAAGGATGACATTAGGACCACAGTTGAAAAACCCATTTAGGACCGCTTTAGTAATCACATGGCCACATTTTGGCGATAAGGATTTACAGCGTGCCGTGTGAGTTGGTTTAATAGTGCCTGGCTGTCTCTCCAGTCCAAAATAGTTTCCACTGCTGCTAGTGGATCCGATTATGTATGTTTAGTAGTCGTAAAGTGGGGCCGGTCCATTTCCACACAGGGTGTCCCCCCGGTTATTTCTTATAAAATGGTTGAAGTGATTCGTTCCATATCACAGACCGCCGTTTGTGAGCTGTGAAATCTTGTGCCATTTTCTTTCAGGCCATTTAAGTGAACACTGATGGGTCCTGGTTTTAATATTTCAACATGAGTTCTGATTGCATAGTGCTGGATGGCACAAGACCACGGAAATGGACTATAGTAACTATATATATATATTATAATATGTATATATATGAAGTGAAAAATGTGTCTTTTTAATTTACGTGGGTTCCCTTTTCCACTATCAGCCCGTTTTCCTGGAAATAGCAGGAATATGAATAGTAGGATCAAATTTCCCCTGCAATAATATTGAATATCGTGATATTTTGGTGGGACAGTACCGCAATATTAAATTTTGGATATCGCCCAAGCCTAAAATAGGGTAAATATGGCAAGACACATGGACAGCTGCAGGCTTTTTTTTTCTGATAAATGTTATACAGAGAGAAATTCAACATTGTCTCATTCTACACAGCCAGAAAGGGTTAAGACAACTTCATTTTGTATCACAGATTCAGTCAAGTCTTTGGTTGGAAAAGATTTTTTTTTTTTTATCTCCGTAAGGATTTGTCTGGTAGCAGTATTTTCCTTTCCCCTTGTCAGATTAGTCCCTGTTTGTTCTGATCCCTCGAGCTCAGCCTCTGTCTTTCAGTTTCCTGTGGTTTACCAAACTGTTTCTCATTTCCAGCATGGACTCGCAAGTACATCATTGGATATCACTTCATATTCAAAAGGACCTGAACCGCACATTCCAAACGTACAGCAAAATACCTTATGACCTTTATTTTCCAAAGGAACAAATCACAACGGCTGATTATCAATACGCGTTCCTGTGCGTTCTTGTGTCCTCCATGATGCGTTTTTTTGTAATACCTAACCGCTGAAGCACGATTCCAAATCAAAAGAACGACAGAACGGAGGACGGATAGAAAACCCTTAAGTTTCCTTGCCAACCTCAAAATATCGAGGATGCATCGGATGGAGACTTGACCGATGAGAATGAATTGAAAGCCCCAAGATTCATTGAGCAGCGCTGCAGTCTATAGTTAACAGGTGGGAAAATGAACAGCTGTGGATCTCTCTTAATTAATCAGCGTGAGATGTGAAGCACACAGTCCATCTGAAACTGTCAGGAAGCTTCTCTGTGCTTACTTTCATCAGAAGATCGTTCTGTCCAAGACAACATGGGAAGAACGTTCTCCACAAGGACACAAGTATCCATTTGGAGTTCTTGGATTTGATAATCAGCCAATGAACATAAGCTGATGCTGATGCTGTTATAGCTACCTGTGCACACAGGACAGGAGGATAGTCTCTCTCCTTGCACTGTCTTTAGCAAGGTCTTTTTATGCCTCCGTGCCGTCTGTCTGTCCGTCCGTACGTACGTCCATCCGTACGTACGTCCGTCCGTATATCCGTCCGTCCCATTCTTATGAACGCGATATCTCAGGAACGCCGTGAGGGAATTTCTTCAAATTTGGCACAAACGTCCACTTGGACTCAAGGATGAACTGATTAGATTTTGGTGGTCAAAGGTCAAAGGTCAAGGTCAGTGTGACCTCACGTCCGTCCCCTCTCATGAACGCGATATCTCAGGAACGCCTGGAGGGAATTCCATTACATCTGGCACAAACGTCCACTTCGACTCAAGGATGAACTGATTAGTATTTAGTGGTCAAAGGTCAAGGTCGCTGTGACCTCACAAAAGACGATTTTGGCCATAACTCAAGAATTCATGCGCTAATTATGACAAAATTTCACACAAATGTCTAATAGGATAAAATGATGAAGTGATGGCATTTTATATCCAGAAGTTCAAAGGTCAACTTCACTGTGACATCATAATGTTTTGCTTACCACTGTAGCTGAGAAAAGGATCTTGGGTCATTCTACAAAAACGGTGGAAGTGCTGTCACTTACTTTTGCAGACACCAAAATCCTTTAAGTTGACCTAATAATCACATTAATTATATATGTTCAATAAATAAAGACTGTCCTTGCAATGATAGAACAAAGTTTATTGGCGGAGGCATACAACCGCGAGGCGGTTATTTCTAGTTATACATGTAGGGTGGTGATAGAATCATCTTGAAAGAAAATAAAAGGCATAGGCATAAGTCAAAAATAGGGAAATGCAATCAACCAAAGGGGAAAAGTGATCAAGGGAAAAACAAAGGTTATTCTTTTTCAGTGAAACAGTTCAGCAAAAAATATCTTCCACACTCCATATAATGTTCAACACACTGCCATGAATAATACTGTAGTGATGTTCTCCTCACGACAGGAAATTGTTGCATTCACATTGCTAATAAATCTAAATCTTTCAACAGTTTCAAATATAGACTCGAAACCTGTCTGACGAACAAAGTTTTCCCATAGAAACTCAACACACAAATGATCTCTTTGTCTCTTTTTCTACTTTTCTGCTTTAACAGACACGCTCACACACACACACACATAGTGTACATACACACACACACACAGATAAGCATGAGCAATTCCGAATGGAGCATGAAGGCCATCGGTGTGAACGTAGCCTTGGATTCAAATGAATTTTTTGTTGTTCATTTGTAAGTTTCATTTATTTTCAGGTAATATGTTTTTATGTCACCTACACAAAAGATTTTTTTCTCTTTTTGTGTTTTTTTTTGTATCATTGCATCCGTGCTTCTTTACTTCTCCTTCTATGTTTTATCTCTGTGCAAATTAACTAAAACTAATTGACTGTGGTTTTTACTTTCTGATTTTATATAATCTTTCTGAGTCTATTAAAAATAAACAAAAAAACAATAAAGTTGTACACTGTTTCGGATTCACTTGCGGCCCACCTTGATGAGATTTTTCATTGCATTTTTTTTACTTAATTTGCGGTCGCTTCATTAGATGTTGATCGGAGTACAGAGGGGTCACGCTAGATTGTGCACTCGGAAATAGTTGTGTTAGTGCTTAATGGAACACAGTAATAGTCTGTCATTATCTCCATTATATCTCAGTGAGTTAATTATCACTTGCCCATGTCAAAAACCACACTTGGTAATGGGGAACAGCAGAGGAACATGATCTCATAGTCTCCATAACACCATAACCAACCTTTGTCTGAAAGTGTTCCACTCTGTCTACCTAACAGCATGCGCAAGATTTATATTCTATATAAACCTGTCATGTTCTGCGTGTATATATAAACCTGTGTCACTTCACGCTTTGACAGCGTTTCCACAGTGAAAAAAAACAGAACGGCATACCGGGAAGGCTCAGTTAGATGAGAGGCGTGCAGACTCTCTTTTCTGATGATTAAATACTTTATCAGCATGGTGAAGGGACTGTGAGGCACAGGGGAGGTGTAGGTGGCAAATGCATAGCTGTCCAGGTATTTATAACCTAACAATGTGTGAGACCTGCAATGATGGTCCCTAGGCCACAATTTTGGTGCAATGTGTCACGATTCAGGTTTTTTTTTTTTTTTTTTGTTTTGTTCAAATGTGTTCTTTCTGTATTTGATGAAATAACATTACATAGATCCTTGTTTAATTTTGCCTCCATCTTTGATGCTAAGCGGTCACTACTGTGGTGTTTCTGAACTGCTCTTCCCAGAGATCACCTGTCAATCAAACAGTGTGGGCAGAGCTTGGATTTTCTGTGGCTGCAGTTTGAGTTTCTCTTTTCTTTGTCTGTTCAGCCATGGTGGCTATCACTGCTCATGCTAACTTCTATTTATTCCAAACCATAAATAAATGTAAAGCGCATCACTTACTGTGCGCCAGAGGTTTCTCCCAGGAAATTCCCAGTCAACATCAGGTGTTTAGATCAGCAAATTTAAAAGCTTTCGTGCTGGTTTTTTAATTCAAACCAGCGCTTCATTAAAAAGAAAAAGAAAAGAAGGGGCAAAGATGGTGTGGTGACATCTATGTTTTTATGCCCTTGAAAAAGCGTATGCTAGACGAATATTGCTTTTGAGAGTTTCACTTACCTTTGTTAGTCATGTTAGTCTTCATCTTAAGCTAGATCTGGCCATTGTTGTTGCTCTAGCTGCTAAGTTTACTTTACCTCTGTTGTACTACTTACCTTGATATTTCTCCTATTGTGGCTATAAAGAAAGACTACTCATTATGCAGTATACTTACCTGTAGTTATACTTCATACCTGCTGCTAGGGCTGAACAATTAATCAAAATTTTATCAAAATCGCAATATGGCCTACTGCAATTTTCAAATCGCAGGAGGCGCAATATTTGTTAAAGGTGAAATGTGTGTCAAAATAGCATTTTAAATGAAATATTGTGGTGCTGCAGAGATGTCCTGGCCTACACATCATATTCTACAGACTTAAGAAAACATCTTTGTTTGGTACAGATCCCCACAAAAATCACACCGTAATCGTTTTAATACGTTTTTCAATGAAAATGAGAATAATGATGTAAAAATGATCATTCCCTCTAATATCGCAAATCATATCGCAATTGCAATATCAGTCAACATAATCGCAATTAGATATTTTTTCAAAATCGTTCAGCCCTACCTGCTGCTGCTGAAGATTGTTACAGGAAACATTCATTTGTGTTGCTTTGGCATTGGTGATATTGGGGCTAAACCTAAATAGTCTGTATCGATTATTGCACATGGCATTGCATGGTGCATTGGCAGTAATTCATTGTTTTGTTGCTACACTGTTGATACATACTATTATCAATATAATTTCATTGATTTTTCCGCAATTTTACGCAGCTTCCATAAAACTCCTGTTCTCATCACTTTATTGGGAGAGTGGTTAGCTCACTGTTAAGCCATGTGTGAAAAGAGTATGGCACTTAAAGAGCAACCCCATGTTCCCGGAAACACACCGCATCACCGCTCAGTGCACGATGTTAAGTTTCCCATGTCCCGCTGAGCTTTGTGGCTTGGAACCCAGGTTAGAGTTGGCAGCATCCTCCTCCTCATGATACTCCACTAGGTCCAACGTTAGTGTGGCTGCAGTGGAGGCACAGGCTAAAGCAGAAAAAGGTGTGTACAAGAATGGACCGTGCAAAGGTAGAAATTGAAGTGGAGTGAGTGTGCTCATGATGTCAAGGAGAACCCACCGTGGCTTAACACCGTAGTTTCCCCCCTGTTAAAGCTGTGAGCCCTGGTGGTGAGTCCATGTTGTATGTGTTGAATCATACTGTTATCAGTATGTGAAGTCAACTCCGGTCTTCATCACTTTATTGGGAAAGTGTTTAGCTCATTGTTCAGCTATGTATGCAAATGCAAGGAATCACCTTTGTGTTACATCGGTCGGTGATAGAAAGTTGCAGAACAGACATTTATTCATATGAAAATGTTGATTCTTACTTTAACCTTTAATTTTCTGACTGTGACCATTTTACATTTTCTCTGGGACTGGACCATCAGTCTTTCTATAGAGATTTAAATTTAGTTAACCTCGCTTGTGGATACAGTCACGGATCATAAACCCCCTTTTTCTCAGGACCGGGCCAGAAGAAAGTTTTCGAAATTTTTCCCAAGCTGCGATCGAGACCGTAAAAACCCATAAACGGCCGGTCAGAGGAAAAGACAAAAAGCAGAGCCGCCCGTCTTAATATGTTCTATAAGTCTTCGAGCCGTCATGTCCTCACAAATGGTTTTCAACGGAGAGAAGTTGGAAAGCAGCGCTCGCAACAGGGAGCAGAGGTCATTTCGGTGTCATCTTTTGTCTACTTGGCTCGCCAACTCTCCGGGCCTCTCATTCCACTGTTGCATCCAGTGGTGTTCACTATAAATTTCACTGCTGAGTCCAGTAGAAACACTGTTGCCAAGCATATCGATCTTTGCCTTTATGCTTACCCCATATGGAGAGTATGTTGACCGTGACCTGGCATTGAAAAATCAGGTCAGACTGGATGATTGAGGATTATGGGGGAAAGGCGAGAAGTGGGTGAGGGCCTCTAGTGGAAACCTCACAATACACTGGAAGGAACCAACTAAAGCACTGTATTTACAAAAGCACACATATGGGATGAAGACATTGCCACCTTCACACCAGTGAGGTACTTACTTATTAGGCTTTGTTTTATCCAGCATTGAATATGACGAAGGAAAACTTTTGGCTGGAGTGAATGAAAAGATTCGGTGGTGGTGTTGAGTGGTAGGATGTGGGACATAGGTTTATCCCAAGCTGTCTAACCCTAATGTGCTCCAACAACTATAGAGGTTAGCTAAAGAACAGAACTGCAGAACTGTAGTGTTTTAAATCATTTTGACCTGCAGCTTACTTTAATTTGCAATGAAAACTGCACACATACCGGGTATTTAAAGGATAATGCTGGCGTTTTTTTATGCATTTCTTTCCGACAAAATCAACAATGTGTTCTCTACTCCCATTACTTTCTGACTTCCCATGTACCTTTTTAGCCTTCAAAATGAAAGTCATTGGCTCCAATTGTAAGCTAAAAACCTTTAAATACAGCTCACAAAGACATAGTTTCAATTTTAAATATTGCTAACTGTTACCTCGAAAAGTCAGGCTGTTGTAATTATTACCAAATCAAATTCAAATGGGAACAAATTCTTCATTACGCCGGGGACTATTTTCGGTGCTACGGGACTACTTTCCTGAGATCGCAAACGTGTTTACTGCCGGCTTATTAAGTTGTTTGAGGAAAAAGTCGGCTGGCCCGGTGCATCGTGATTATGAAATATGGCTCTTTGATGTGTTTTTAATCATTTTTTAATACAATGGAGTTCTATGGCTGCTGGGACATGGCTGCATTGGGCACCGGCTACATGGACGAGACTTGATGGCAAAACAAAATCATTGCTGATTTTATTTTCATAGAATTTGTTGATGGTAAGTAATGCATTAAAAAACACCAGCCTTATCCTTTAAATCATAGATGATGCTTACAATGATCTTAAATGTCAGCATAGACATCAAAACCGTTTTCCAGCGTTGCCGAAAAAAGACCATAGCCAAAAAAATAATCAACTACAAAAAAATAAACAAAATCAAACAGAACCTTTTGAGACCCTGTGCATCTGATGGAAATTAATAGCACTCAAAAAAAAGGCTCTGTACTTCTGTGGTTTGTGCCTGAGAAAACGTGTTGGGTCACACATTGGCAAGAAAAAAAACACTAAGACAGACTTTCCCAAATTTGTCTAAACCACTCAGGATGAAATATTGCAAGCCTGCTCTACCTCACTGTAAATTACCGCTGTCAAATTAAATGACTACAAGAGACCTCACCAGCACACGTGAATGGGGAAAACCCATAGAGATTTAATGTCTTTTAGGCCTCGACGTGTTATTTTTTTTTTTTTTTAGAAATGATTGCGAAGATACATTATTTTCTGTTCATTGTCACTATTAAAGCCATGGTTGAGTAATTCTACTTTGCAAGAGAGATGACAGCTAGATGGAGAGAGACAGTTCACAAAAGTTCACAAAAAAGATCAGCGCTAGTGCCAGTTATCCCCATGTGGGTTATGGGAATGTCTGTCTGAGGCTTCCCAGCTGCAGGCAGCAGATGGTGGGCTGATGTCATATTGTAGTGATAACTCTCTTAAAATGCGTCAGTTAATACGTCTAGCTCCAAACATTAAAATATTACAGCAATACACTGGTGTTCGTGCAGAAAAAACTTTCCAGTTAACAAACCATTGTGTCATACTGCAGCAGTAGTCCAGCAGTATTGCAGTTGCAAATGGTGTAATTTGTCTATGATGAGATGCAGTGTTTCCCATACATCCCCACACATGTGGCACACCACCACAAAATCAAAAGTTGGTCAATGTATAGAAATTGATCTAAATTGATCTCTAATGCAGCATAATGTGCACATCATGCCATGTTTGTCATTTAGTGATGACAGTAGATCAGCAGCATTGTACTCAATCCAACAGTCTCCCGGTGTGAAAACGAAAGTGAAACTTAAAATTCCACAACTTACCTGTGTTAGTAACGGTATAAACAGTAACTTGATAACACGTCTTCTGCTGCCCTGCAAACTTTAACGGTAGGTAACGTTATTACCTTGTGGTATTTAAAGGATAAGGCTGATGTTTTTTTAATGCATTTCTTACTGTCAACAAATCCTATGAAAATAACAAAATCAGCAATGATTTTGTTTTGCTAACAAGTCTCGTCCATGTAGCCGGTGCCCAATAAAACCATGTCCCAGCAGCCATAGAACTGCATTGTATTAAAAAAACAATTAAAAACACGTCAAAGAGCCATGCTGCTGCTTTGGGCAGCATATTTCATCATTGCGATGCACCGGGCCGGGCGACTTTTTCCTCAAACAACTTAATAAGCCGGCTGTAAACGTGTTGGCAATCTCAGGAAAGTAGTTCCATAGCACTGAAAATAGTCCCCGGCGTAATGGAGAATTTGTTCCCCTTTGAATTTGATTTGGTAATAACTACAACAGCCTGACTTTTCGTGGTAACGGTTAGCGATTTTTAAAATTGAAACTATGTCTTTGTGAGCTGTATTTAAAGGTTTTTAGCTTACAATTGGAGACAAAGTCTTCCGGGTTGAAGGCTAAAAACGGTACATGGGAAGTCAGAAAGTAACAGGAGTAGAGCAAACGCATTGTTGATTTTGTTATTTTCATAGGATTTGTTGACTATAAGAAATGCATTAAAAAACACCAGCGTTATCCTTTAACCAATAACCATGTCACAATGCTTCAATTCATTTCATTGAATTTAATTGACTGAAAACGTGCCGTGGGCCTGTACAGGATCTCTGCTTATTTTTTCTGCCAATCCTCACATAAATAGTATGTTGACCAATGGGCCAATTTCTCAAAAGTCAGTGTCCTTCAGTCAGTTTTTATGTTGTTCACAGTACATGCCACGCTCTGTAAATAAAAACATTCTAGTTGCGGAACAGAGATTACATTGTAATTTAGTTAAGGTAAGGGTGTTTATGTCACTGTTCCACATCAAGTATTAGACACTGAATGAGAAAGTAGAGATCTATCCGACATGAGGATTGTTTTTTCATTGTCTTTCTTCTAGTTGATCAGTCGGAAGGACAAGGCCACATTTGAGAAACTCAACTACCTGACGTCCAAGGAGGAGAACTACACTCGCATGAGAGAATACATCCGCTCCCTCAAGATGGTGCCCTGTATTCCCTACCTTGGTAAGTTCTCCACCTTTGCTTTCTGAATATCACCAGTAGAGGAACCACTGAGGGAAGCCTTTTGTCTGCTTGTTCTGGACAGCTGGAGCATGCTTCTGTATGTGTTGTTGGGTAGGAGTTGTTGGGTGATGAAGAAGGCTTAATATGTAAAGTGACAGTGTTTATACAGAAGACAATTTCATTTTAGGGCAGGTAGAATTCGGCAAAATAGGGTCATGGTTGACCTCAATATGCCCTCCTTCTTTGGCGTTAATGTGTTATATGTTTATGCCATTTCAACATTTTGAGGACATGAAAGAGAAGGTTTTTTTGAAACTCACTATTTATCATAATCCTACATGGACATTTATCGGCTTATATGGAACATCTGGCCATGTAGTTGGTGCAAATAAAATTTTGTGGATCTGTGGTATATTCCAAGGGGCCGCAAGATGTCCAAGGAAAAATATAAATACATTCTCTAAGCCATCTTTGCAAGGATCCATCTTTTTATAAGATTGTCAAGGGTCTAAATTTTCCATAAATATCTATGATATCAAGACAATTTATGGACCACCAAGTGCAGATTTTGAGTTTGGCTCACTGGTTTCTATTTTATTTAAATTCTAAGATACTGCAAGAAAGGTTGATCTAAGATATTTCTCCATACAGTGCATGGCCATCATTAGTTTGATTGGAAGAATAAGGTCTTTAGCCCTGAGATGAAGTATTTGAGTGGTGACATGCATTCATTCATTAACTTATTCAAAACTTTATTCAAGACTCATCTTTAAAAAGAGGTCCATAGCAGGTAAAACGAAACAATACAGGACAATTACACAAACAGAAGAAGAAGATACACATAAAAGACTCTCAAAGAGATGAGAAGAATTGTCTTAAAAAATAAAGATTTTGGAAAATCCAAGATCATTGGCTTTTTTTAAAGCATAATTTATCCAGGTAAGGTTTGCTTAAAATACATGTTTCACATTCACACACATTCACACCTGGAAGCTGTTGGCCATCAAAAAAATGCTCAAAGGCAATTGTGCAGAAATAGTTGAGAAGGGGACAGTGCTACTCATTTCCTTTGCCTTTCTTTCCCAGTCCCATACCTCCATGCCATGATCCAGACAGTCTATGCTCTGTGCTTCTTAGTTACCTGTTCCTTTATATGACCTGGTTATTGCATCAAATCATCTCCCTCTATGGTCCCCAATGGTGGAATGACCTTCCCACTCAAGTCAGGACAGAAAAATCACTCCCTTCCTACCATTGCAACCTGAAAACTCCTCTCTTCAGGAAACACTTCACGTCTCCCCCTCACCCCAGAGTAACATCTCCCTAACCCATATGTTCCTGCCTTGAAATGGAAAAAAAACACTATATACCTTTTGTTCCTGGCTTTTATTTCTTCACGTAGCACCTCTCTGTTATTGGTAATTGTTTGCCTTCTTCTACTTTTCCATCTTTCCTTTCTGCTATTGGTTTTGTTGTACTGTTGGCAATCATATTTTAAACTAATTCTACAGCGGAACTCTCAAGTCGCTCTGGATAAACAATCAGCTAAATGCATACAATGTAAATGTAATCCCCTCTAAACGCTGCTACATTAGACCTTTTGTCCAAAAAGAAGTTCTACAGTTCCTCCCTCAGGCTAAACAGACACGTCAGCATCCATCTTCAGGATAACCATCTCACTTGTTTGTGTATGAAAGCAGTGGTTGTCATCACTCACCACCTCCAGAGTCCAGTGAATAAGATGGGTTTGTGTGCGTCACCTCCACAATGTTCACAGTGATCACAAGAGAATCCAAAATGTGATGAAGGATGGGTTCCATGCTGCAAGTACATTTCTGTGCAGAAAACTACTTTTACCTGCCTAGCTCTCCGCAGCACCGCTTAGATTGATACTGTAGCGGATAGACTACAAAGAGAAAATTTCACAATTCTGGTTTTAAGACTATATTTTCAGCAATTAAATTAGTTCCAGTCTGATTATTGGGGCGAACAGTGTCCCAGTTATACAGACAGTGGAAATGGGGACAGAGTCTTGCAAATTAGGACTATCCCAATTCAACCAGGACATCTGGTCAATCTAGGAGGGGCCATCCTGTCATTTTGAAAATGGCTTGTTTCATCTCATGGGGAAAATGAGCAAGTATAAAATGAGTTTGGAAAAGACATTAGTACAAGACAAGAATATAAAAAAAAAAAGTTGTGAAGCTTGAAACTTTTTTTTTGGCGTCTTTCGTATCAAATGGTGTCTTTTTAAAGCCAATGCACAATCAAAACCATTGTTTAGAGAAACATGCTATTTCTTTGTTGCAATGTCAATGTCCAGAGTCTTTTCATGGCAGCTTTAATCTGAATTCATTTTAAGCAGTCATTTCTCAATTCCCCTCAAAACATAGGGCATTTAGATTAAGATAAAAAAAAAAAAGATAGCCACAGTGACTTTTCCAGTGAGTCAATGGAATAGAACCCTTTTTATCAAAAGCACAGCTTGTTATCATTAATATTACTAGCTCAATTAAATCGAGAAGGAATCATTTACCCTGGAGGGTTCAATTGATTGCACATGTTGCAGAGTGCTAAGTGATAGAATTTGCCCAAATGTGTTTCTGCTCGCTTATTCATTCTCATTTTTTTTGCTTTATTGTATTTCATTCCCCATTCCCTTTTAATGAGTTTTCCAGGCACATATGATATCGGAGCACTTTCTCTCTCTCTCTGGAAATGGAATCTATCATGACAGCCAAGACATGTGGATAAGAAAAGAGCGTTGACTTGGGTGGTGTGAGTGACGGCAAGGTTAACCTGCTCCCCCCGGGTTGCCTCTCTAAACTGATGACGACTCTGTCTCCTCTTGGATATTGTGGTCCCTTTGGCCCTCGAAGCTGGTGACTACACTATGGAAACCGAGCGGAAAAGGCTGCTGGGCTTTCTTCTTCTTGCAGCTCAGCAATTGGAGTGATTCATGGCTGAATGAAACGAGAGTCATGCAGAAGAGTGCCTCCGTCTCCAGCCAAATGAAATGAGATCACAGACAACACGAACATGGCTGTACATAGTTTATTGCTAGACTGGTAATATACAGATTACAAAAATAATCTTAATAAAACAGCATATGTACAGAGAGGACCTGGTGCGTGTCCCGGCACCAATACAGCGGACTGACGTATTGAACACAAGAGTAAACCTTTGATGGTTTGGTTTGGCAGGAATAACTGAGTCGTACACACTTGGTCTACGTGTTATGACAAAAAGGGAGTCACCGTTTGGTTTCGTCTGTGTGAGTGAAGCTGTTAATTTGTTCTTCATTTGTAAGCAAGTTCGCACATTTGTTGTACATTGTGCCATTTTGTCTCTATGCCAAAGCTCAGACTGCATGAATGATTAGTAGAATTAGCATGGTTTTACGCTGGTTTTTCAACTGGACCTGAGGTCATTTGAGTTTTGTCCTTTAAGTACCTACTGGCATGATAGGCCATTAAGGGTTTCAAGACTTCTGTATGTTCTACCTATATTTACCTCCGCCAAGGAGGTTATGTTTTCGGTGCCCTTTGTTTGTTTGTCTGTTAGCAGGATTACGGAAAAACTACTGGCCCGATTTTCATGAAACTTTGTGGAAGGGTGTAGCATGGGCCAAGGAAGAGCGGATCCGGATCCGACTCATGAACAAACAATAATAGCATGAACCTTGGCGGAGGTCTGCGCTCTCCGAGTGCCCTTCTAGTTTCATATGTATTTGCAGGGTGAAGTTGGAATTTGAAGGGGCCACTGTTAAACATATTTGGATTCGGGTTAGGCCGATATATTTGCAAACCAATCTTGACTTTTATTAAATATTGGGTATTGGCCATTCATGTTGTCCACCTCCGATGTGATTGAGGTTCCTCCCTGACCACAGCTACAGAAAAACAGGGATGTTTTGTAAATTAATTCTTAATTTAAAGGCAGTAATTTATCCCAGAGTTTCCCCTACCATAGAATAGGTGAGGCGTCACCCTGCCTTTAAAGAGGTGCTAACCCTAAAATAATTTCATTACAACTGTTTTCAGTAGAGCCTTTTAGTGCCCCATGATCGTGTATAAAATTCTCTTTTAAAGGCTTTTCCAATCCTGACAAGAATAAACCTCTAGGGGAAACACTGAATACTTTGAATTTTCTGGGCATAAAAATGATCAAATTTAAAGATATTGAATATCGGCACAAAATATCCCGTATCGGCTGCTTCAGTACAAAAATATTGGTATTGGCCTTCAAAAACCCTTATTGGTCAAAGCCTAATTTGGATGCACTGTTTACTTTCTCATCGTGACTAATAAGATGGTACAGTCTTACCAAAGCATCCACATTGTGAACACATATCGTATCCAGGATAGATGTTGAATGGATTAGTTGACCCTGGCCCCATGAATGGTTCATTAGGGCATAGTGAGGATGACTGTCTCCAAGAAGCCTAAGTAACTGGGACCTAGGTTTTTTGTGTGTGTGTGTGTGTGTGTCATGACCTGTGTTGACTCTGTCTGACTCGGTTTCTGTGTTGACAAACTTGTGGAAATCTTCAAGGAAATTCTGCATCAAAATAAATAGATTTCTCTCCTGTGGAATTCAGTCAGCAACAAGTAATAACATCATAAGAGTACCAATTTATTGCCAGTAAGTGTTTTTGGTTCCCGGATATTAATTCATGTGATATATTTCCAGTGAAAGAAAATCACAGCACCATGGATTTTATGTATGGCTGTACAATATGGACAAAGAAAACATATTGTAATTATTTTGATAATTATTGCAATTATGATTTGAATTACAACATGGTAGATATTGGAGTCAACACCTCATATTTCCTGTTGCCCCTGTACCATGTGCGCCTGAGTGTCCTTATATTACTATGTTGATACGTCACTTGTGCCAACGTCACCAAGACAAATTCCTGTACATTCATTGGACTTGGTGGATAAAGTGATTCTGATTCTGATTTCCTTGAGACAAGGGCTGAACCCCCCCCTTCAGTGATCAACTACAATAGGTCCACGCCTGCCAACATTGACTCTCATTAACATTGACTTCTGAAATAAAATTTAGAGAGACTCCTCCACAGTACTGCTTGATGAGTCCAGCAAGGTTAGTAAAACCTATACCTGTAGAAGGAATAAAATAACAAATACTGCATGTTTCCTACTATGTTGTCACGTCAGCCATTACACTTTTAATCTACATCATGAATGGAAAGCAAAAAATAAAAAAAACAAACAAAAAAAAGCTGAAGACTGAAGTTAAAATGAATTGCACCTATTCTCAGGATACAGAGAAAGAGTCCCTTTGGAGGAATTGCCTGTCCGGAAAAAAATGCCTGCAGTCAATTTTGAATGACTGAAGTATTAATGGAAGGTGTTTGCACTGGGTCGGATCATCATAGTCACTTTCTTCAGAGAATAAGCTCCGCCCCTGAACTCAGCCCAGTAGACACCGTCCTGGTAGCGGCTGCGGTAATGGCCGCCACGGTACCACACTCCGTTCAGGTTGGAGTGAGCGCAGGCATTATACCACCAGCCTCCCTTCTGGTAATGGGCACAATTACCTAGAGAAACAAGGAATAAAATCACCAATTGGCATACAATCAAAACATCATTTTTCATTTTCATCCCGCTTTTATAGCATGTACCATGGTAGAAAATTGAATACACAGTGGATTAGGCTTGGGCAACATCCAAAATGTAATATCGTGATACTCTTCCGCCAAAATATCGTGATATATGATATTATCGCGGGTCAGAATTTTGGCTTTAAACTCAGAACTCAAATTTTTCACATGTGGCCCTAATCCTCTTTCATACAAACACTACTGAGAGATTAACATATTATGATTTACCCACAACCTCATTCTGAGTGTGTTGCCTAAACTAGTGGTTCTCAACGTGGGGTCCGGGGACCACCAGGGGTCCTTGAGGGGGTTCCAGGGGGTCCCCAGTAAATTGATGAATTGTTAAACTTCACCATTATTTCATTTACAAGAAGTTAACACAATTAGAGAATGTAGAAGAATGACTGTTTTGATCATAGTTTCACTGTTATCTCTCTAGCTACAATACAGATAGTCATGGGATTTTGGACAAAGTCATATCTAACAATAAAAATATTCTCAGATTTGGGTTTGAGAGACAGAATCTCATTAAATGGGGGTCCGTGGCCCTAATGTGGACTAAATTAGGGGTCCTCGATATGAAAAAGGTTGAGAATCACTGGCCTAAACCACTGAGATGACCAAATATGATGTAAAGAATCAGGTTGTGACAGTGTTTCTTGTGAGTCAAAGCCCATTAACAGTCATGGCTGCCCTCACATGTGTGGCATTTCACTCACCTGTATAGACATCATGGTCTCTATCCAGTGTGGTGAACTGCTTGCCATTGTGCCAGGTAAGAGAATCGCCAGCGTTGCCATGGTATCGGCCCACCCGCAGCTTGTAGAACTCGGCCTCGGACTCGATGCGGAAGCTGGCATACTCTGCAAAGGTCTTGCGGCCGGACCAGTCTTCCAGCATCACCAGCAGCTTGTAGGTGCCTTGGTTAGTCAGCCAGTAGATGTTCTCTAGGCCTAACCAGTATTCTCCATCTATGTTTCCGAACCCTTGCTGTGAGAGGAAGAGGACACTGAATTAGTCAGGAATAATCCATTTCTACTGTTAATTTTACGCCCTAGAGCATGGCTTGACAGCTACGGACCCCCTAAAGGGAAAAAATAGATGGAAAAGCAAAAAATACCGACTTTTGCGTTCTCTCGAAAAAGTATTGCGTTCTCTCCAGAAACTTTTGCGTTCTCTCGACAAAGTATTGCGTTCTCTCCAGAAACTTTTGCGTTCTCCCAAGAAACGTTTGCATTCTCTCGAAAAAGTATTGCGTTCTCTCCAGAAACTTTTGCGTTCTCCCAAGAAACTTTTGCGTTCTCTCGACAAAGTATTGCGTTCTCTCCAGAAACTTTTGCGTTCTCCCAAGAAACTTTTGCGTTCTCTCGCAAAAGTATTGCGTTCTCCTGAGAAACTTTTGCATTCTCCCAAGAAACTTTTGCGTTCTCTTGCAAAAGTATTGCGTTCTCCTGAGAAACTTTTGCATTCTCCCAAGAAACTTTTGCGTTCTCTCGCAAAAGTATTGCGTTCTCCTGAGAAACTTTTGCATTCTCCCAAGAAACTTTTGCGTTCTCTTGCAAAAGTGTGGCGTTCTCCTGAGAAACTTTTGCGTTTTCTCAAAAAAGTATTGCATTCTCCCAAGAAACTTTTGCGTTCTCCTGAGAAACTTTTGCGTTCTCTCGCAAAAGTATTACGTTTTCCTGAGAAACTTTTGCATTCTCCCGGGAAACTTTTGTGTTCTCCCGAGAAAAATTTAGTCTGGAAAAAAATGTACGTGGGCAAAAAAACGAGGATTGTGAAAATCCTAAAAATAAAAGTGCATTCCAAGAATTCCATGCAGTATCTACGTTTAGTTTAATTACTTTATTATATAACATATTGTAGCCACATCGCCAAATATGCTTATATAGCATTGAGTAATTGAATAATGGAATTCTTGCAATTCACGTTTATGCACACACAATTATTTTTCCACACTAAATGTTTCCTGGGAGAACGCAAAAGTTTCTTGGGAGAACGCAATACTTTTACGAGAGAACGCAAAAGTATGTCTTTGTTGTTTTCTCCTCCACCTATTTTTTTTCCTTCCATGTAGTTTTTTTGTCCCGCATGTCCCCTTAGGGACTCCGTAGACGGCCATACCCATTCTCACTTCTTCAAAAATTTGCAAGAAAAAAGCTGTTTTCCTCCCCATGGATACAGCCGTGACAACACCAGCGCTAATCCACCCATGTTTTCCAAGCATCTGTGCAACACTGGTATGATGTCAGAGCAAGAGCAGTGGCATAATGGCAGGATGTGTTTAAGATATTCTCTCTACCAAAGCTCACTGTGCGTCTGAATCCCTGGCTTCAATTAAAGTACACATGGATTGAATCAGGAGGGAACCCTTTTCCCTGCCAAATGTGAGCGTGTAATTGGCAACTCTTGTGTATCTTAAAGTGCCTCATTGACTCATTGAGGGTGGGTGGGTGGTTCGGTTGGCAACTTGGAACTATTCCGTCGTGTTTTGGTCTTGAGTTTAAAGGGTCGCGAAAATTATCCAAATTGGCCCATCCACCCTCTGGGCCGCAGAATGTAAATCTTTGGCAACTAAATATTTCACCCTGTGCACTCGGCTTACGTCATTTTGGGTCCGACCAGTAGTAACAGGGGGAACCACTACATGGTTATTAAGTCCTTAAATCACTGCACTGGCTGCAACTCTGAAAGCCTGTTTAGTTCATTTCAATTTATTTCAGCGACAGTGTTGTGATCTCATATATTTGATTTGTAGAGTTTCTCTGATGATTATTCACATATTATACAATGGGTAGTTTCAGCCAAGCAGTCAGAGATAGAGATTGTGATTGGTCAAAGATAGATTCCAACTGTGCTGATAATCCTCATAAAGGGAGACTAGCCATGCTTTATAGATTGCTTTGCCAACTTTTGTGGTAATCAGGGAGCAAGTTGGCAATCCTTGTTTTCTCTTATTTTTTTTCTCCTTTATGTACATTACTTGACTTTTCAGTGAGTACACAAGTTTTTACACATTGTATTAGAGTAGATGAAACGTTAAAGTCACAGTGAAACGTAATTTTGAGAGCATTTTGGTTCCGCAATTTGACATATTTCCAGTTGAAACAGGATGGGAGGGATCATTCAAAAGGGGATTTTCTTCCTGCTCCCTTGTAGAAAGATGATGCAGTGCATATTTTCTCAGAGGGGGCGGTAAATTGATAATTTTTTCTTTTCTTTTTTTTTTGGTTATTTTTTGGCATTCCACCTTCATTCGACAGATAAAACTACAGAGAGACAGGAAGGCGTTTACATGGTACGCACCATAGACCACTAAGCCACCAAAGACATCCCCACTGTCTGACATTGTACTGTCCTTTGTTATTGTCACCTTGTAAGTCTCCCAGTTCCTGAAAAAGTTGACAGAACCATCCTGACGCCTCTGAATGACGGTCCAACCACCGGGGTCGTGTCTCTGGTCACACCAAACCTGCATGAGCCGGTTGGCATTCTCTGGCTTCACAAGGTACATGGCGCTGGTGGTGTGACCATCCTCCAGAGCCTGTAGACAGTCTTTGAAAGGACCTGCAGAATATATTGAAGGACTGAGTAACAAGTGAAGGCAGCATGTATCAACAATATATGAGTGGTATTGTTGCTATTGAGTTATAAATGGGCATGTGTTAGTGTTTACTGCGACAAATTTACTTTAAAGTACTGTATCAATCAATTTTTATTTTTATAGCACCTTTTGTGCAAGATTGCAATACCAAGGTGCTTAAAGCAATATTCCACTTAGTTTTAACATGTGGGTTATTTGGCACCTGACCGCCATGAAAACCAGAATATAAACTAATCACCAAGATTGGATGCAGCTGGGATCTTGATCTTGGTGAGTAGTTTATATTCTATTTTTAATGGCAGTCATGTGCCAAATAACCCCCATGTTAAAACTAAGTGGAATGTTGCTTTAATGTTATTATTTTACCTTCTAGCCTTTCAAAAATATTCACACGGTTGGAAAACACCGGTTTTGCCACAGCCAATATCTCAGATATATCAGAGCTGCCATCTCTGAATGGATGTCTCATTAATACCTGCTCTCCCTAAGTATTATATTACACAACAATTACCTTTTCCTCAGTTACTTACAGTCTTGGTAAATCGCATTAGACGTGCAAATGAATCTATTAGCATACCCTCCTCCCAATATTTTGCACATTATGCTAAAAACGCCCTTTTACATATTGATGAAGACAAACCTGCAAAAATGGACAGGGCAGCAGATCAGCTTCGCTACTTTTCTGCCAGTGGTAACAGTTTTGTTTTTATGTATGACTAAACAGATGATTGTCATCATGAAGTCCCGCCCCTCTTAAAACATGGCTCAAGCATCCTTTCACTCAAAAACATCCACAGGGTAAAATGGAGCTAGAAACCTGAGGCGCGAGCACTGCGAAAGCCTAAAGTAAACCCCGCTGAAGTCTGGGCTTGCATTTGGGCAAATGATGAGCACTGACTCGCCTCATTACGCCTGTCTCGTGTACAACTGTGGAAAAAAGCCTATTGCCAGGCATTTTAGCTAAGTGCCTACACTCCCTCTGGCTTAGCGCGCCAGCCTCTTGTTGAAGATCCCGGGTGGAGCGAGGCAAGCTAAGATTTACAGCCAGTACATCTTGTGACAGAGAGCAGCCACGCTACACATCTAGCAGCGCAAATACATTTTTACAAACTTAATCACAGACTAAACCCTCATCAAGGTCAAGACTGCCAGCATTCAAAGAATAAGCAAACACGTCATTCAGCGTTCCCCGGAGATTAATTTGCAAAAGTGAGCGAAAGCATTGCACCACAGAGGTGAAACACTGCAGAAAAAACACTGGATATATAACAGGTACTGAGATCCTGCAATCAGTCTCACAGCTCAAATTTAATCGCTTTTTACCTCAAATTAGTATTGTGGGACAGAGAAGCTCACAGAAAGTCTCTACTGACCAGATTCTATGGCGGTTGGTTAATGAACATCAATAAAGAAATGTGGTTAGATGTACAAAAAAAATGGTAAAACTCAGTAGCTTCCCCAAAGTATAAGATACACAGCATACAACATAAGAAAGTATAAAGATGTGTGTATATATAGACAGCTGTGAAGCCACACGGAGGAAAACATGGAAGACTTATAAGATAAGAAATACTGGAATATTTTGATTGCCTTATGCCCATTGTCGCCCCATACAGAGAAAGCCCTGTGGAAGGTTGATGGTGAAAGTTGGTCTGATCCTATGTCAGTGAGTGGGACGGATTCTTTAAAAATAAAATCTTATTTTTCATACTTAAAAACAAACTTCTAATGTGAGATTATTTGTCACATCAAAAAAGGGAAACCTTTAATATGTTCTAAACCCTTCTATTGCATAATATTACTGTTTTTGCACTGTTTTAAACACAAAACAGAGAAGCGTGTCTGTCTCACCCTGCTTCTCCCTGGTCCAGAGTACTAGAAGTATTTTTGCCTCAAGACATAATTTCCTGTTCACCCTTAATTAGGACTGTTAAGTGATTTTCCAGCACAAACTGAATGGTAATTACTGTGTTGTTTGTATTATGACTGCATTTCTAGTTGTGTGTGTGTGTGTGTGTGTGTGTGTGAGTGCGTGTGTGCACAAGATGCTAAGCTGTAAATTGTGCAGCAGAGTTTTGAATCATACCAGATGGTACCCGCTCAAAAATATATTTCAATAAATTACTTTGCATTTTATTTCCATGGACCCAATGACTTCTCAGACATAAAGGCTGAGAAGTCTGATCCACTATGAATCAGAACATTTCAAAATACAGTCCTGGAATATCTGACAAATAGAGTATTTAAAAAAAAAACATTTCTGGGACTGCATTGGGAAAGTAGAACTGCCCTAGGCAAGATTTTTATGTAAAAATACGCCCGTCTTATGAGCCTAAATAATAACAGAGAACAATGTCATTTTTCAGTGTTTCCTCTGTACTGTAGATTTTCTTTTTTCACCTTGGAAATTCTTGTCACATACTCAAAATCAGTGGTTCCCAATGTGGCATCTGGGGACCACCAGGGATCCTTGAGGGTGTTCCAGGGGGTCCCCAGCAAATTGATGAACTTTTTAAATTAAGATTAAACTTCAGCATTATTTCATTTACAAGAAGTTAACACAATTAGAGAATGTAGAGGAATGACTATTTTGATCATAGTTTCACTGTTATCTCTCTACCTACAATACAGATAGTCATGAGATTCTGGACAAAATCATATCTAGCATATTCTCAGAGTCTGTGGCTCTAAGGTGTGCTGAATTAGGGGTCCTTGATATGAAAAAGGTTGAGAATCACTGCTTAAAATGACTGAAACAAAGAGCAGTCTCATGGATATTACAGTGAAGCAGTTTTTTTCCAAATAACGATATCCAAGCACCTTGCATGCAATCGTATGGTGAGAGAAATGCATCACTATTCATGTGTGCTAGCCATTTCAAACAATCAGTTATACTCATTTGTCAGAGAATCTCATGATGTAACCATATACGTAGATCTGTCTCTTCTCTATTTAGGGTTAGTACTAACCTGGGAAACGTTTCTTTTTGTACCTTTATTTCATGCACCTGGAATGAGTTACAGCAAACCTTGAAGGTTGATAGTGTTAGCTGCAATGGGACAATTAAAAAATTTGAATACCTCGAAATGTGAACCCTAACCCAAACTCTAACCCTAACCTCAATGTGTCTTTTGAGTGTCAGGACAACTTCAACTTAAAGATCTGAGCTTATTAAAACAGTACTTAAGCCGTGTCAGAAACATACGGACACCTGTTGCTCATGAAAATGGGCCGAACAATTTTTTCCACATGATTTGATGACCTTTTCTTCTGGTGGATAGATGATTAAAATCACACTAGAAGTCTTACTCTCTCTCCTTTGCCGTTAACTTGTCAGCTCTTCAGGATCATTAACATATTTTCAAGAACTCAAGTGCATCTTAGAATGCTAGAATAGCGTCTTAGAAAAGTGCTCAGTAAAATAGACACAAAACACAAGCCCCCTACAATCCTCTGCATGGACTTGATTGAATGGACGTGAAATCTATTAAACCACAGTTTCCCGTTAAATCCATTGTGACAGCAGAACCCTGCTTGCCTCATAGAGAGTTGCTCTTTTGGGATTCCTATATAATTTTGTCCTTTTTGTTGGCACCAATTCGCTGATTTTCCCCCTCTCAGCTACTTCCGCTCTTCTTTTGTGCAGTGGTTTATAATGCAGTCATTATACTTTATACATACTTCCACCCATTATACTCCACCTCTGGATAACGCAGCCACCTGCTGGCAAGTCCACACTGAGTTAGGCAACCTCTTGGGTGCTCTTACATAACCTAGAGGCTGAAAGGCTTCTCAACAATAAAAACCATTTATGCATAAGTCTTAGCATTTCTTGAAAGGTAAGATTATATTTGTTAGACCAAATTTTCACTCTGTGTTGCTTTATACATACAGGCTCGGGTCTCTTGGAGGCAGACCAGACAGTGATAGGTGGTTGCAAGAGGAGAACATTCTGTTTGGTAGACTAGATTGATTTGTATTTAAAGAAGAGTGGTGGTGGTACGCACATTCATTGTCCTTATCTAGGTCAGGTGCGGGACAGAAGTCAACTAACGGGTGAAGAACAGTCCGCACACTGCAAGGCTCCCTTCAATTCTTTTAGTGTCACTGCTATACATATGTGTTTGTAATTTGCTCCCAAATCTCAGTAAAAGGCTGATTTCTTTGCTCTTTTAGAGCTCAGTGTTTGAAATGTACCACTTAGCAAGGTCTGTCAAACAAGTTCTGATCTATTTTAGCATCCATTGAAGATTACAGTAGAACAAACCTTTTCCCAAGCTGACTGAAGTATTTTACAATGTATTGGCTATGTATGTCAATGTTAGATATCAAAGGAAGGATTGAAAGTGCATGATACAGTACGGGCAACACTTACCAGAGGAATTGTTGGCCGTGGACAAGCTAGGCATCGTAGGCGACGGAGGTGGTAATGCTTTTGAGTTCTGGTCACTCTGGATCTCATTTGTGATCTGGTTGTTTGTGTGACGGGTATAGGTCGGAGGCTGGTAGGGTTTAGGGTTCACAGGAGGCGCTATAGGCCTCTGTGGGGGAAGCTGAGGGATCATCGGTACCTGAGGGCGGACCGGACGACTTCTCTCCCGCTCTGTACCATATGAATGGCCGCCCCGTTTACAGTGCTCCTCCAGCTGCGCAATCAGAGTGCTCTGGTTGCCTGCAAGGGCTGACAGGTGCTGGTACTTGTGCTCCAGGTCACGGTACCGCGCAGCCAGCCTCCCCATCTCGCTGGTGTGGTTGAGCACACGGTTCTCCAGCTGCGACACTTCCAAAGCATTGTCCCGTTTCCGGATAATCTCATGCAGCAGCTGCATGTAAAGCTGTGTGACTCGGGCGTTCATGTTGCGGCTCTCCTTGCGCAGCAGCTTGACCTCGTTGACCACGCCCCCGTCCACCTCCACCAACTGTTGCAGTGCCTCGATCTGCCGCCGCTGCTTTTGCAACTCGCTGTTCAGCAGCTCCAGCTCCTGCTTATTCACCCGGTTCTCCAGCAGGGCATCAGGCTCCTTGGAGTTCACACAGATGGCCCCAGTGTTTTTCTGCTGAGGGACAATAAAAGTGTAGGAGCATTTGTCTGCTTGGGCGGACGTGGGGTCCGCGTCCGTGGAACGTTTTTGACGTTGCGCATAGATGAACTCCCTCTCCAGGATCTCATCTCTGCTCTCCATTTCCTGGGCTTCTCCCTGGAGAGAAGATCCCGGTCCACAGACCAACAGCAGCACAAGTGAAAACACCACAGGGAGAGTCATAGCTCAGTCTTCCCGCACCCTTACCAAGATGTTTTCTGGAAAATGAGAGAGGTGAAGAGATAATCAGTTAAAGCCCACTCTCTGATGCCAAAGACATTCAAAAAAAGTTAAAAGACAATGTTGCTTGGGTGTATTATTATGAATCCCATGTTCATCTGAGAAATGTAAACCACTGGGGTAAAAATAACTATTTTGGCTGAGGTTGTGATTTTATTTTCCACATCCCACCCTCACGTTCTGTTCCGTGTCCATGTGTGGAAATCCTCCCCATTCTCTTTTAGCCTCTCAGAGCATTCATCATGTAATCAAAATATCCACCGCCATGCAGAATAATTAGTCTTGCAAAAACTTGAATCTGCCAAAGGGGTAAGGTATGCTGTCCTTTGAGACAAAGTCAACAACTTCTGTTTGGATCAGCTTTTTATGCAAATATTTAAAGGAGTCTGAGAAACAAATTATCTGTGGTTTCTCATGGAGCCTGCCTAAACAGGTAGAGCACAGCAAGTAGTTCCATTGTAGCATTCATGCACCCCCACTGAAACTGCAGTACAACCTTGCGAGAGTCTCAGAAGTCTCTCCTTCAAATAAAGGCACTTGGGTTTTATAGGGAATCATTCTGCCACCACAGCAGTCAAGACATCAAATCTTGACGAACTTGAGGTTCTATGCATTTAATTTAAGAACTGACAATGTGCTAGAAAGCTACGGTCATTCCAAAGATACAGCTACTCTACACTCACTGGTTTGTGGTGTTGATTTGGTCATATAACCTACTAGATAAAAGGAAAACCACTAGGAAAAGCCACGGTGCAGCCATTACACAATCGTATAACAAGAGAAACACTCTGCAGATTCTTGGTAGATTTCATAATTTTGAGCTCAAGTTGCAAACTCCTGACCTCTCCTTGGCTTTCAATTTAAGTCCAGCTGAACTTTAATTTGGGGCGGGGATGCATTCTTTGATTATTTAATACTTATTTACATAACCCAAGTCTCTTTTTCTTCTCTGATAACCGCCCGGTTAAATGTTCCTCGTTTTAATCACTTCTAAACAACTAACGCCAAGAAATCAATGATAGAAATCCTCAAAGCACAAGTTGACTTTATCCTCATCCCATCCCAAGGAAAGCATTACTCTTATCAAAGTATCACTGAGGAGACTCTGCTCATGTTGATTAGATTGTGTTCCCTATTTTCAGTCTTGGCTCGGAGTTAGATATGATAGCACTCCATGTTTTGATGATGTTTCTGTGGGTCATGGGAAAAAAAATTTGCCATCACAGGATCGGAATGTTCAGCAACACAAAACACGGAGAGAGAAACCTCCCTTGACAATAGCAGTGTTATCGTCAGTTGTTGGAGATGGTAGTAACTACATCATAACATCTCCAGCCAATTCTTTTGTGTTGGCCAAGCCAGTTCAGTCCACATCAATGTATTTCAATTTTTCCCTTAGCACAACACAGTTTAAAGACTTTAAGTCAAATGTCATCATTCATCCAAGTGAACCATGAGTGGATTTCATATGCGAGCAATAATTGTTTAT
Organism: Centroberyx affinis; assembly: GCF_046629955.1. Taxonomy (NCBI): domain Eukaryota; kingdom Metazoa; phylum Chordata; class Actinopteri; order Beryciformes; family Berycidae; genus Centroberyx; species Centroberyx affinis. The sequence goes on from NW_027281825.1 coordinate 98,991, forward strand.
TTCCAATATGGTAATTTGTCTGGCATAATGCCTCATAGCATTTGCTGATGGCCCATGATTTTGTCTTGTATTCTCCATTCATATCCTCAGCTTTTCTGTCAATGATCATTAACATCTCAACCACCTCACTCCAGCAAAGTGCACAGGTTGGAGGGCAAAAAGTATACCTGAGCCTCCACAGATGCTTGGAAAAAATAATTACTTGAAACTCTCAGAACTAAAAAGTTTGACTACAGCGTGTTGTCTCTGTTTATATCAGATAAGATTAAGGAAGTGAAGTCTCTTTTGTTAAGTAATGTGTAAGGCGTCACCGGGACCCAGTGGTTAGCAATGTCCCTGCATAGCAAGAAACTCCTGGTTTGATTCCCAGTCCTTTCTATGTGGAGTTTACATGTTCTCCACTCCTGGAATCAAGACTTTAAATTGCCCATATGTATGAATATGAGACTCTGTCTATCTGTGTTAATCCTGTGACAGACTGGAGATCTGTCCAGGGTGTCTCCCTGCCTTCCACCCAATACATGCTGGGATAGGCTCCAACCCCCACCACCCTGAAAAGTAAAAGGGTAGAGAAAATGAATGAACGAACTAATAAGTAATGTGCATTCACCATTCATTCTCACTATGTTTATAGAGAGGATATTGCTTCCTTATTGCCTCAGTTTCAAATGAAATACAACCAACCGGTACATTTGTATTGTATTTTAATTGTAACACCCCCGAAACTGTGGGCTACAATCTCTGGATTTACACAACTGAGTTTGAACTTGCCAATCATGATTTTATGAGTTATTTCACAATGTTCAATTTACATACACTTTGTTTAGGCAGAAAAACATCTCTAAAAACTTCTTGAAAAGGTTCAATTTACTGGTTGACCCCTTTCAAAGTGAATGGATATGGTATTTAAATGCTACTATATGGTATTTTCTGGATGAGATTTAGTGTGGTAGTTTCAAGAGCACTGCATTATTTAATCTGCCACTGTGCTCTAATAGAAATGAATTGTCTGATTCCCTTTCTCTGTTAATCAGTTCAGTACCAGTGGAATCTAACAGGGGATTTTCTTTTTCCTACACAAGGCATTACAATATAACAGACAATCACACCTGACCTTTTTATTTCCTCTTTCCTTCCTTTGTTTTGCAATGTTGTTTTTGGCCCTGATTTGCTGAAAGGTGATTTGTCAGTAAAGGCTGCCTCACGCTGGTGTGTTTATCGTCACAGCAATCAGTTTGTGTGAATGTGTTCAAGCACACATGTTTGCCATCAATCACTGGCAACCGTGTGTTTGTGTGTGTGTGTGTGTGTCCATCAGTGATCAGTTCATGGTTAGAAGTTAGTCTCAATAGCCGACAAGCCTTGCAAAGCTCTCTCTCTCTCTCTCTCTCTCTCTCTCTCTCTCTCTTACTCTCACTCTCACACACACACACACACTCCATAGCCCCACATCTATCGAAACAGTTAAGCGAGCATCACCCTAGTTAAAGTGCCCAATCACGGTGTTTATCACATCACTGATCACTGGGGAATGCAGCATAGATCCCAAGCACCATTTAAAACAGTCCAGACCAAAGGACCAGATGCAGATTACTATCTGTCAGACAAACTCGTAAAAGTGCTACCAGACACACGCAACCACACGGCGGCTGAATGCCAAGCCTCTCTTTGGTAGCCTTCAAAACCACTCAATAGCAACCGAATTGACAAACTTAATTAAACAGTCATGCGTGCGTTGTCCTCTCTCGTCTCCCCCCCCCGACTCCCTCTCTGTCCGTGTCGCTATTTCTGTTTTCTGGCAGTCAGTCACTCTCACCCACCCACTCATTCGTCCGCACACACAGCGTGAAGCCGAGAGCGGGAGCAGTTGCCGGAGGACGCGACTCCGACCCGTCTGCGCCGCAAACGCATGCCGGCGTCTGGCTACAAAGGGCATGACAGGCTACAAACCACAGGGAAAGAGACCGGGGGGAGAAAGGGGGGGAAAAAAGAGGGAGACTCTGTAGACAACACCTCACTCAAGAGAGTCTTAAGTGCTAGGTGACTAACGGACGACTTCAGAGATTCATGGTCAGTCCACTCAGTCGGTTCGCTCATCCTTACATCTGACTAAAGCTGAATCATTCTAATACAAGAGCAACAGTGTCCTACTTACCTGTCGATTTGTCCGTGACTAATATGTTTGTGCTCTGCCTCGACTTGCAGCTCGAAAGCTCAGTCGCTACAGAAAAGTTCCATTCAGCTCTTGATTTATGCTGCATGGCAATTTAACCGGAAGCAACAACATCAACATGCTCCTATTAGATGCTTGCGACTGATTTGAAGAGCTGGCAGCACTTCGCGAAATGTCTGCAGGCACATTGTAATTACAACAAACAATCTGCATTTTAGCTCAAGAGCTGCCAACGTATGGTTGCATGTGCAAAAACTCAGGTCAGATAATTGCCTCACCTCCACTCTTCTGTCAGTCTCTTCTTCCTCTATATCCCTTGCCTTTCCGGCAAGTGTGATTGAAATTCCCCACCAAAGAAAGTCATTCCAAATCCCTTCTTTCTTTGTCCATAAGTTGATCAGTTCTTTGTCTTGATGTCGCTGGTGCTCCTTCTGTTCCTTTACCACCTTCTGTCAAGATGAATCCTCAATGGTCATCATAAGGGGAAATGTCCCAAGACCTTGACGTGCTCTTTGCAGAGGCAGATCTTTTTTTTTTAACAGTCCCTAAGTAGCTGAAGAGTCCAATCAAGGAGCAACAACAAATGCCCAAAGTGTTTCACTCAGAAGTCCATTCATGTGCAGCAGAGGACTTCTCAGCCTTTGTGGTCAAGCGATGAGTCCCAAACTGAGAGAGCTCCTCCATGTCGGTCAGACACCGAACACTGTGTCAGTCACTTTTACTTTTCGCCTTCCTCCGAGAGACTCTACCTCCCTCTGCTTTCATGCCATTAGAGGTGAGACATTTATTGTTGCTTGAAGTAATCAAGTTGTGAGCCACGGCACCGCCCCCTTTCCCCTCCCCTTGACAGAGGGGAGATCACGGAGGCATTAGACAGAGGCTCCCAGTTCCCCCACCCAAACCCTTGTCCCCTGCAGCCCCCCTACAACTCAGCCCACAAGCGCTCTACAGCCCTCCTTTTTTTCCCCCTGCTCTAATCCACCTACCCCAGGACTCCCTCCGCCGAGGCTATTGGGAGAGCCACAGCTGTCAGCAATTGCAAGTGTTGCAGACCGAGGTCACGGGGTTGCAGCATGTGCGTCTTCGACCCGGTGCATACTGAGTGCTAACAGGCTAGATGAATGAGATAGGTGGTGTAGGGATTTACCTGTAAGAAGTTTATCTTCATCTTTCAGTGCATTGGACATACTGTATTTGACACTTTTCTGTCTCTTCTTTTGATTTGCTCTGTGTATTAACTTTCCCCTGTTTCAGCAGAGGTAAAGTTCATAACAAATGTGTCATTTATGTATGTTTTTTTTTTTTTTAAATCTGTTTATTAGGTTTTGCAATTTTTTCAACATAACACAAACAATCATGCGTGTGCATCCCCTCCCTCCCTCCCTCCCGTCCCCACAGCAGGGATAAACAGGAAAACAAAAAGAAGAAGGGGGGATTTATGTATGTTTACTTCAGCCGTTCCAGGTGTGGTCAATTGTTTCTTACAATAAGTAACATTGACTCTTAGTGTAAATAGGCGTTAAGCTGCATTTAGTTAATTCGAGGTTCCTCCCCTCAGATTCTTGTTAAAAAGATGAGCGAAGTGGGTGTCTTTAATAAGGCAGCAGCCCTCATAGCCTCATTCAGACAATCCTAATTGTGGACTTTGTTTGATATGAACATATCATAACATACACAGTATTGCGCAAAAGTCTTAGGCATATGTCAAAGAAATCCATAAAGCGAAGATGCTTCAAAACTAATGAAATGAAAAGTTTCTGAAGATCAAAAATTTACAATAAACAGCAGTCTACTGAGACACTAATGCAGAAAACAAATACACATCTAAGACTTATAAGAAATTTCTATAAAAAATCTAGGGTGCCTAAGACTTTTGCACAGTACTGTAATTTTGCTTCGGTGACCATTTTGACCAATATGTAGACAGATGAGTAGAAATACCCCTTTACACGGGTCATGTAAGGTAAGGAATTGATGTCTTAATGCAACATGTATTTGTATCTGCGTCAAGACGGGGATAAGCTGTCCATCCAGGCTTTTCAACAAAAGCTGAGGTGGAACAGCTTTGGTACAGTTTGTTATGTTGTCATGGTAATTAGCGGTTACATAACACATCGCAGACAGTTTCAACAAATATGCTATGACTCATTGTATTTGTTTTTAATTGCATGAGATTTATCTTAAAATTGCTCTCAGATATAATGATGTCTTAGCAATAGGGCGGGCTTTTGTCCTTTAGCCGTTTCAAGCGATTGTCCTTTGCCTCCGAAAGGTCAGATAGGCAAGGAAGATAATTCCCAAGGACCCGTGTTGCCTTTGGGAATTGGGAATTGATGTGGTCTGGTTATCCTCTCAGACGTTTTGTAAAACTCCACTCCGGAACGGAAGTTTTGGTTGATTTGTGCTTTTATTGTTGTTCTAAAAGACTTGCTGCCTTTTGCCGTTATTAAGTTGTTAAGATGGTTTTAACCTCAGCCTTAAGTGTTTCCTGGGTTCAAATGAGCCGTACCTAATCAGAATGTGCCAGGTCTTGTTTAGAGATGGCGGGGTAGGTGGGCCGTGGTCGGACTGGGACATGGGGAATTGTAGACAATCTGTTCATGGACAAAGGCAAAAGCTTTTCACACTCACAGTAGCATTCGCACACTTTGCGTTAAAACTCAAGAGTTTACTTGGAGTTGTCATGTGTGACTATGACAACTCCTTGTTCGAGAAAAAACGAGAGGAACTACAGTCCATCAGGGAGCACTTCTCCTCCACAACATGCTTTTCAAGTTAAAAGACCCAGCCAGTAACCATATCGTTGCCAATTCAAATCCCCGCTGGAATTATTATGCTGCTCTTTCTTACTGCCTCCCTGCAAAGTTAAAACTTGCTTCAGAGCGTATCCAGATGCAACAGAGTGTAAAACCATAACCATGATTCTTTTTTGTATGCATGATTCGTTTTTTTTTATATATGTGCATTTAACGGAAAGAAATTCTTGCTAGTTGCTGTAACGGCTATTTTTGTGCTGTTATGCCTCATGCTATCCTCTATCTTTTCCCTTCCTGTGCTTCATAAAGGAGGGCAAGCCCCAGCCTGTGACCACACTCAAGTCTCTGTCCTCTCTATTCATCCACATAGTCCGCTCTGATGGGCCTGATAATGACCTACAGTTGAGCTACAGCTACTCGGCACCCGGTTCTCAGGAGAAATCAATGGGCTGTGAACCTCATTCCCTTCCTTCCTATTGCAGCCCACTCTTAATTTGGCCCTGGCATACAGGATGAGAAGAGGAGTTTTGAAGTATCATTATTTAAAGTAGGTTTGGGCCGATATTCAATATTATCGAAGATCACAATCTTTCGTGAATATCGCGATATTTCCCGCGAATATATAAAATAAATATATTTTAAAAAGTGAAAAATTTGTCTTTTTTATTAAGAAAGAAGAAGAAATAAAATACCCCACCCAAAAACCTGAAAAAAAAATCCAAAACAAAAAAATGACCACCCCGATATCGTATATCGCGATATTTTGGCCGGACAGTATCGTGATATTACATTTTGGATATCGCCAAGCCTAATTTAACGTAACAATCTGCGATATTTCCAAATAAATAAATGCCTGCTGTGCTATTTTCTCTGTTTTACGATTGATACAACACAATAGCCGAAAGCTTTTACATTTGTTCTATCTCTTTTATTTTTTTGTTCTAAGCACCGGGTATCGGGTAGGTCCTTCATGGAAAAAGTCCCCTGGTGCGCAGGAAGTGATGCGTTTCAAGTTTCCTTTTCTGATGCCAGAACGAGCCGGGTGCACGTCTTGTGACTGGGGTTTGCAGGGAGGAAGGATGGGCTTCGTAGCCCAAGCACAGCTGACACACATTAGGATCCACACTCATGAATGCGTCCATCAGGATTACTTCACTTGCAAATATTACTTCACTTGCAAATATTTGTTCAATATTTTGTGTTGTTTTTTTTATTGTTTAGGTTGTAGTTGCCAACAAAGCTGATATCATGGCTGTTCAATACATCTGAAAGGGATTTTAGGGTGTAGGATAGATTCCAATTTAAAAAAAAAAATAAAAAAAAAATACGAGCATAACAGAGAGTTTATTTCACCAGTGGATGGCTTTAGATTGTACTTGCTAAGGTTTCAAAGAAGCAACAAATTGTATTTGAAAAGCACTCTTTTTTTGGGAGGAGTTCCACTTGTCCCCTTTGACTTCTTTAAAATATAATTACACAAAGTTATTCTTTCTTTTCATAGATCAGCTGTGTTTAATACTCAGTGCTGACTGTCTGAGAAGTGGGCTTTTTTTTCTTTCTTTCTTTTTCTTCCTCTCTAAACTGATGCTCTAACATGATTAATCACATCACAACAGCAAGCAGGCAAACTATATTAACAAACATACTATCGAATTATATTCACAGATTGCTAACTGTAGTTAATGTTAGTGACAGCAAGGCTTGCTAGCATACCGCTATTTACGTCAGGTAATCTACTACCGTACCACCACACTGTAATAAATAACAGGGCAGCAGATAAAACTAAGTTACCTGGCTGCCTCCCTTGTATGTTAACTGAAATTATGCTGAATAGTTACCTAGATTATAGTCAGCTTGCCTACATTATTTGACTTAATGCAGTTCTCTTGAGACAACATGCTGGATCAGTATGATTTTATGTGGTATTCATTTCACATATAGTATTATCTGAATTATAATAGTTGTCTACAGGTTACAGGCTACTAGTAGTGTTCTCCCATAATCCACTTGGGCCATGGGAGCAAGAATGATATTCAACATTTAGCAGGGTTTTAAATGTGAATTATGCCGATTGGAGTGTGAGTCATACCATTTTGCGCTATTTTCATTTTCATCAAAAATGTGAAAAAGTGTTAACTAACATACAGTATTTATAAGACATACAGAAAGTCTGTCCTTTTTTATCTACATAAGGGCCAGGATTTCTTTTCCAACCATTAAATTCCAATCCAATATACTTGATAAAAATTAAGCATTGTAGTTCAGTGTTGACACATGGATAAACAGATGTTTTTACAGTGCTCCTCAGGCATTTTGTGTATGGGATGCCGTGCCTCTTGTTCATTTTCCCTTAGAAAATGTCACAAACTGGACACAAACACCATCTTGGAGTGAGTCACATTTTCCACACTAAGCTCTTGTTTTCTGAAGTTCCACCCCACACCCTAAAATCATGTTTATATTTAGTGAAGGGCCCTGATATCAACTTTGTTGGCAAGTTAGAATTTGTTTGAATGGAAAGCATTGTTCAAAACCTTATAATTACAACCTAATTGTAAAGTATGGATAACAGATGAATGTAAATTTCTAGAATTTTCTTTTCACTTTGATATATAAAAAGTTTAATTTTGCTTAGGTCTAAGATGAAAAACCCCATGTACTTCCATTTTTTAATTATTTTGTCACGCAACAAAAAATGCAAAAAGTGACGACAGCCATACAATTTTGCTCTTCATTGTATTGAATTGCTATTACAACACGGTCCTTGTATTAATGAAAACTGCAAATGAATAGGGGAATGTACACTATAGGCACACACACACAAACACACTCAGTCTCACTCTAGATTAGAATTTCGAGCACTTTGCACATCAATACAGTATATGAAGATAAAATCTAGTGCCATGAGCAGCAGTCTTTTACACACACAAACACACACACACACACACACACACACAACAGTCCAGAAATTCCTGTGCTGTGTAGTGAGAAACCTCTTCAATAGCACAAAGGAGACACGCCCCACAGGGGGTCAGGCATTAGAGAGGTCGAAGGTCACAGACCGGGGGTCGGGGTTGGCTGGCCTGCTGCACCCTCGCTGGGAGGATGATAGATGAGAGCCTGGGATAGGAACCCACGAGCCCTTTACCTGTCACACTTTTGCCCTTCAAGTCTCCCTTTTCACTGAATCATTGACCCACAGTCCCTGCTGCAGCCCAGTGATCAATTATCAGGACAGGCGCTCAATATGTTGCAATTTGCCACCAGTTTGTGTCGTTTTCCAAGTTCTCCACTTCTCAGTCACTTTGATCCAATGACTCTGCGGTACACAATTTTTTTGCCATCTGGCTAAGTGTGTGGTCCAGTTGCTCACACACTGGCCTTTCACAAGGCCTAACAATGCTGTAACCTTTGAGCTGGAAAGAGGAAAACCCTTTTGAGAGAGAGCAGAGAGGACAATGTCCACAGAAGGGCTGCGTTACGGCAGAGCGGTGAGGATTGGCCTTTCAAGGTACAACTATGCAGGAAAGACAAGCAATCAAAAGCAGGCCATTAGTGTTTGTCTTGGCTTTATATGACTTGTTTTGTCGGACAAGTGAAGCCATTATATGTAATTCGCTCTTTAAGGTCAAAAGTTATTGCTGCAGGGCTGATTTATCCCTCATCCTCTGATTAGGGTGGAGACTAGAAACTCGAGGCACAGCTACACAGAACTTGTAAACCTGTCATTTCTAAAGAGGTTCAGCGCAGGGTCTTCATGACTGTTTAGCAGTTGAGGTGATTCCTCATCATTATCTGTGTTTTGCTTGAAGAAGATCTACAAGACAATCCATGCTGAGACACCCGTGAAAATCAGCCTCATGCTTGCCGCATTTAAAGAATGGAGTTCTGCAAGCTGCTCAACGAACATCTAGTGCATTTTTGGTCATTAGTAACACACCTATATCTGCCTTGGCTGAGTTTCAGCAATGAATAGCTTTATGGTAGCAAGTATAACCTTTACATTTGGCATATATGCACATTTACTTTTTCTGGAATTATTCTGGGAGCCTGCACTGCCACCTATTGTCCATGTGTACAGAATATGCACAGTATGTCCATCACTTTGAAACAGAAACCTGGACATTTTTACATGCTGAACTTGTATAGCGTCCTTGTAGCTAGTTAATATTGGAGCCTGTAGCATAATGTTAACATTATTTTTAAAAAGATATACATATATATATTAAGGGTTTTTATTTCATGCCTCATGATAATAATTGATAATAATTATAGTAATTAGTACAATCATAAAATCACAATTAGCGGTAGAATATGCTTAGATTCAGTGAGCCAGCCCGAAGCATCAACCCTCAATTTTGAAATATACTGTACGCACGCACACACACACACACACACACACACACACACACACACACACACACACACACACACACACACACACACACACACACACACACACACACGTGAAAATCATGATGCATGGAGTCATGATTGGAGCTCACGTCGGCCCAGCTGTAAAAATGAAATGAATGGACTGGAGATGGAGTGAATCCAGAATCGCATTGGAAATTTGCAAACTGGCTGCAGCCTCAGAGTCTGTGTCACTATTTACACTTCAGAGAAGACCCTTTTTATGCCCGTAGTGCCACAGGAGGCTGAGGAACAGTAGCCACTGAAGAAGAATTGCCTTTTATTGTAAGGTGTCCGCAGGGACGATTTGGGTCACTGCAATGTGCACCCAGAGGAAATGGCTGGAAAACTTTTTGGCCTCTCACTTCAGCCCATGTTTTCTCAGTTGTTTGCATCATGAGGAAGATTTTAACACTGTGAAATGTCTGTCCTCTGCTTTTTCTTCCACTAAAAAGTTAACAGAGTTTGTCTCTCCTTCACACTCAGTCTTGCTGTATTGGAGACCAGGACTGAGAAAATGTCGGTTGGGAATGCTTTATTCCCGTTTTCATCTGGGATGTGGCTCTCCCATGGGTGGGAGATTACACACTGACAATTGTCATATAACAATACATTCCCTCACCGTGGTTCACCGCTTTTGTGGTTTAACTCTTCTCAAATGGGCAATGGTCCTGTTCGCCATGACGACTCCAGGAATGTTCACATTTAAAGTGCTCTCATGCTGTCATTTTTACTAGCCGACCTTTTACGACACCCTTTGATCAGAGGAACGCTTTACCTCATCCGTGCATCATTTGGGTGTTGTCCCACTTTACCCCGATGTCTTATTCACGCTTCATCGCTGTTGTCATCCTTTTCCGGATCCTTTGATGTAACAGAAGACTGCAAATGACGTAAACTGTTGGACTGTTTACATTTTGTGACAGGCACCAGTGTCATCACTTTAACTGCTGTGTCAGAATTTCTACTCTATGAGAGCCCAAACCAAAGTGCAAGAACATGCAACACTCAGCATTTCTAATGGAATATATTTGAAGCTTTTGGACATAGCGTTCACTTTTTCCTGCATGTTCCTTATCACATCTTTAAAAGCGTCTCTGGACTGGCTTATCTATAAACAGAAAATCAACTTAATACGCAAGTAATTAGCAGCAGAACTAAGAGATGTACCGGTTCCAGATTTGACTTCAGCTAGGGTGTGAGAACCTGAGAACCTTTCTTAATGCTATTGTAAAGAAAGCTGTAACTCTTTGATTGCAATGTCCCACAGCTGCCTCCAAGGTAAGCCAGGTCGAAGCATGGTCCGATCAGATGCTAAAAGTCTCATACCGGTGCTTTTGGAGTGAAGTTGCCGATAGCTAATCTTTTGTGTCAATATTTTACATTTTCATGACAGAAAATTCCCCCCAAAAAAATCCAACCATTCAATGTGTCCTTCCGAATTTAATTCTAGTCAGATAACCATCATTGGACACTAAAACACCAGTGAAACCCATCCAGATACGAAATTGCAGCTCTTTAAAGCGGGGTGAAGTAGAGTTCTTCTCAGGTTTTAACTCTAGCCTTAAAGCTGGTTGAGTATAATTCCCCCACACCACACTGGAATGATTTCTCTGGTTGAGGGTGAAGGGGGTCAGGGAGGTAAATCCATATCATTGCTGAGCAACACTGATTAGCTAATATCCTATTTTCAATAACAACCAATATATTGGTCTAACCCTAGAATCCACTTTTGGGCCCACTGGAAGAGCCCCTCTTGCACATCCTGGCATTGCACAGGTGCGGTGCGGGTGTGCTCCTTGTTTCATTGGTGTCCAATAACTTTTATGAATGCACATTCCCGAGCATGTCCACGTGTGCCCTCTGCCCCCTCCCAATCCCCTATAAAACGCTACGTCTGCCCCCCAATTTTCCACGTCCTACAATCAGACAAAAGCAGCAGGCAAAAGACACAGAAGTTTCCACTCTGAACTCAATAAAACAACGTCCCGTCTCAGGTTTGGCTATCCCCGGCCATTCAAATGGCCCCACGGCAACTGGCTCGCGGCGTGTCACATGAGCTGTAGTGACGTGCTGGTGATGGCACCACCAGATGTTAGAGGTCAGGGCCGTTCCACGGTAAATCCCCAGGTGACCCCCTACTTCCTGACCTCGGAAGCCAAACCACGGATGTTTGAGCCGCTGGTAATTTATCTCGAGTTTACTTTTCATTTAGAAGTTAAACTCAAGTCCCTGGCTTATAATAGGGCTGCAGTGGCCACAGAGGTGAATAATTTTGCCCTCCTAGGAGACGGATGAATTCGTCTGTGTTTTCTCGCACCCAGACAAATGTAAGGCTTTGAGGGTTTTCTTTGATGTATTATGCCATCATCCCACAGTTAAAGAAATAATTTGTACCATAACCATGGCATACAACTCGTCATAATCCAGTCATTAAATTGATTGCAGCCTTAAGAAGAGTTTCCCCCTGAAACACATTACCATGGAAGGTACAAGAGATAGTCATCTATAGAGTTAAACAGCTTTTTAGGAGTAGGCACCAGCTGTTATGGCCCAACCAACACCAGACAGTTTGATTTCCCAGGTAATTTATTGATTGTTATATTGATTGATCCATGACAAAAATACTGTACCTTGGTAAAGAAAATGTACAATGCACAATTTCTTTATGACTTATTGTGACAGTAGTTATATCAGGACAGTATTGATTTGAGTTGTGTTTTGGACCTTATGTTAACTAAAGATGGCGTTTCCCTGGCGTTTCTACCAGTTTGTTGTAACAATGACAACATTTGCTTGTTCTTTTATGACCTTTATAAAACAGTACTGTTAACTGTTCCAGGGACTCTAATATAGAATTCCTTATACTTATAAAGGTGTTAGATACACAAGATTGCTGAAAGTCATGATATTTTCTTCTGGTTTGCATTGCAGCTCTGTTCCAGGTAGTATTCATGTCCAAAAAAGCTTAGAGTTAGTATATTTGAGAAATGTACCTTGGCAACTCTTCTTTGTGACAAAATATTAAAAAGCCTTTAATCATCGGCTAGTCTATTTTGGAACAGTTAAAAAATCCAGCTGACGCACCTTCATCAGGTAGAGATAGAAATGCCAATATAAATGGTTGGTGAAAAAGCTTTCCTAGCAGAGCAAGAGTTTTTCCAGTCAAGGAAAAGTGAGAGTCGCCACTCAGAACACAGCACTTCTTGTCCCTGCATTGCATTATGGTCTATTGAGGCTACTATCGGTGGAGAAATCGCTCTCTCTGCTTCTTCTCTGATGGATTTCTCCCTGTATGATTGTTGAACGTCGGTGCAAAATGGTGAGTCTAGAAGGAAGCCCTCGCTCTTTGATTCTGAGGGACTGTGTGAAAGTGTTTTAGACCTGAATGTGGTCTACCTGGTCTTACTGTTTGCTCCCTCTGCTGCAGCAGACAGATCAGAGATCTGGTACTGTAGATCTTCCACATCTGGTCTCCATTGATTAAATTGCAGGCACACAGCTGGAGAAGAGAAAGGTAGTAGCAGCGAAAAGAGGCTCCCTTTCTCTCACCAGAACAAGGAAATGGACAGAAGCAGTCGAGGGTGTCATTATCCCTTTTCCTCAAAAACTTGAACTTTGGGTTTGAACTGCAACCTTGACTTTGCGTCCTTGGTGTTCTACAAAACTTTCCAGGGTTTACCTTGGATTGTAATGGAGTTCAGTTGTTGAGGTTTCAAGAAAAAATATCACACTCCCACTACTATGTGTCAAAATACACTATACATTAGTGGAATTATTGTAGGTTAACGTCATCATGGAAGTCAATGGGGAAATCGAACAGGAGAAACTCCACAGAATGTGCCAATTTACTTAACTTATGGTAGTGGGAGTGTGTTCATTTATTATTTTATTTGAAATGCTGCTATTGCATTGATGTATCTTAAGTAAATTGGTTGAGAAAAAGTGGTTTTGCCTGTGAACGATATATAACACTGGAGAGGCAGTTAATTTGAGAAAACACTACCTCATTGTACACAGCATATGCTGATAGTGGAGCATTTAAAAATCTTAATATACGCTTGACATTTACAACATCAGTAAATGTAATTCAATAGTGTTATGCTCTATTTTGAGAACCCACACAGACTTAGAAGAGAGACCAAATTGCACAGTTCCACTGGGTTCCCTTTATAGTATAGGCCACTGGCAGCAGTTGGCACGATTTCTCGCTGTCTTCTCAATCAATCCCCCCTCCATCCACCCAGCTTATGGGCTTTAACAGGTGACTGTTGCCATAGAGATTTTTTTTTCCATGTTCTTATGGTGCCCTTTTTTCCCCACAGTCACTGACTTTTATTGACAATGTGATACCATTGGCTAAGCATCTGGAAAGCCAACAGGGCGTTTGACGCTGATTTTTACAGGCATCTGCTTCTGCAGCTGTGATCAGACCAGTAGCGTTATCCTTCCTGAGAGCATCGTTTTTGACCAAGCAATGCATAGGAAACTGCTTGCCGATATTTCCATTGTCCTCTATTTCCATTGTCCTCTCACCTGGAGGATTGTCTTCAGATGGACAGAAATAAAGTTAATCTTAATCTTTGTCTCTTAATTTACCTGACAGGCTTTTAAATTGAAGCGTGTGATGAGAAGAAAAGTTAAGATCTGTCTTTTAGACTTTGTCAGATTTGAATCCTTTTTTTTTATTTTTTTATAAGTGTTTATATATTTAAGTTTAATATTTACATATGTAAGAACAAAGCCAACATATTAATGAATTCAGCTCAGAATGCATTATTGCTCACTGTGCCACCAAGTGAGTGCCTGCCTTAAAAGTGATATCTGATAAATGGAAAAAAAAAAAAAAAGCGTAAAATGGAAATCATGTGTTGTGTGAAGCCCGACTTGCTGCCTTATGCTGGAAGGGTTAAGCCAGTAATGTTCTATATTCTGTGTATATGAAATGGGTTTTTGACAGTGGTGTTTCTCAGGCTTCCTCTATCTCAAGTAACAATTTCAGAAAATGATAAAAACAAAACCATATTTCACTTTTGTTTTGCAACATTTGCCCTTGTTGCAACACTCCCCATGCAGTCTGTTGAAAATTAACTACACTAGTTCTTCATGCCTCATCCTAAAAAGCTAAGTCTGCTGTAGCCTTTGCAGGTTAAAGGAAAACCTTACATTTCAGCTTGATATTCAATTGGACAAACATGTGCCTTCCATGTTCCTCCTCAAACATTTGCTATTTTATTTATTATTTTATCCAGTATGTAATAAGAAATTAACAACGTCACATAATCTCAGCCATTTTCTGTCAAAACACTACTGTGTAATCAAAGCCGTCAATGTCAGGTAATTGCAGACCTGTGTGCAGTCAACTGTTGAAATTGTGTTTGGTCTGGCAACCCCAGAATGTAACTGTTCCTACAAAATTAGCAATTATGTCTAATACAGTAAGTACTAGCATTTTGTCTATTATAAATAGCTCTCCGGCTACTGGTTCTTTTTTTTTTTTTTTTTTGGTTCTTTTTTCTGTAGTTTCGAGCATGCAATAGTTCAACCGCTCCTGATGAAACCCAGTCTAGATCCCTTAACCTTTAGTCACCTTTAGTGACTATTAACCTCTAAACTGCCATTTCTTTCAGAAGTTTTAGAAAATATAATTCTTACTCAATTGAGTAAGTACAACAAATATTTACATTACATTATAATTTTTTTTTTTAGAAATTCCAATCAGGTTTTAGACTACTTTGTTTTTATGTTTTATTGTTTCTTACTATTTGATGGTCTTATTTTAACTATTTTACTCATGTGAAGCACTTTGTGACTTTGCTCTGTGAAAGGTGCTATATACATAAACTTTACTTACTTACTTACTTACTTACCACAGAAACATCCCTATTTATGGAGGAGAATGATAGATTCTAATGCTTTTAGGCCTTGCAGGCCTTTTAGGCAGTGCAGCATTTGACAAAGTAGATCATGCAATTTTAACTGGCAGCACATTCAGCACTGGTAGTGTAATTTAGGTTTTGCAATGCCCTGGCTCAGATCCTTTCTTTGTCATGGCAGGCATTTCATCATCTTCCTCAACCAGCCAACTAGCTATTGGCTGCTCAAAAAGTTGCTAACTTGCAAAGGCTACCAATACATAACCTACAGTCCCTGCTCTCAGTGGAGGGAGGGGGGCTACGCTGTGTATGTGTGGGACTGTGATCGTCAAACCTCTTTAGATTAGACAAGCAAGTAGTGCAAATCGGCATTAGCCCTTTCTAATTTATCACCGAATGCTTTGGGAAGCAACACATTAACACTGTTCCCCATGGTTGGAAAAAAGTCGCTGTATTTGCTGCTAGTTGCTTTTGAGAAATAAAGTCACTGGGGGGGTCTGAAAAGTCGCTAAATCTGCATCCTCAATAGGCATTACCTGTGGAGTGCCACAGGGCTCAATTCTAGGCCCCTTCCTTTTCTCCCTCCTCTTCCCTCCTCTTATTCACTCTTACTCTGACTGGGCAACATAAAGACAATGGGCCTCATGCAGGAAGCAATATACGAACAAATTTTCTCTTATTTTTGTTCATATCCACGGTTTGTTCTTATTTTGTTAGTACCCACTGATTTCTGGGATTCACCAATGTTTTCTTATTTTTGCTCTTCTCTTAGGTAAGAGAAAATTTTACGAGTGGTCGAGAGACTCTTACCAAGATAAGAAAGAAACATCTCGTTTTCACAGTCCACAAATTGTTTGTCCAACGCAAGGAAACATAAGTTTTAAATTTGAGGAACTTAGAAAAACACATGAATATCATATAATCAAATTTAGATGATTATATGTTTTAGAGTAATTATAATGATTGGATTATTAAATTTGTGGGCTAAAGAAATACAATTGGTCCATTGATCCCAATTAAGACTATGAAAACCCTTGGATGATATTGTGTGCATTCAGCTTCTGAATGGCTTACATGCTGCTCTGATGCTTTGGCCATCCAGGCCTTACAGAGAACGAGTTTTTAGAGATCGCACAGATCTATTTGATGAGGCGGATGAACGGCTGCTGAGCCGTTTCAGATTGCCAAGAGCACCTCTCCAATTCTTGGCCATGTGCCAGAGTATTTGCACACGGCACAACACCTGCCCTTATATGGTGTTTAGGGGGCGTTACCTATGCTAATAACAAACAATCCGCCACACGCCTCCAATTTCTGATCAAGTGGGATTCATCATTCAGCACACCTGGGTAAGAGCAGATTTGGATGGTTAAGAACGTTTGGTGCATCTGGAGTTGACTTCTCTTATTTTTTCTCTTAACAGAAAATTAAGAGAAATTTAAGAGAATATCGCTGCATGAGGCCCATTGTCTCTCTCCATTTCTATGCACAAGATACCCAGTTACCTCCTACCTGTACATACCTCCCATTAAAACGTACCGACCAAATGCTATAAACCCTCTCAAGAGGAGTCTAGACTCAACACTAAACGTGATTGTTTTTTTTTTTTGCTATCCGGGCTCCTAGACTGTGGAAAGAGCTGCCTGGAGGAACATTGGCTGCTTTTTTTGGATTGAGACGCAGCCACCCAAAATGTCTACCAGGCTGTACAGAAGAACTCTGGCCTATACTAATAATTTAAACTCACCATTACTTCATACTCTCTACTCTGACTAATTTTACTTCACGTTTTCAGATAGATAGTGATAGTGCAGCCTTTCATCCCATCCACACATTGCCTGTTTTGTTGTTGCCAAATTGTGCCATAACCTTTTAATTCAATTTTCTTCAATTTGATGTCACTTTAAGCAATTACAGTTTATTGTGTTTGAAGCAGCATGGCTCAGGAGGCGCGGTCACACCATGTTCTCATGAGGTTGTGGGTTGAGGTTTGGCGATGTCAAGTTTCTCCCTTTCAGTTTCCAAATAGCCATAATAACCATAATATGCAATTGATTTTTTTTTTGCTTTGTGCTTGCCCGCTGGCGTATGATTTCTCCGGCACAGTCATTGTTGAGATCATGATATGCTGCAGTTATGGGCTGCAGCTGATCATGTTGTTTGCAGAAATGTGATGCAGTTAAGAATAGACACAGAGAGAATTGAAAGAGAAACATTGTAAGTGAAATATTCATAACCCATCAACGCTGTGAGTGATCTATAATTTACTGTATATGTAGAACCATCAGTCTACATGTCTGATTTTTTTGTGGTGTGTTCGTCTTGAACTCAATTTACTATTTCTAGTGGAATTGCTTTATCTCGGATTTAATAATCTGGCTGGGAAATGGATTCCATCTGTAGAAATAATCTGCGGTATGCTGCTGGTATATTATCCAACAACTACAGATGTTTACATTTTCCAAATTTGAAGTAAATGTTTTTGGGGTTTTTTTGTGATTAAACTTTTTATTGCTTTTTTCAGCATTTGAACATACATTATAAATTTACAAACAATATTCAAATTTAAAGAAAAGAAAGAAAGAGAAAAAAAAATATATATATATCTATAATAGATATCTGCAGTTGCACATCCCCATTAGTTGCTTGTCTAAGTCAGACACATCAGTGTTATTCCACCGCTGTGTTTGTCAGCCTCATCCTGGTGAACCACATCAGGAAAGAATGAGGGAAAAAATGGAAGCGCGTATGAATGCGTGCCAAAAGGCTGACAACAATTTCCACTAATGAGCTGTTAACATGTGTGTCTGTAGTAAGTGGCTCCCATTCCACATTAGTCAGCAAGCTTTGCAATGGCTTCAGCTTAATAGCTTCCTATATAAATTTACATTTCTTCCAAGCCGCGGTCATAAAAGTGGATCTCGTTCAAACTGAATCCCTACCTGAACACACAGGGACCCACAAACTTCGCTGTGCGGCTATCCGTAACTTTTCACAGAGGCATGAGATGCTGGAAAGCTGTAGGACATTGTGTCGGTGATTCCTCAGTTATACACACTGCCCGGCAAAAGTTTGGGCACACCATATATTTCTTTATTTTTACTATTTTCTACATTTCAGAATAATAGTAAAGACATCAAAACTGTGCAAGAACACAAATGGAATTATGGATTACGAATTATTAAAACGTGTTAAACAAATCTAAACTATCTTATATTTTAGATTCTTTGCCTTGATGGAAAGGCAAAGGCTTTGGAAAGAAATTCATACATAGGATCAACTTCAGTGTTTATATTTGTCTAAGAAACACATTTCAAGTATTTAAGCTGAAGATTTTAGAAATGGCTTTAAGAGAATGAGAAACAGAGAACATTCAGTCAGGTGGGTCCAAACTTTTGATGGGCAGTGTATATGTTACAGTGGAAAAACGGTCCGTGTACAGATTTACCGGTCAATCTGTACATTTCCAGATGCTGTGGTAAGTGTGTAGATGCACTGGTCAATTTGAATATTAACTGACAGCGTGGTACATGTATACATAGACCGGTCAGTCTGTGCAATGTGGTAAATGTAGATATAGCTCGCCAAAAAGTCCCATATATCCCGGTTTATCTGCAGATGCCCCGGCTCATGTGAAAACTACTTTCATTTACCAGTTTGTCTGCAGATTTTCTTTGCATATTTTAGTTATTCATTGTTTCATCATGTTCTTTTGTAAATTAGTTCTTCATTTAAAGACAGCAATGTCTCCCAGAAGTCCCCTACCATTGAATAGGTGTGGTGGGACACCCTGCCTTAAGGAGCTGCTACCCCTAAAAGAATTTCATTAGTCTGGTTTTCAGTGGAGAGTTTTAGTGTCCTATGATGGTCTAAATGCTGTTTCAGAGGCTTTTCCACCCTGTATGTGTGGGGCAAACACTGAATATTTGGTATTTTTGGCATGAAAATCGGCAAATTTAGATATTGAATATAACAAATATCAGCAGCTTCAATATAAAAATATATTGGTATTGGCCTTCCAAAACCCATATTGATTAAATCCTACTTTTTGGCTTTTAGTAAGACCCATCACAGCTGCCTAGAGCAGTGATTCTCAACCTTTTTCATATCAAGGACCCCTAATTTAGTCCACATTAGAGCCACGGACCCTCATTTGATGAGATTTTGTCTCTCGGACCCAAATCTGACGATATCTTTTATTGTTAGATATGATTTTGTCCAGAATTCCATGACTATCTGTATTGTAGGTAGAGAGATAACAGAGAAACTATGATCAAAACAGTCATTCGTCTACATTCTCTAATTGTGTTCACGTCTTGTAAATGAAATAATGCTGAAGTGTAACAATTCATCAGTTTGCTGGGGGACCCCTGGAACTCCCTCAAGGACCCCTGGTGGTCCCTGGACCCCTCATTGAGAACCACTGGCCTAGAGGATCTGCTTTAAAATGTTTGGTAAATTCTTGTTATGTTATACACTGGAAACATTCCTGGTTGACATCGCTGAAATATATTGGAGCTTTCACAAAGCAATGTGGAAAATGGCAGAATGGGCACAATCCTGTGTGAAACATACTTTTCTAACCTCAGTGTTGTACGTGCAGCATCCAGACCTACTCTTTGAAAATCAAATCACATCCAATACAATGTACAGTGGTCAGCCTAAGGGTGAGTTTCCACTCTGCGCTCGGTATTTCAGAACTGAGGCAAATTGTAGGAAAGTGTGCGGCTGTGAAAAGGTCAACAGATGTTTTCCAGGTTGTGTTTGACACGTTTGATGTGCTCTGTGTTTTTTTTCCCCCAGTCCTTGGTAGAATTGCCAGGAAATAGATGTTTGAGACTTCCACTTGATTATAATAGTTTGTCATAGCTTTTGTGAATGTTGATATAACTATGGAGAGATGCGATGGACTACTAGCCCACCAACCATGTCCAAATACCCAAAGTATGACTATCCAAATCCAAAGAATTAAAATCATTCAAAAACTAAAAGTAGGAGCTGGAGCTCCCGGGTGGCACTCAGACCCTGCTTCACTGCCAGTGGCTGGGGCGGACGTGCTGCTCACACCCTCCCTGACTTTATTATTATTATCGTTATTAGTGGTGGTGGTGGTGGTGGTAATAAGTATTATTACCACCACAGTAGTATTTGTCAGGGGGTGTCAAAGGTAGTATTAGTATTAGCGTTTTTTTTTATTTATTTTTTTGTTATTACTTATTATTACTCTATCTCCCATCCACTTTATAGACCTCTTCCTAGTCTAACAATGTGGGACACAGCAGGCACAAGCGCACACACACATACACACACACCAGATCAACACAATACCCGACAACTAATGTCACTTTGCTCTCTTGTTTTCTGGCTAGACGTATATTAATTATCCTGTCCTGTATTTATTGTTTTGTTTTTCCTGTGTTGTCCTGTCAATGTTCTGTCTTCTGTCTTGCAATAAAAAAAAAAAAGGAAAAGTAAATGCAAGAAGTAATGTGCATGCCCTCCCATACCTGCAAGAGAAATCCTTTCCACGGTCATTCTGAAATAACTACAGAAGAGGATTAGGGCCACATGTGAAAAATGTGTTTGAGTTCTGAGTTTAAAGTCAGAATTCTGAGATTAAAGTCAGAATTTTGAGATCAAAGCTTAATTCTGCCTTTATTCTCAGAATTCCGACTTAAACTCAGAATTCCGATTTTATTCTCAGAATTCTGACTTTAAAATTTTTCACATGGCCCTAATCCTCTTCTGAACTGATCAATCGCATTTTTGTCCAATAGTTTATTCTTTTTATCTTCATGCCTTTTTGTTCACCCTATTAGAGTTGTAAAATCAGCACACTGCCGCTGGGCATAAATGCTGTCCTGTCATAAAACATTCACCAAGATAAAGCTAGATTCCGTGTTGCGTGTGGAGTTCCACCAATTCACCCACTATCCTGTGTTCCCTCCCATCTCATCTACAGGCATCTACCTGTTGGACATGATCTACATCGACTCGGCCTATCCTGCGTCAGACAGCATCATCGAGACGGAGCAGCGGACCAATCAGATGAACAATCTCCTGCGGGTCATCTCTGACCTGCAGATGTCATGTAAATACGGTAAGTACCAGTTTGACATTAGATCCAAGAGAAAACATGTGGCATTTGCTTAATCCTGTAATGTCTGTGGTCCTACATTATGCATTGTATGATACAGCAGATGTTTCTGGTTCTGTTCTCTGAATATAAATGATGTCTCAGATATTGCGTGTCCAGTTTCAATATATTGAAGCCATTTTTATGGCCTCTAATCCCCATTCAAATATATTGGAAGTGGACACTGACACTAAATGGCTGTTTATATGGGGCTTTTTGACAAGAAAAGTCATATCCAAAATCCGGTGCTTATTCTGAAGTCCTCACATCCTCCTGGACTACGCCATATACAGTTTTTCCTCAAAATAATAATAATATAAAATATAATTATGAATAGAGGAAATGCTATCTGGATTCAGCTACCGCCATCACCTCTTTGGTATGCTTGTGTAGGACCACACACAACGTAGGACCATGTAGGCGAATCCAACTGTGTTCATTAGTTCTGCACTGTGGTTAAGGAACAGGCAAGAGGTTATTTCTTTCTTAACTGTAAAACCCAGAGTTATGCCTGAAGTTTACAAAAGCTCCTTCTTCCTCATGGTCCCGGACTGTCCTGCCAGTTCCTCCACCACACAGCAAGTAAAAAAAAAAAAAGACACAATAAGCTGTGGCTAAGCCATCACTGCGTGAAGTCTTTATGCACGAACTGTTATGTGTTCATTTGGGCGGTTTAGTTTAATTTCCACCGAAACCTCTACATGTATGCCGAGTCCCTCGTTCCCTCTTTTCCTTTCTATTATTTTGTTTGCTGTATTATCTCCGTCTAAATTCTTGTTTTTTCTCTCCAGATCACCTGGTGACCCTCCCGCACGTCCAGAAGTACCTGATGTCGGTTCGCTACATTGAGGAGCTGCAGAAGTTTGTGGAGGATGACAACTTCAAGTAAGTCGCAACTCTTGACACCGCGAAGGGTCGACAGTGACTTTTTCAGCCAGGAAAAAAAAAAATGGAAAATCCATTGCGGCCATTTTTGGTAAACCGATCAGTTTGAGGCACGGAAACCCAGACTGACACAATAGATGATGTGTGATCAGTCCTTCAGCTCAACGTCTTCACTCCCTACAAAAAACTCGACATCAAAGTTCTATCATTTGAAAGTGCTGAAAGTGCATATTCAAAAATAGCTATGTTGGCAACGAAATGTAAAAGAAATTGCCTAAATGTTATCAAGGAACTTCAGAGGCAGATAGTGTGTAAGTCTAGGTAAAATTCCTTCCTAAAATTTCTTGTTGTCTCCTAAAACTGGTTTTCTCTCATCTTTCCCTCTCTTAGTGGTGATGTACTACTTACTGAAGTACGTACACTGATAGAGATAACACACGACTAAATCCATTAAATTCCAGAAACGCTATTGTATGTCTTCCCAGTGTTATCTGTGGTATGAAGCGTAGCGGGTGTCAAATCGGCTTCATAACCCTGTGCTTTGGCTCTTGTTTTTCTATCATAGCCATACGAACACCAACACACAGACAAGTGAGCGAGAGAGGCAAATGTTCAACCCAAAAAAACATCCATTTTACACAATTCCCAGAAGGAAAACTTCAAACATGGAAGTGGGCGTAAAGGTGAAGGGGGGAGTGATGGACAGGACACAGGATGGCGCGTAGGAAGACAGGCAACTGGTTTTCACTTTCTCCACAGGGAGTTCATTCATCCAACGGGCCCTAATGACTTTCTCAGGCAACATCATAGATCCTCTTGACAGAAACAGGCATGGCTGACTGTGTCTTGGAAACCCATGGCTTATAACAAGTTTGATTTAGCAGTTGACTTTTTGGGGCGCGAGCGTCATTATGGCGCTCTGGATATCCTAGGCTTATTTATTTCTTAATCCTGCCTTTCTCATGACTGGATTTTTGGATGGGTCACAAAGTATGGTCAACTTAGCCATCGTATATCAGGCTCACAAATTTGGATTTGACTAATGAATGTAATAGTTTAAATTTTTTCCATTTGGTACACTTCAAGATTCTTTTTGAAACAGAAACACCCTGAGAACCTTAGTCAATACTATGTAAAGATAGTATTCTACTAATGCAGTATTACAGAAATACACTAGATGCAGCCTTTTATTTATCGTTTATTCCAAAAGGACACCCTGGTGCCAATTTTCATGACCACTTCTCACATTCTCATGTTATGTTCCCGCAGCTCATTCATTCATTCATTAACTCATAAGATAGTCAGTAGTTCAATATAGTGTAATCAAAGTCGCTCATCAGTGCTTATAAATACTTGTACAGACACATTTCATGCGTCATTTCATGTGCAAATTAAGCAATGCAATTGCAGTGGGGATAAATGAGTCCCTGGTTTGCCTCTAAAGTGGCACCCACAAGGCATTAGCTCAAATTGCCCTCTGTGAGGTGACCAGGGATTAGCTTCCCTCACCACAGGCTTCCCAAAAATGTAATTTAATTGTGCTTGGCTCACCCCTGTAACCTTACTAGCTGTTTTCACCAAGCTGCCCAATCTGATTTTATTGCTTATGCTCAAGTTGCCAAACCAGGGTACAATACAAACGATTAAAGTAAAACTCAATTAAAATCAATGATACTCCAATTAACTAAACATTGAAAGAGTTCATTTTATGTTGGAAAAGCAAACAATGATGCACCCTCTTACATTTCCGCATTGATATTTAACAGTTCACAGATATTTTTAGCCGTCCACAAATTTCCTTGCCTATTACAGTGGGTTTGAGAATGGATTCTAACCCTCTAAATCTATTGCCGCACCCTTAATTTTGAGAGCATTTAACTCCTTACTAAACCTTCATAACCTTGATAAAATATCTATCTAAATGTTTGCTGCGGCAGCCTTAAATGTGCAAGTGGAGAAAGAAAAACAACACTGGGGTAGCTGGTGGATGAGAAGAGCTTTGAGAGGGCGCCTTTAATCTGAATACAATGAGATCTGTCAGTGAGAAAATCCCCTGTCCAGAGTCCATAGTGTTTGGATCTAAATTGAAATGCAAGAGGAGCTTTAATATATGATAAATATGATAAACTACCTCATTTTGAACCATTAGAGATTAATTGGAAAAACCCCAACCAGGATCAATTCCTTATAGCATTAGACAACTTAAAATGTATAACCAAGTTGAATATCTCACTAGTTTCCGTTTTTACCATCATTAGATTAGAATTAGAAATTAGTGTCTGTTAGGTCTGACCTCCACTCAGACATTCCCCAACTCCATTGAGACTTTGCTTCAGACACTCCCCCTTCACCACACCCTGGTCAGGCACACTTGGCACACTTGCTTGCATGGAAGCTCATTTTCAATAGTTGTTGGTCAAATCATTGCTCATACCTGACTAACAGATCCCAATTTTTAATTCCAGATTGTATACCTTTTGTTTCTGTTTTGCATGCATTTTATCTGTGAATGTGGATTTCACTTACTGTATATAAACAGCAATTACTTGATAATGTAACATCTCGAAGAAAGTTGAATTCAGTGTCTTAGATATCAAAAGATGGATAACAGACAACTTTCTTCAACTCACATATTCATTTTAGGCCCTAATCAAAACCACCACAGCCATTGCAATGGCTGTGCATGTACTCCAAAGGAACCTGATTTTCTACCTCTAGTTCGACAATCACATTAAGGCGATATCCCAAAAAGCACAGTATAATTTTAGATGATTGTTTAGAGCTTGATCTAAACAATCAATATTATAATTGAGGACTTTTTTGAGTTTAGTTGAAGCCAAAGGGATTATTGACCAACTCCACAGTTCAGAGGTCACATTGGACTAAATCATAAAATTTAATTTGAACCTTGGTCTACCATGGTATTAGCATGCTGGTCTAGTCGTGCACAAAAAGAGAATATTGTGAGGAGCTTTTGGAGCACCTGACATAATTCCTTGACATCTGTGATGCCATGAATATTGCTTGCATCTTCAAAGTAGGCAACTCTCCTTTTGCCACAACCACTGCACATGTCTGAAAGAAGCCAATGGGCCATCTGTAGGGATAGAGAGGTTGGGAAACACTGGGTTTGGAGGAATATTGTTGCTTCCTTGTCTAGGATTCAGGAAAGCGAGTTTAGTTTAGATTTTCTCTCTGATGATGTGTGTTGGCAGACTTGTTAGGAATCATACCAGGCATCTGCCGCTTTTGGAAACTCTGAGCGTGAAGAGGAATGGCTTCCTGATCACACGTAAAGTTGGGCGGAGGTACCTGGCAAACCTTGATCTGTGGTGGAAGGTCTTAGTAACTCTTGAATTGTTGCAGGATAGGTCCTTGACATTTCTGGAATTTGGTGGAAGAATCTGGAGACTAGGTTGGGATCGGGCCTGGCATCTCTGGAAACAGGGTAGAGGAGTGTTCTGGTTTCTCCAAAGAAAAGGAGAAGGGAGGCACTGACATATTTAGGAGTATGACGGTGGGAAATCCAGGGATTTCTTAGTGAGGGGTGAAAGAGTCCTGGCATCTGTAGGCAACCCATTCCTCTTTGATTTGGAGGTGGAGAGGCCTTCTACTCTCCATGAGAAGATAATGGTGGTGGTCCAGACACAATCCAGATATGAGACATGTAAAGGGGGCCTTAAAGGATAAGGCCGGTGTTTTTTAATGCATTGCTTACCATCAACAAATCCTATGAAAATAACAAAATCAGCAATGAATTTGTTTTGCCAGCAAGTCTTGTCCATGTAGCCGGTGCCCAATGAAGCCATGTCCCAGCAGCCATAGAACTCCATTGTATTAAAAAAAGGATGAAAAACACGTCACAGAGCCATGCCGTTGCTCTGGGCAGCATATTTCATCATCACAATGCACCGGGCCAGCCGACTTTTTCCTCAAACAACTTCATAAGTCGGCTGTAAACACGTTTGCTATCTCAGGAAAGTAGTTCCGTAGCACCGAAAATAGTCCCCGGCGTAATGAAGAATTTGTTCCCATTTGAATTTGATTTGGTAATAACTACAACAGCCTGACTTTTCGTGGTAACAGTTAGCGATTTTTAAAATGTAAACTATGTCTTTGTGAGCTGTATTTAAAGGTTTTTAGCTTACAATTGGAGCCAGTGACTTCCGGGTTGAAGGCTAAAAACGGTACGTGGGAAGTCAGAAAGTAACAGGAGTAGAGCAAACGCATTGTTGATTTTGTTATTTTCGTAGGATTTGCTGACAGTAAGCAATGCATTAAAAAACACCGGCCTTATCCTTTAACGTTATGCTGTTTGATAGATTTACTCTTAAGCTCAGCTGCACGTCATCCTTCATGTAGGGATTTGTACACATCAGTGTAAATCAGTGTGTTACCCATGTTGACAGAAGATGAACATCCAGATGTAGAAGCCAAGATGGTGATTTGTGCTTCAGGATACTTCTCAGCCGCCTTAAGAATGATTTTCCGAAAATGTGCACGGGGACGTTCTAAGGCTTTCAGTGATTAGTCTCAGTGTATATAGTACTGTTTCTGCAGAGGTAATGGCCCAGTGGAACCATATTTCTTTTCATTTGCCCAGTCGGCAAAAGATCCTTCACTTTTGAGAGAGCTGGGCTTATGAAGAGGAACATGACACGAAATAGAAGAATGGACATTGTCAGTCGGTGGGAAAAGGTGTGGAGGAGTGGAGTGGAGAAGCTCAGATCTTGCAAGATTGCAAGTAGGATGTGCAAAAAAGTCCAGCTTTGTGTCACCTTACTTTACCATTCATATGATATACGTTTCTCAATAGTTCTCTCAAACCCTATTATGACAAATTGAAGTTACTGTCGTGTTGGCACATCTGGTGTAATAGAATCTAGTCAGGTTATGAGCATGCCATGACTAACAGCTGAACATGTCGACCTTGGGAGAGGATGTGTACATATTATACATCAAAAACATAATCTTGACTTCTGTGCTGAGACCTTATTGAAATAATATGGTGAAACGCTGGAAGAAAACAGAACATGATGTGGGTTTGGATTCTGCCCCGGTCTGTTCTGTTCTTTCCGGTTTTTTTTATATTCGGATGCTGTTTTCCTCATAGAAATCTCTTTGCGGTCTATATTAACCCCTCGGGATCCAAATAACATTCAGATGCATCACGGCTGAAACGCTGCTCGAGATAACGGTAAGATATTCTTGGCTCACCTCGCGATGACTTCCACTGCAGACAGTGTTTCATCCAGCATCGTTTACTCACACCATCTCCATCTTACTCTCAGTTTAGAGGCCGGAGCCGCTTTCTATACAAAGAGGCATGATTAAATGATCGCATGCCATTAGTCCAATGCAGAATGTTTACAACTCCTGTAGAGTGATCAGCCTGGGGAGTATCTCATACACGGAAGGGATGACGGCGTTTGTTAGCGTTGGCGCGCTCCTCGCTCCCTCCTCCAAAAAGAGTGCAATATGTTTGCGGGGGGAAAATGAAAAACACATGCTGCACGACTGCCTTCAAACCCGCAGCCATGACATCATAAAAAAGAGAAATATTATTTGCGAACGTAATCCGCCTCTTCCTTTTCGCCATACGACGGCGATAGCTTGAGCAGCTGACAGGTGAAGCTTTACCCCGCTCTTAGCATGATGCAAGTTGAAAGTAGTATTTGGGGATTTGAAGGCTCCCTACTGTAAAAAAAAAAAATAAAAATCATACATGCCGGTCCACAGAAGCAATGCTCAATGCTGGTTACAAGAGAAGCACTTAGACCCTGTATGTTTTTGACCGTAATCAGTTCGACAGATACACTGCCAGTCAAAAGTTTGGGCACACCTGATTGAATGTACTATGTTTTTCATTCTGTTAAAGTCATTTGGATCTAAAGGCTTCTGCTTACATGCTTGAAATGAGTTTCTTAGATAGAAATAGTGAAGTTGATCCTATGTATGAATTTCTTTCCAAAGCCTTTGCCTTTCCATCAAGGCAAAGGGCGGCTACTTTAAAGAATCTAAAATATAAGATAGTTTGGATTTGTTTTAACACTTTTTTGGTCGTTGCATAATTCCATTTGTGTTATTTCATAGGATAGTGAATCTCTGGAAACAGGTTTGAACAACTTATTTTTGAAGATTATATTTTTGTCATTCTTGGTCCACTGGACAGAGCGTTAGCAGTGACAGCAGTGGCAAGGAAAATGAAGGAGAGAGTGATATAACAAGGAGAGATAACAACAGGCTGATGTCATGATGTCACATGGACATGATGCGCGCCAAAACCAACGGCACCAAAGAGAGTATGAATTTTGAATGTTTTTCTTCGAGAAAAAGCCACATCCCTCCTATGTATTTTTGGATCCACGTCTTTAAACTGACCCTGTAAATCCCTATGAGCACATCGAATGGCAGCGTCATTTATAAACTCTTTGATTAATGACAGTTTAACCCTCATGTCCTTCCACCCCAGTGTTTCCATAAATATTTTCCAAATGTGGTGGTGAGTGGCAGAATCCCATTTACCAAGACACAGGATCTGATGCAACCGGCCTTTGTGTTATTAGACCAGGCGAAGAACCTACATACAGAAGAAACAGTAGAAAACTAGACCACACATTAGATGAAACCTCACCATTAACTCCCCAAACCAGTAATCCCTTAAAATACCCTCACATTTACATGAATTCACCCCTTAATTCCTGCAAAATCCCCTTAACATTGGTTAAGAGAGTTATTAATGGTTGGTTTGAGTCCCTTGCAGAAATCTGAATAGGGGCCAAAGATATAGGCTCTTTCTCTCAGGGAAGCTTTTGATTTTTCTACATTATTATATACATCAGAATATGCAAATTAAACAAAAAGAAGAGGTAAAATGAGTTTTAAAGAAATGGTTGACGCAAAGCATACCATAAACACCAAAAAGTATGCTATTTCATGCAGTTCATACTAGCATGAAATAAGTTCAGGGTGGTGTTTTGTTTTGTTTTGTTGTTTTTCTTGTTTATAAGTGTTTATGGCTACGGTTGTTTATTGTTGTGTTTATAAAAGCCTATGTTTATGATTACATAACATCTAGGTTGTTGTTTGTTAAATACAGCTTTAAAAGCAAACTTGTGTTTTATATTTTAATAGGTCATTGTAAAAGCATGATTTTAATAATTTAATAATAATGCATTGGTTGGTTGAACAAATACAGATACATACACAAATACTAGCATATCCGCACACCCCCATTTTCTTGAGGCCTCTGTCATCAATCTTAGATTAATAAAGGGTTAATGCAATATGGGAAACATATTTTGTTTGTCATGCATCTGCTTTAATAACCACAGTTGAACATTATCGCCCTAAACAACTATTTTCCTTAATAGTTTTAAACCGCTCATTAGCTATGCTCAATTAGGAATAAACTGTTTTTTTTGTGACCAAGTTTTTTTTTCCCAATGTGAGGGATGCAGGTACCTTGACAATGACATTAATTATTAAAAAATAATGATAATAATAATAATAATAATAATAAAAATTATAAAAAATAACAATAAAAATAAATTCTAATAACAATAATAACAGTAATAATAATAATATAAATATACATATATGCACACACATACATACATATATACGCACATATACATACACACATGCATATATAAAAAACATACATGTATATGTATACACACATACACATATATACACATATACACACATACATCCACACTCAAACACACACACACACCTACATCCTTAACTCCCCTCCCTTTGTGTCAACTTCCCTTTCTCCTAGGCTGTTTTTGTCAGATTTTTGTTTCTTTATTTTGGCAGTTACATTGGTCTTGACTTCAAATCCAAGTAGAATTGAAAAGGTCTTCGATTCGGCTTTCTGAAACCTGCAGATACTCTGCTAGGTGTTCAAAGACAGGAGTGTGAGCAGTGGGGCTGCAGGACAGTACCAGGCATTCAAAGTTCTGTTGTGGCTGAAGTCAGTGTCACTGGCCTGAAGTCAGGAAGCTAGGTTCCCATATCCTTTTTGTCCAAAGGAACAATAATGGATCAGTGTGTCTCCTTTTGTGTTACAGGTTGTCTCTGAAGATTGAGCCTGGCAACAGTTCCCCTCGCATTGCTTCTTCTAAGGAAGACCTAGCAGGTAAGAATGTGTGCACATGTATTTGTGACAGGCTTAGGCCAATGTATCCATTTGCCCAGTGTTGTTGCCTGGTGTCCAGCCCCCAGGAGTCGCAGTCTTCAGCACTTTTTGAATTTGCATGGTGATTCATAAGGGGTCTGGACCCAAGCCTATCCACTGGCAGTTAATTCAGACAGATACTGTCCGACATACGTGATTGGATGGTCAATGTAGGCGGGACAGACCTACTTATGATGCCATTACAGAGCACAACAACGACCAAAATGGCAGCGCCAGCAAAGGAATGGGATGATAGCAAGCTAGATTTAGTGATTCCATCAGTCCTTAAAAAACGTAATGGCATCGATGAATTAAAACAGGCAAGTTTAAAAGCTCGGAAGTGAACGCCGCCATGATTGTTGTTGCTCTGAGGCGTTTCCAGATTACATCAATCGGCTTTGCTGCTGTGATTGGTCAAAGATTTTGACCAAAACTGACAACTAACACCAACCAATCGGTCGGGGCGAGAAATTCCGTCAGTGAATCAGTGGCGGATAGGCTTGACCAGACCGCTATGAATCACCATGCAAATTCAAAAAGTGCTAAAGACTAAGATTCATGGGGGCTGGACACCAAACAACCAATGTTGGGCTTAAATTAAATATTAATTATCAGCCAGTCAGAGCCGTCCAATATGATGGAGGTTCCTCCCTGACCAGAGCTACAGAAAATCTGTCTGGGAAACATGGAAATGTATTTTCTTTTCAGTTATGTTTTTGGTAAATTCATTCTTCATTCAGAGGTAGTAATGTGTCCCAGAGTTTCCCCTTCTATTGAGTAGGTGGAGTGGGTCATCCTGTCTTTAAGTAGTATTCCACAACATTTTCATATGACTAAATGCTCTCTATCACTGATTGATCTAACATAATAGTGATTCAACCTATACCCTGTTCAGGAAAGGTTTTTTCCATTTGCTGTTTAGTTTTCTTTAAGACAGTGGTTCTCAACGTGGGGTCCGGGGACCACCAGGGGTCCTTGAGGGAGTTCCAGGGGGTCCCCAGGAAATGTATGAATTGTTAAACTCATTTACAAGAAGCACAATTAGAGAATGTACAACAAACATATACTATTTTGATCATAGTTTCACTGTTATCTCTTTACCTACAATACAGATTGTCATGGGATTCTGGACAAAACCATATCTAACAATAAAAATCTTCTCAGATTTGGGTCCGAGAGACAAAATCTCATCATTTCGGGGGTTCATGGCCCTAATGTGAACTAAGTTAGGGGTCCTTGATATGGAAAAGGTTGAGAATCACTGCTTTAAGATATTAAATTGATACTGGACTCTTGATTTGTTCTGACTTGACTTGCTGTTCTACATTTAGACTTGAGACTTGACATTAAAGACATGGACTTGACTTGAGAATCTACCTTTAGACTTGAGACTTGACATTAAAGACATGGACTTGACTTGAGAATCTACCTTTAGACTTGGGACTTGACTTGAGACTTGTGCCTCAAGACTTGGAACTCGAGCAAAGTTGACTTGGCCACACCTCTGGTACAAACAAAACATTGGTTTGTGTCAGACAGGCACTTGGAATCAGCAGATCCACAAACCTTTGTACTCGGAATCAGTATCGGCAATAAAGTTGCATCTGTGCATCTCTAATTTATAGCTGAAATGTCTTTAAGAGGCCAGGCTCTGAGTGTTCAGACCGTGGCAAATGGATGTAATCAGCCACTATTTCCTCCAGACTTAGTCAGATGTGGCCCGGGTCCTGAAGCAGCACCGAGGCCACGTGCGTGACAGTTGATTCATTATATTTGCGTTGGATCGGGAAGGGAAATGGTAGGCCGCATTGATTGGACCGCACAAACACTCGGGCGGGCTTCCAAAGCTCGCCGCGGCCGCATTAGTCTCTCTCTTCTGTCTCCACCTCCCTTTCTCTCACTCTGTCGTTCCCATCATTTATCCTTTCTCTTGCTTCTCTCCCGTCCTCCCCCTCTGTCCTCTGAAGTCATTACAGAGGTAAGGAGGCTACAGTGAATTAGCTCTGAACGCCGTAGGAAGAGACAAATGACGTCTCCCCCCCCCCCCCCCCAGCATTTGTAAACCGTTGACAAGACGAGCCGGAGGCGGGAGCCGAGTGAAAAAGTTCCATGAGGACATGTGGCGGCCGAGCGATCCCGGTTCCTTTATTTTCGGTTCCTCCTGTTCCTCCGTGGGGTTTCGAGGGGTTCATTTGGAGGGTGCTAAGGTGATGTCATGTGGCTGGAACGTGCCCAGAGCTGGATGTAGGTCAGGGGGGGGGAATGAAGAGGGATGGAACCCCACAGCCACATCAAAGGCAGTACGGCTCACTGTGTGTTTGTGTTTGTGTGTGTGTGTGTATGTTAGGCGATGCTTGCATGTGCCTGTATGTCAAAGTGGGTGTGTTTACATGCACACAGTATTCTAGTCTGCTTTCGTGAAATGAGCATGTCTTAAAATGCAAATAAGGTAGTCTGGGGTTTTCATTTTTAACCATGACAAAAACATTGGTAACACTTTACAATAAGGGTCACTAAGTTCAGGGTTAGTTAATGCTTAATAATCATTAACTAACCCTTAATTAACAGGTAACTAATGTGTCTGGTAATCATTTACTAATGGGGTTCATGTTAACTAAGGTATTAATTTATCCATTATTTAATAGTCTTCTTTATAAACTATTAAATAATGTATAAATTAATACATTAATTACACATTAGTTAACTGTTAATTAAGGGTTAGTTAATGCATTTTGAACCAATGTTTTCTTTTTTGTTGCCTAACCTTAACCAAAGTTGCTTTAGTTGCCCAAACATAATGGTTAGCTAACCTTCTCACATGACGGGTGAAAAGTATGTATTGTCATATAATCCTTTAATGATCCACAACACTTAATCCAAACCCCTTATTTTTAT
Organism: Centroberyx affinis; assembly: GCF_046629955.1. Taxonomy (NCBI): domain Eukaryota; kingdom Metazoa; phylum Chordata; class Actinopteri; order Beryciformes; family Berycidae; genus Centroberyx; species Centroberyx affinis. The sequence goes on from NW_027281825.1 coordinate 132,310, forward strand.
CGCTGAAATGTCCTTAATTTCTCATTACATAAACATGAATTATCCATTAAAAATAACAGCTTTAAAAAAGTAAGGTTAGTATTATGGGTTTTTAGGGGATTTACTCATGGGTTGATTCACAGAAACACTAGAAATTAGGGGATTTTTCATGCCTTTTGTGCATGGTTTACAGGATTATTAAGTGAATTTTTCATTAAATTAGAAAGTAAGGAGTCAAGATTAAGGGGTGTTTAAGGAGGTTTCGATGGGATCTCCTCCATTAATACCCTTAATTGATGTTGAGGGGATTTTGTATGAATTAAGGGGTGAAGTAATGTAAATTAATGAAAATGTACGATTATTTTAAGGGATTACTGATTCGTAGAGATCTTGCATTTCAGAGTTAATGCTCATTTAATAAAGTTTTATGAGAGATTTTATCTGAGGTGTTTTCCCCCAGTAAATCAGATTTACATGGATTTATTTAATTAATAGTAGTGTTAATTTACTCAGAGAAAGATGTGCAATGAGTTCCCAATATCATCAAGATGCTGGAATATTTAGTGAGTTTTTTTTTTTTTTTTTGGGCGTTTCTTGTTGTTGCATTTATAGAAAATCATGATGCAGGTGGTATTATTCTAGTGTTGTGAAGATATAATGCATTCATGCAGCAAGTGATATTTGAGTGTTGCCATGTAGAAATATATGGATTTTTTATATGGACGATAGCAATATTTTTGGATAGAAGCTGATTTATAGCCATTGTTCTGTGCCACTGTACCATATCTTACATCTGACCCTTTTCATGCCAAAAGCTTACAAGGCTTCTTTGTTTCCCTCAGAGTTTTACTCTTGTCAGGGTGGAAAAGCCTCTGAAACAGCATTTGGACCTAAGCTATTGAATAAAATCATTTCCATAAATCCATTTATCCATAATATATCGGTCTAACCTTGGTGAAGAAACAAACACACCAATGAGCATGAACGAATATGAATGTTTACTATAAACAAATTCTCCACCAAAAGCACCTGATTGCTGTTGTGCGCTCCATTAGTTTTATGTTTTTATTTCGTTTTTATTTATATAATTTAGCAAAACCGCAATCCCAACCATAATAATAGGTGCCTTACCAGCCTGGCAATCTCTGCAGAAAAATACATAGCTGAAGGGATAATTACAGTGAATTAGTTGGGTTGTTTATTTTCATAGGCAGGTAGTAGAGCGCTTGACTTACTCACACTGACACAGCCTGTTTATTTGTTGTGGATGCAGATGCAATTTTACTGATGAGCTAGGAAGCTAGTTGAATAAAGCTGATGTAATAACTCCATGTGCCTTATTTGTGGATAAATGAAGTCATGTTACCCATAGCCAATTAGGCAAATGAATGCCAGTGAAGACTTTTTATTCAAAAGCTCACTTATATTCTGCACAGCTAACGACTGATTAAACATCCCATGAGCAAGTTAACAACGCAGCTAATGGCCGTGTAACTCAGCACAGTCTTAAGGGATGCAACGCATTTATCTTTTTCCATGTCCTAATGTCTTGGCAGGCTTGCCGGGCACGTGACGGGATGTGTTTGCGATGGTTACCCCGGCAACTGCTGCCCCATCTCTGTCCCCCTCTCTCTTTTATTGCACATTTTATTCTGATTACAAGGCAGCAAACGTGGGCATACTCACATTTATAGACCCCATTACCACAATAATTGTTATTGGAATGACCAGTGGTAATTGGTAGTAGGTTTCACTTCAGATGAATCCTAATTACAAAATTGCTACATGCAGTATTATATATATTATATATATTATATATTATAAATAATAATAAAATCACTACAGTCACTATAATACGCGGAACATCAGTATTTAATTTAGGAAGGAGGCACGCATCTGACCTAATGATTAGACTATTACATGGAAAACTTTGGCTGGAAAACCTTTGTTACCCAGTTTGAATCTTAAAACCTGCGATGCCTTCTGCAGACTGGATCATAATAAACAACATTTAGATGAAACATATTTCATTCACAAACTTTTACCGTATATAGTCGCTTTTTATCTATTTTTTTTACTACTTAATCGTTTACTTTATCGGCTCTTATTTACTGTTCAGGGTCTGACATAACTGTTACCTAACTGAGACAGAACAGAAATTGGGGCTCAGGGGCTCTGGCTGCGTTTTTTGCTTGTTGGCCGTTTCTGCACAAGATCAAACGCACTCTTCACGCACTCTTGCCAAGCGGATGAGGTCAGTTTACTCACTCTCTCCGTGCACAACAAGCCAGCGTAAGATGACTTACGACGGCTCCAGCAGACACTTCCTCACAGCCGCACACACGCCAACGCACACGTGCGATCCCAAACACAGCCGAAATCATCATAACAATACACATGAAACGCTTTGTTTATAGGACCTATGACACCTCTAACAAACATCGAACACCTCATATCTACAATGCTAATTATATCAAGAAAAGATCAGATGATTTTCGATGCAACGCCTTGTCAAACACACTTGGGTATGTGCAACAGTTGGCACGGTGTGTTGGCCATCTTGTTTGACTCAGGCCGTCTTTCCAGAGAGCAGCAAAGTATCTTTTAATGACAAACAGAGTCTGTGCATTTGAAATGAAGGATGCCTAGGGGCAGCAACAGGGGCAGCAAAAGAGAAAAAAAGAGAAAAACCTACAGTATAAGGGTGGCATCTAGGCTGTTGATAGTAATAATTATTATTATTATTATAGCCTAGACATTTGATGTAATTTGGAAGAAATAAAATATCCCCCCCAAAAAAGCTGAAAAAAGCTGAAAAAAAAAAAAGACCACCCCGATAATATTGTATATCGCGATATATCGCGATATTTTGGCGGGACAGTATCGCGATATTACATTTTGGATATTGCCCAAGCCTAGCTCAGGTAGCATAACAAACACAAGTATTTACCTAGAGATGATGTAGTGTTTAGGCCACCAAAGACCCAAACCTCAAACAAGCAGGAATATTTCGGAATTTTCTGATTTTTTTATTTTTTATTTTTATTTTTTTCAGAATTTGGGGTTTTGGGGACATATGCAGCAATTCATTTTGAATGTGAGATTACTGTTTTCCTGAGATTACTTGTTTCAGCCTTCCTATTGTCTCAATGCAGAAGAATACAGCATGTCTGGAGGTGCAAGTGTGTTGTCATTGCTTGTGCTGTTTAAGTTAGATACCTGTTTGTTAGACCAGTGCTCACACAGAAACGACCTCCTCCATATTAACAGTTAAAAAGTAACAGCAGACTTGTGCGTGCACTCTGTAGAGTCTATCGCTCCTATCGTTCCATATATAAATCTCACCCAGCAACACACTACAAGGTCACTTCCACCAGTGGTTCCCAACGTGGGGTCCAGGGACCACCAGGGGTCCTTGAGGGGGTTCCAGGGGGTCCCCAGCAAATTGATGAATTGTTAAACTTCAGCATTATTTCATTTACAAGAAGTTAACACAATTAGAGAATGTAAAAGAATGACTGTTTTGATCATAGTTTCTCTGTTATCTCTATCTCCAATATAGATCGTCATGGAATTCTGGACAAAATCATATCTAACAATAAAAATATTCTCAGATGTGGCTCTAATGTGGACTAAATCAGGGGTCCTTGATATGAAAAAGGTTGAGAATCACTGACTCGCACGTTTCGAAACCCCCTTGTCGAGGTGCGCGGACACGGACTGCTGCACTCACCCTAATCCCGTTCATGATTCACGGCGCCGTCATCCCTTGGGTTCCCGCCGCCGCGCGTGACGGCGGCATGGCTACCCACCTGGCTCCGAGCCGCGGGGCCATTCGTACGTCTCGAGGCATACGCTAGACTAATTAAGGCCTCTACCCCAGAGGGATGACATAGCACCGCCGCGGGATAATTGCGCGGGTTCCCGAAGGTGTAACCTCGCTACATTATTGTTCATGATTCCAAAATTGCGGGCTGAGTGAATATTTTCCCCTTGTTGAAGAGAAAGCCCCCTAATTTGAACATAAACATGTGGGAATGTAGCTTAAACCACCTTACAGGCACAATTACATGCAGCTGACTTGTATGAGGCAGTTGCCCAAACGCTTCATTTTTCATTAAGATCTTAAGGTTCACGGTTCTTCCTGAGTAAAATATACTGCAAGTCGATCCACTTGAACATAGGCTTGAACATAGCTTATTGAATGGCCCCAATAGGTTTACAGTGAGACTGACTCAGAGGTTCCACTGGCAGAAAAATACATATGGTAACACTGCATCAATTCACCCAATCCACAGCCTCCTGCCAGAATGCTCATTTGCAGACAGGCTGATGATAGGATTATGTGGACAGACTTCTAACACCTACACAATGACTGTACAAAGCACATGTAGATGGACTCGCTACAGTGGGTGAAGGCAAAGGCCCCTGATGTAAGAAATGTCCTTGTCATCATGTTACTGCACATGCACGCTGTGCCTCTCTGGCTCCATCTAGTGGATTCAGCGCGTTTGTAAAGAGGAGTTTGCCAGTTCCAAGCAATTTGCCCCAGTGTCTGTCAACAAAGCTGTGCATAATACTGACATAATGTATGGGCAGAAATATGTGTCACTTAAAACTGAAATTGAATTATTTATATTTGAATTTGAATAGCTCAACTTGAATAATTGCACTGAAAAACTGAATCTGAATAGCATCATTTGAAGTTGAATTTATTAGTTTGAAACTGAATTCCAATAAACTTGAGACTGATTGTAATATTATGAAATTGAATTTATTTGCTCTGAAACTGTATTCAGTTCTCACAATTCAAATTCATTTCTTGCAATTTCAGTTTAGTGAGACACACATCCTGGTCGTTGAGGAAATATAAATAATTCAATTTCAGTTCCTAGTGAGACATATTTCTGCCCATACATATCTCGCTTTTCACCACGTATCTTAAAAAAAAAAAACATTTTAGAGAATTTCTTTTTGTCATACTCGTTTAGCAAACAAATATGTCCCCAGCGGCTTCACTATGAAACCAAACCCCTTCATTTTAGCCCTGAAATGTCCTTAATTTCTCATTCCATAAACATTAAGAATCTATCAAAAATAGCAGCTTAAAAAAAGTAAGGTTAGTATCACATGTTTATAAGGGATTTATTCCTGGGTTGATTCACAGAGATACTAGTAATTAAGTATGCTTTTTGTACAGGTTTACAGGTTATTAATGACTTATTAATGGAAAGTTCCCGTCTCCCTGAATTTTACATTAAATTAGAAAGTAAGCAGTCAAACATTAAGGGGTGTTAAAGGTGGTTTTGATAACTCCCTAAACTCATTTTAAGGGGATTTTGCATGAATTAAGGGGTGAATTAATGTAAATGTACGGGTATTTTAAGGGATTACTGGTTTGTGGAGATTACATTGACACTATCATGCTGCATCAGTTTAGCAGCATAGATAAGGCTTTGTTTGTCTCAACATATGTCGGTATGACATGAAGATGCACACACCCATACGTGCATGTGACTGTGTGTGTTGTCGGTCTGCAGTTTTGAAAATCTGACCACCCTCATGTAGAGAGAAGTTACTACACATGCAGTTGTTTTTGACTGACGTGATTCCCTGATCAAACAAGCAGAAGTTTTTTGTTATGGCTTGGTTTTGTTCTCTTGTGTGTGTTGGATGTAGCTGCAGACCGCTGTTTATGTGCAGAATTATTTGTTGTGTCTATTTTTTAGTGTCAGTCAGGAGACAAGCTGCCTGAGAATTACACAACATTGTATCCGTGGGAGCAGTGATTATCTTCTGGAAAGTTGCTTTCACTGATGGAATCAGTTACATCGCTGAATTCACTTATCTGACAGGGACTGGCTTGTTCACACACTTCCACTAAACAGACTGACAGGGTTGAAAATGGGGCCAGCTTATTTTTTATTTTTTTGTTCTAAGATGCATGTTTTCCAGTTATTGTGATATTTTGACGCTTTATCTCACACGCATTCAGGAGGCTTGTTTTGACTTAATATTTGTTCCAGCTAATGCAAAATATGAAATGCATATGTTTTCAGTGTGTTTTCAGAGTCATCATGCAATCCTTTTTTTCCAGCACAAAGTGGTAATAGGCTGAAAGTAAAAAAAAAAAACTGGTTTGTGACCCGAAACTGGTGGATTCAGATGTTAGGACCAGATAGGAACATCTGGGCAGAGACAATCAAAAAATAGTAGAACACACACCTAAGTTAAATGTGACAGCACATGTAAGGAGTCTGTGGCTATTATTTTTATTGTCTTTTTATCTTTTATCGGCTTTTTATTGTCTCATTATTGGCTTTTTATCATCTTTTTATCGTCTTTCTATTGTCTTTTTATGTCTTATCTTTTATCTTAACTCTATCTTACTTTTATTCTATTATTTTATTCATTTTGGTTTTCATCCTATGATTATACCACTATTTACTTGAATGTTTGCTCTTTTCCACCTCTGTCTTCCTATGAATTTAATCCCTGTTTATTATTGTTTTATTGCCTTTTAAATTCATAATTTGAGTGTTCTGCTTTTATTTTGTCTGTCAAAGCACTTTGTAAACTCTGTTTTTAAAGGTGCTATGTAAATAAAGTTATTAGTTATCATTATTATTATTATTATTATTACTTTTTCTATAGAAAATCTTGTCAGGGAAAAATGAATGAGAATAGGACTCTTACCTCCTTCAACAACAGTTGTCAAGGTGCAAAGTAATTCGACTTCAAAACTAAAATCATTTCCAGTATTTTGGTGTTGTGTGTAAGATCTGTGGATGTTTCATAATCAACATTCAAGATTTGGAGACTTTGCGCCAGAGAGCGATTCCAAGCATTGCAGACTATTGATTGCTGAATGGGTAACTTTGGAAGGATTCTGCATGATTTGTAAATGTCATTGTTTTCTTTTCTCCCGTGGGTCAGGTCTGTCTGAGGTGTCTGCCTCCGTGAGGTACAACCGACGGCCCACCTGCCCCGACGCCTCCGTGGGGGTCCACATCCCCACCCCGCCTCCCTCCCACCACAGGAAGAGCCATAGTCTGGGAAACAAGTACGTACCTCAGTCCAGAGAAAACTGGACTCAACCAACATTCAGTCTTTTGCCGCTTTCATCCATTTGGTATAAAGGATTTGGGTACTGAGGTTCAGACAGTTTCCAAACAGTTACCTCTTGCTGCCGTTTGGAGTGGAATTTTAAAGGATAATTCTGGCCATGGTGAATTGTAAGTCCATTTTCCAAATTGTGTGGGGTTTTTTTTAATGTTTTTTGGGGTTGTTTTTTTTGTGGTAACCTGTAACAGCAGGGATTTCGTAGATGTCCTACATTTTACCTACCGTTTTTCCTCTAATATTTGCCCGGGCTTTATTTACCTCAACTGCAGAGGGTACCAGGCCCTCTGCTAACTTGAATGGGGATAAAATAATTTAATAGTGTGGCTATTTAACTACTTCAAGATGGCAGTAGCTACTTCAAATGTAGCTACTGCCATCTTGTGGCACTTGTACGTTACTACAAACTACAGTTACATTATATAACAGGCACCAGGAGTTTACCAGTGTCCACCGTTGTTTTTTCCTTTGTTTTTTTCCCCGGCCTGTATTTGGGGCCGGCCTTTATTTGTTCGTGTCGACCACGGCCCTGGCCATTATCGGAGACCTGGCTTTTAATTGACTACCAGCCACTATTAGAGGAAATACGTTATATATTCAAAAATTTGATTCATTCATAGCAGATGAGAAACAAACTTTTTATTATCATGAGATATGATTGATTCGAGCATCTACATGTCCAAGAATAAAACTTCACCCAACTTCGCTCACTTAATAGGAACTGCATTCAGGCAGAGAAACTCTTCAAAGATCGTGGTGAGAGTTTGTACTGAAACTGGCTGAGCTACTCATGTTAGCGTTTGGACATCTTTTTTTTTATCTTTTTCTTTCAGAATCCAACATTGTTCCAATGATGCAGCTATTGCTGCTATAGTGTTTTGCCTTGTTCCAATGTTTACATTTTCACATATTGTCATAGAAATGCCTATCCTTCCTCCATTCATTCCCCCAATGAGGGCTTTCTGAACGTGCACACAATTCAAGAATGTTCCAATGTATTTGGATAGGAACTACTTTTCATTTTATATTCTTTAATAGGCAAAGCCTGGCGAAATTTTTGTAGAAGCACACATAGTTTGCCATCTCAGAAATTTGGTTTTGATATCATTTGGAGTTGAATAAAAACCGTTTCTCTGATAACAGCATGTAAAATCCACAGGAATTTTTACAAGGGAGAGAAGGATGCTGGAAAATGAGTTTACCATTCACTGTGGCTGGAACTCTCATTTAAGTGTAAAGTGCAGTGTAACACCATTAAAACCGCTATCTCCTTCTTAGCCTTGTCTTCTGATCGCTGGTCTCTCTCTACGCAGCATGATGTGTCAGTACGGCATGTCGGAGAGCAAGAGCGCCACGTTCCCCATAGAGAAAGCTCGGCATCTGCTGGACGACAGCTTCTTGGAGTCTCAGAGTCCGGTCAGGAATGATCCGCACAGTACATCCGTGTCCAATGGCTTATCCTTAGGTATAATAACCTCAAATTTTTGTCTCGTATGACGCAGGTATTTCTCTGTTCAGGGGTTATATGATACTAAGCAGAGGTGGGGAAATGAGTCACATGACTTGGACTCAAGTCAGACTCGAGTCACAGTTTTAATAGCTTGAGACTTGACTTGATGCATGAAGAGAAGACTTGAGACTTGACTTGACTTGTACTTTGATGACTTGAAAAGGTTTCTAAAGTCTTGACTTGAGATCTTGTGTTTGTGTAAATGACTTAGATTAGATCAAACTCTTACCACGTTTTTATCCTATTAAAACCATATTGCATTGAAAAGTCCTAGATATTTAGTTTTCTTTAAGATATTAAATTGATACTGGACTGGATTTGCTCCGACTTGACTTGGTGTTTAGGTCCCATTTAGACTTGGGACTTGACTTGAGACTTGTGCCTCAAGACTTGAGACTGACTTGGGACTCGAGCAAAGTTGACTTGGTCGCAACTCTGATACTAAATCATTCAATGTAACTCTTTTTATGGCAAATCTTTTAATTATTCCTCCCTTTACCAGATTCTACAAACGCCTTATTAGCTTTTCTCATAATTTCTTGATGCCGAAGAACATGGAAAATCGCAGACCATTTCTGTCTCTTCATAGCAGTTTTTTTCCCTGTATTCTCAATAGGCAGCAGTGAAAGCTCATTTGGGGAGGAGCTGTCACCTGGAATGGAAAGGTAAGGACCAATCATCAAACCCAACCAAGCATTCCAAATCCAATTCTCAAGGTTTTTAAATCACTTTGAAATTACACATCATGCGTACAGCATCCAGTACCACTAGTCAATGCCATGAAAATACAGGTTAGATTTCTTGTCTTTTCCCCATTATTGTACAGAGTTAAGATCATACAGTTTATTCTTATATGTGCTATAACTTCAGGAACATGAGAGAGTACCTAAACCCCAAACCCAAATCTGTAGTGAAGCCTGACACCTACTGGTGAAAAGTAGGGTACTGAACTGGCCATCTGCTACTGGCTGGTCTTTGGTTCCAGGTGATGTCACCACCTGTAGTACTCTATAGAAGGCACCAAAGACCAGCCAATAGCAGATGGTCAGTTCAGTACCCTACTTTTCACCATTAAATGTCAGGCTTCACCACAGATTTGGGTTTGGGGTTTTGTTACTCTTTAAGTTTAAACAAGTTCAACATTTTAAGTGATTCTAAACCTAAATACTGAAACTCTATCCTTTTTGACAGCTTAGCGTTATTTGGATTTTGCAAATGAATGTAGTCAAATGTGAACTGTACCTTGCAGCATAATCACTATGCAATGATATCAATGTTTCTGAATGTTGCTAACATCCTAACATCAAGTGTTTGAAAGTTTATCATGTATCTGTGTTTGTCCCGCCAAAAAGATGGCAGGTATTTCATTTATACCTCTAAGTCATGGATTAAAAACAAGGTGTATTCTCACTGATCAATTTACACTGTTACACTGAAAACATTTGCTAGCCAAAAAGCCCTTTTGATAGCCCACCTGACCACTCGAACTGACTGTGACAAATGTGTGATAAACAGGGGCCGCATGTACGCAACTCTGGGCCCCAACTGGAGGGTCCCGCTACGCAATTCCCCTCGGAGCCGCAGCTATGTTTACAGGTACAGTGCAGCAGGGGAACGATAGGTCACTATGTCACTCTCTCCAAGATTAAAATGTCTTCCTCTTCTGGGGGAAATGGAGGTTAGGCTCACTTGCATGTGCTGTCTCACACCCCATCCCCTCATTGCATGTTGGTGGAAGCTAGCCATTATTATTATCTCAAGTTTCAGGGATTTCATTAGACCATGGTCTGTACGCCCCATTTGGTTGCCAAGGTGACTAGACAATTGTTGCCCAATGACAATGACTGGTCAGTTGGTAAAGTTGCTGATCATAGCCAAAGTCCCCCCCTCAAAACATCATAGCTATGTCTTAAAGATGTTTGTGGGAGCAGTAAAATGTTTCATTTAATTCATTATTTGTTCAAAAAGCTATAGACTAATCTTAAAAAGGTGATTCCTCCCATTTAAAACAATGTCAGTCACTGGTTGTTTGTTTTAAAGTAGTTTAGTGAAAAACTCATCCCTGAGATTAATCTCAGAATTCTGACTTTATTGTATTAATTCTTCACATGTAGCCCTAATCCTCTTCCATATGCATCACATTGATGGTTTAATGGAACTCGATCAATGAATTAATGGATTAATGGAAAAACATTTAATATGGTTCCTTAACAATGACAATGATGATTCATTCAATTCAAATAACTTTATTTTTCAGTAGAAAACAATTACCGTATTTCCTCTAATATTGGCCCAGGCCTTTATTTACCTCAACTGCAGAGGGTACCAGGCCTTTATTGGAAGCAGTCTTATATTAGAGACAGGCCTTTATTTCTAATTCCCTCTGTTTGATAAGTATATTTGCTCATATTTTAGTACGAAGCCTCCTTGTTTTCTGATCTGCTTCTGTTAGGGTTCGTTAGGTAGCCGTTTTTTTGTTACTGCAATGCATTACCAATAATTACGGTACGCTCCAGAGACTTCCGCCGGCCGAGCCGTCTTGTGGCATACTGCCATCTTGTGGCACTTGTACGTTACTACAAACTACAGTTACATTATATAACAGGCACCAGGGGTTTACCGGTATCCACCGTTGTTTTTTCCTTTGTTTTTTCCCCGGCCTGTATTTGGGGCCGGCCTTTATTTGTTGACCACAGCCCCGGCCATTATCGGAGACCCGGCTTTTAATTGATTACCGGCCACTATTAGAGGAAATACGGTAACAACAAAAATATACTAACAGAAATTCTAACAACTGCATTACCTACTAATAACCACCACTGCATGGAGAATTAAGGAACCTATTCTCCAACGCGTTACTCTCGGCCAGTAGAGGGGCTCATTGCAAAGCCCAGCACTCCCAGAAATCAACTAGAATGACCTGTACAGTACAGTACAGTTCTACCAATCTGGCCCTCGGTAAGGTTCCCCATCACCTAAAGTACTTGTCGAATGTTTCATCGGCAAAGTGGGTTGGACCCAACCAGAGTCCCAGCACCAGTCAGCCAACCAGTCAACAGCTGAAATGAAAGGCTGGGCTAAAATTTTCTGTAAATTGAAAAGAAAAATCAAGGCTGGGCTAAAATTTTCAGGCAACAGGCAACTTCCACCAGATGGGATTTTTTTATTTCTTTTTTGTCTACTTCACTTGACACTCTTCACTCTTCTTCACTGGAGGGATGTGGTTTAAGTTTGTCTTGTGTCTGTCTGTCTTCCACTAGTATGGGGGTGTTCTCTTACTTTTTCTTTTCTTTTGCGAAGGTGAGAAAGCGAGAATTTTTTATTGCTTACACTGGGGCCTATGTGTCTTTCAGTATTGTTTAGCTGACTTGTTGTCTCTATAAGAAAAATAATCTCTGTGAGCACAATATACTGTACACAGCGCAGGTTGTACTGCATGTGCTCATTTATACAAAAAAGTTGAATGTCTATCCATAGTCTGGAATAGTAAATTATCACATAATTTAGTCCAATATCACATCATTCCTAGAGGGACAGCAGTAGCAGGCTCAGATGCAGTTTCTCCTAGTTGGTGGACTTACATTACATTGCCATGATGCTCATGATCAGTCTCAAACTACAAAGGAGGATTGGGGCCACATGTGAAAAATGTATTTGAATTCTGAGTATAACGCCAGAATTCAGAGAAAAAAGTCAGACTGACTTTATTCTCAGAATTCTGGCTTTATTCTCAGAATTCTGACTTTATCTCAGAATTCTGACTTTATCTCAGAATTCTGACTTTAAACTCAGAACTCAAATACATTTTTCACACGTGGCCCAAATCCTCTTCTGTATGAAACAAAGAACCACCAGCAGCTACAAAAGTCAGCCTGGACTCCCTCGCTTCCTCCCTACTCTCCACTTTCTGCCATCCTTGTCTAATATTGAATGGAGACATTCAGACAGCCTTACTCGCTTAAAGGAAAAATCCACCATTGGATCCTTTCAAGGCCCATTCACATGTAGAACGATAACTATAAAGATAATGCTTTTGTTTGGATCAACCCTTGCATGCCTTTCCCGATTCCCGACCCCCTTAGCTCCTCTGGTGCCAACTCCTGCTATGGATGCAGCGAGGTCAGCAGTGTCACCATCGAGGGGCCACTTCGAAGGAAGACCCTGCTGAAGGAGGGACGAAAACCCAAGGTAAGCTAGTCTACTTTGATCTTACTGCTGTTTAAGCAAGTGATTCTCAACCTTTTTCATATCAAGGACCCCTAATTTAGTCCACATTAGGGCCATGGATCCATTTGATTAGATTTTGTCTCTTGGACCCAAATCTGAGAATATTTTTATTGTTAGATATGATTTTGTCCAGAATTCCATGACTGTCAGTGGAACTATGATCAAAACAGTCATTCTTCTACATTCTCTAATTGGTCCCACGTTGAGAACCACTGGTTTAAGCAGTTCTATTTTTCACAAATATGTTTCCCCATATCAGCACACTCTAATTACAATCAATGAGAGGTGTTCAACGTTTCCATTTTATTTGCTGTGTTTCCAGTTGTCATCATGGACAAGGTTTTGGATCGCTCTCTCTGGATCAACACTGACGTTCTATGGGGCAAAAGCATTGAGGGCTTCTGAGAGGAAGCACGTAAGTTTGTTCATGTACATGGTATGTGGGACATTATGTTGTCATGGTGACATCTGTCAGTGTGTAGACACATGCTGGTGAACAAAATAACTCAAGAACAATACATGATAGAAACGTCATACTTACGCCTCCCATGCGTTATGTGGAGACAAGTATGCAGAGGTGGGGACTCTAGTCACATGACTCGAGTCACAGTTTGAATAGCTTGAGACTTGACTTGATGCATGAAGAGAAGACTTGAGCCTTGACTTGACTTGGGTCTCGACTTTAACTTGTACTTTGATGACTTGAAAAGGTTTCTAAAGTCTTGACTTGAGATCTTGTGTTTGTGTAAATGACTTAGATTGAAAGTGATGAGATTTGTTCCACCAGATGACTGAATTTATATTCTGTTTTCTAAATTTATATGGAAGGATTGAATTTATTGAAGTTGAAACTGATTCTAGAAATCAAACTCATGATGCTCTTACCAAGTTTTTATCCTATTAAAACCACATTGTATTGAAAAGTCCTAGATGTTTAGTTTTCTTTAAGATATTAAATTGATACTGGACTCTTGATTTCTTCTGACTTGACTTTCTGTTCTACATTTAGACTTGAGACTTGCCATTAATGACATGGACTTGACTTGGACTTGACTTGGTAATCTACATTTAGACTTGAGACTGACTTGGGACTCAACCAAAGTTGATTTGGTCACACCTCTGCACCTTTGCTCTTGTTTTGTTTTGTTTTTGCTACTTTGAGGCAAATCTGATGCATTATGGTCCTGTATACCCCACAGTACAAATCCACCGCCTGTAAGAAGGTATGTGTGACAGGATGGATGGTGGTGCTGCCAGATGACCCAGCCAGACCCAACATTTTCCAGCTAAATGACCCAGACAAAGGTGAGCTTCAGATCACCAAAAAGCTATTGTTACATTTTTGATTGCAGACCCTTTTTTTTTTTACCTTCATTTAAATACAAATAACCATACAGAGTTTTTTTAAACAATATCTTTTAGGCTTGGGCCGATATCTGATATTATCGAATATCGCGATAATATCATATATGGCGATATTTTGGCGGGACAATATCGCAATATAAAATTTTGGATATTGTCCAAAGCCTAATACCTATTCAGTCGTAGTAGCACATTTGTAACAGCTTTCCTGCCACCTCGCTTCACAGGCAATGTTTACAAGTTCCAGACGGGATCCAGGTTTTCAGCGATCATCTGGCACAAAAACCTGGAAGAGGCTTGTAGAAGCAATAGACCTCAGGTATGAGCTTTCCCCGGGTTCAACCACAACACTCAGCTGTATAGGTCAAGTGTACATTTTAGTAGGACACCATGCTTTCCAAACAGACAAGTAAAATGAAATGGTAGATATGAGAATTTCTCAGCAAAGTAATATATCGTAACAAAGTGAAGCATCATTTTAGTTCGGGCAGGACATGCAGTCATGCATCTCCACCCCCCCCCCCAGCCTCCTCCTGTCTGGTTCCTTATTAATTATTAATTAATCAATATACTTAATACTATATAGTAGGCTTGTCTCTTGAAATCATGACCATATTCAGGTGGCAGATCGTGCTTTCACCAGCCAGTTCACTGTTTTATCTGTTTTTTGTAGTTTTTTTGTAATCACCTTTCGCTGGCCAAAAATCCATAAAAATTTAAACCATCAACAGAAACATGGAGGCATCAAGAAGGAATAGACACTTCAAACAGACAACAATACTACAACTAGAACTATCCTCCACAGTCACATGCTGTATGAACACATATTCTTTTCATTTCATACAGCTGTGCAACTCTGGTGAGGCATATAAGTGTTCGCTCATCTCCCCACAAATGTAAGGTTACCAACGTTTATATTGGCCACATCAAAAAAAAAAAGTGTGTTCCAATAAACCATCTTAATTGCGCCAATCAAACAGTCAAACAGAATCAGTCTCAAATCCAAAACATTACGTGTGAAGGAGACCACAAAGTACCACCGAGTATATACAATTAACCACAAATTTATTTTAGAAAATAAACATAAGCACTCGAAACTGTCAAGTGTATGAAAGTAACTTCCCCAGGAGCCAGGCTGAGAAACGAAAGAGGCTGGGGAGAAAACAACCAATTTGTAAATCAAGTACAGAGGCCAACACGGATGTGTCAAAGTTTTAAGAGTTGACCTTTTAGCTTGGGCCAGTGCAGACCTGCCAGTCACTCACCAATCTCTGAACCCATCGTCTATCGGTCTGACCATTCTCGCATCTCAAGTTGCTAATCGGACTGTGAACAATGACCGGTGCACGGAAGAGGAAGTCTTGGCCCGGATATCCGCTGGCTACACCGGAAACCCTGAAACATTGGCCGTCGCCCCCAGAGTCTAATCATCGTCAGACCGATAGATGATGGGTTCCGAGATCGGTCACTCACTAAACTTGCCTCTGTACAGGTCAGTCCAATGCTTCTGTTGGTATTAAACGTCTGTCCTCGTCTCTCTCCACAGATACCAGCAAACCTCATGTCATTCGAATGAGAGGAAACCTTCACCCAGCGGGGGGAAATGATCGTGCCAAACCCATTCGTTTGGGAGTCCAATGAACTGTTGACTAAACCGATGGAACACAAGTGGAATTTGTACGGTACCTACTGAAACGGGGAGAGCGAAGAAGCATCCGACGTCCGATACTTTGCACCGTAGAAGAAGAAGCGTCTTTCATAACTTGGATGTGCGCCAACACACCCGCTGGCTTCTCGGCGAGGGCCGAGTGCGACGCGAGCGCGGGAAACAACCTAGCCGGCGGAGGACGGCGGCGAGGCGGACACGTCCCGTTTGTTTCTTTTGTCCACGCTTTCTCGCTCATCGCCATTCGTTACGCTGCTATAAAACACGTGAGCGAGCACATCGGTTTCTTGGCCCATGTTGGGTTTCTGATTGGGTGAAAAGATGCGTAAATGCACACGTATGGGCGTCAGTGTTAGTCGACTGAGGTTGATATTCCGATCGAGGACTGAAGCGAAAGGACAGAAAATAAATCTCGATGTACAAACGTTAAATTACGCGATTTTTGCTCTGCGAGGTTTACAAACGGCAACGATTTATGTTTTCTACGGTATAAATTACAGTAATTTGTCAAACACCATGAAAACAGTTGATTTTGCACTTACGTTATAAACATTTTACGTGTTTTTTTTAAATTCAGTTATTCAGTGTCAAGGTGATAATCGCAATCGCTCATGTATAAAACAGCAAGCTCATCTCCCACGCTCAACAAGTCATACGAGTGTATATATTTATTTGTAAAAGAGTTTATTTTTAGATGATTGGCCACCAAAGGGAAATTGTATGTTTAATTATCTTTGATTCACAACCTTCATCAGAGAGACTAATGGTGGAAAGCCCACCCTAAAAGTTTTATTTGAGATCTCATTTTGAGGAACATATAAGGGAAAACATAATCAGTATCAGTGCTGCTGTTCCTAAATGATTTGCTTCAAAAGCACAATGTAATGTTCAATTTCTAACAAAAACGACATGTTAGGTATGATAAAAATAAAATCACCAAAATGAAATGAAGTTTGTAATTAACATGAAGCCATATTTCTATGTATTCCCTGTTGTGAATCATGATAATCGCCAGTCATGTATGATGTGAAAATCATAACATTGGCAGAAAAAATATCCAAGACGAGCAAGTTTGAAAGAATCATCTGTCCAAAATGATGGGATTTGTTAAGCATCTTTTTTTTTATTTGAGTTGAATGTTGTTTTTGGGGGGTGTTCGCAGAAAATGTTAATGTATTTTTTACCACTCACCAAAGTGTGTATGACTGAGTCCAATGTTTTTGTTTAGTACTGTGTATTGTATTATTGTTTTTAAATGAAGGACTGCAACAACTGAACAAAGTAAAAAAAAATGGGCGTTCCGATATATAAATGTTCCTTTTCTCATATATCTCGATCTGAGATTCTGCGTTGAATTGCGTTTTCAAATCTGAGTGGAAATAGCGTTTTACTTTATGTGGTCAATGCATATCATCCGACTTTTCATGATATAATCGTTTCTCGTGCATTTTGAAATTTCCATAAAATGTGAACGTTAAAGGAAGTCGTGCCTACAGACTTGAGACTTGCAATATGTTCAGCTGGGATTGCCGGAAAACAAGATTTTGATCTCTAATTATCAGTTTTGATGCTGTCGTTTTCACTAACTTCTCATGTCTGTGAGTTGCCCATATCGTTTATTAGCACTCGTCAACCACATCTACAACCAATGCTGATGGATCTAGGAGTGATGAAAAAGTTTGCTATTATAATTATTCAAATGGACTGTAGTTATCAGTGGTTTTGAAGAAATGCAGTGCAATCACTTTGACAAATTGCCTTTCTATTATTTGTTCCCTAAAATGATCACAAACATCCCACCAGCATCTGTGCATGTGCCAGTGACAATTCCTAAAGACAACCATTATTAGTTTAGACTCTACTTGACCCAATTTATTGTATCAACTTTCCCTCATCAAGTATCATGGCTGTTTTTCCTGTCATTGACTATCCAAATATGTTTGATCAAATAGTGTATTTCAGCATCAATTTGTACATGATTACATGATGTCACTTTCCAGTTTGTTTCTAAGTATTTCAACAAGCTTTACTTCACTAACGAGGGCATCGTTCGTTCTTCTTTCTTCACTAGTTCAATTGTTTTGATACTTGTATCTGTGAGATCCGGACATGAATTGTTTTTAATCGAACTCCAGAGAGGAAAAACAGGTCGTGTACTACGGGACATTGCATGTATTTTTTGTGTACAAAGTTTCTAGTGTCTGTTGTAACTGTGAAAAAAAAGATAACCACTCAGTTGTATTACTCTGTGATTATTTTGCTAAGTTATTTCTTACCATGGCATTGCTATATGTTGCTGTATTTTTCAGCTTCAAACGGACACTGAATTGTGAATAAAAATTATGTAGAGAACGTCGTCGCCTATATTGTGAGTCACAATTGCCATTACACACCACTAGGTCTGCATAATGTGAGCCCTTACACATCGCTCATTTTAGAAATTAATTTGATTCTGCATATATACATTCAAAAAACAAGCTGTAGTTAATACATGGAATGGAATCTTGATACATTTGGCCTGATCTAAATAGAAATTGTGTTATTGAAATTAAAAAAAACCCATTTGAAATATTGTAGTTTTAGCCACAGTGATTAGACGGCCATTGTATCGCTGAGTGAGCCATATTGAGTCATAAAAGCCCATTGATTGATCATTCTATAGTGTCAAAATCTACTACTCTTTAGTAGTGTATGCATGCATTGAGTTTATTGAAATCATCATTCAGAGCTGCTAACCCTAAAAGAATTTCATTAATTTCTGTGTTTCAGTGGAGAGTTTTAGTGCCCCATGTTGGTCTAAATGCTGTTTCAGAGGCTTTTCCACCTTGACAGGAATAAAGTGTTTTGGCATGAAAATGGTCAACTTTAAAGATAATGAATATCGGCGCAAAATATTGGCAGTATCAGTATCGGCCTTCAAAAACCCATATCGGTCGTACCCTTTTTGTTATGTCTTTCCTCCTATTTGCAAGCTCCATACAATGCATCATGCAAAGGACTCATGACCTTCAGATGAACCAACACTCAGTACACAATGTGCATCCCACAGGTAAAACATTGCATTAAGTATAAGGTGAAACCCAACTTGCCGCAACATAGAAATCCTTCAAAATGGAGCCAAGGATGGAACTTATCTCCAAGTGGAATTTGCAAAGAAAACCTCAAGAAGTTGTAGACCTTTACTACTATAAGGCAAAACCATTGTTCCCCTTATTGACACAAAAAGATACTGTGCAGATGCTGTACTCTCATTTTGGATAAACTAACATTTTCATATTGCAAGCATCCATTTTCTCACAAACTCATGTCAAGAACAAAGTATAAAAGACATAACCAATAGTGTTTGCTACTTTCATTTATTTGAAAGACTGCAATAGTTAAGCTGATTGTAGATGGATGCAGGTGACGTAAGAGCTGCTATGACAGTGCAATATTAAGTTTAGTGAAATGAAAACATTGTGCAGTGCTTGAATGCAGTGGCAATTGAACCTCAGTTGTCTAACTTAAAGGGATATATTAACAAAAATGTTTTGTGTCCCATTTCACACTAAACCCTGGCCCATGTCAATTTGTTACTGTATCTACAACTCATTATTGTAATTTTAAACCAAATGCTAAAATGCTGGGCCAAACTCAAAAATTGACAAGTTTGGTGCTGGGTAGGGTATAATGTAGTGCAATGGTCATACTTAAATTATATGGAACTGACAATAATAAAGAATACAGTTGTGGCATTTCGATTCGATTTGAATAAACGACACTCACTTTGAACAGTCTGTAAATCAGTTTTGTACAAGAAGGCATATGAAAACAACAGAGTTATGGTCAGTATAGAACATCAACAAGCTGTTTGATGAGGTTCGGTGTACATTGATACATTTCTATCTGCTCTGCCATGTGTCTACGGTGACCTGTGGCCTGCCACTGCATAGGAAGACGCTAATGAGAAATCGGAGAAAAGCACTCGTTCGGTGGCTGAAGTTTCAGTTTCGTAGAACTCACTCAAAACTCGAGATGCGAGCAGAAAAACCTTCCATTTGAGAAAATCAAATATGAAAAAACTGGTAAAAATTGATGAACTGAACGGGGTAGAATTTGAGATCGTTTCTCTTGCTATGCCAAGAAAACCATCCAACTTTATCGTCTATGTCTAAAATCAGAATTTCACATAGAGCCAACTGCTTGCCGAGTCACTTCTCAACTGTGCAATGCATTGAGGCCTTTAGAAAAATAAACCTGATGTTTAACACAGTCGGTAATCCGAAGAGCAATTCGCTGACCGAGTCGCGTCAGCTAGATAGCGATAAAATCACAGACATCTTAGACCGTTATAGCGTGAAAAGTTAAAAAATAAAATTAAAACGTACAATGCAGTCATCACCTTATTGCAATGTGCCGGAGATTCTAGTTCGGAACGTCAAATCAAACGAAAAGGCACATCACCACATTTTCTCAAGCTGACGTTTAAAACGGACATCCCTTAGAAAAAAAAGCATAGAGCAATCAGTGGAATTACATGAAATCTCCTCACAATATTTCACACGGTACACACACTATGTACCAAACCACTTTTCAACATACAACTTCTGTGTTTTAAGGCAGCCCCGACTAAGTCTTTTGGCAGATAAGCTCTATGAGCGACTTACCATTGGGCCGCGAAACGTTGGTAGCATTCTCTAGCTAAAACACATTCGTTCTAGACTTTTGGTTAAAAAAAAAAAAAAAAAAAAAAAAAAAAGGCCAACGTTGGCACATAATTACTGGAAACCGAGGTCCTACCAATATGCTCACTGCACAATGCCAAGTCGACCAAAGAGCTCATTTGCCGGAAACTCGTATTTCCAAAAACCTTTGTCCCAAGTTTACGGAACTTTCTTCTATGGTTGTCATTTCTGTTGTATCCTTTAACATGAGTTTTCTAATCGCGGTGGACCGCATCTTGGGCTTCGAGAGTTCTGTTTTCTTTCAGCGACGTCCCCGTCCCTCGTCCAAGACCAGAAGACCGATGCGGGTTTCTGCGGAAATCAGAAACGAGCGCTGATCGGCGAACGGCGCTTCTTCCGACGGTTTGCCTTCCAATTTCTACTCCTTCCGAGAGAGAGAGAGAGAAAAATCACGTGATGTTTTGCGTCTGGAGGAGTGTACACCGAGAAAGAAACGGTAGAAAAAAAACAAACAAAAAAAAAACACTTTGGTCCATGCATTTATCTAACTTGGCTGTGAATTTTTCATATATTCCAGAGCGCGAACACATGGAAATGGCGGTTCGTATCCTAGCGGGTCTAGGGTAGTTTCGTGTACGCGTTTCGTTTTTTTTTTGTTTTTTTTATCCGTTCTCCTTCCACAGGACTAAGTGAATGCTATGGTCGGGCATGCTCGTGGCGAACACGAGTCCAGAGTCGTTGTCGGCGTCCAGGCCGTTGAGCCAGGAGGTGACGCCCGCCAGGAAGCTGGAGCCCCGCTTGGACTTCCTGTAGGCCGGCAGAGGCCAGCGGCCCGATATGGCCTCTGTCCTCAGGTCCATCACGTAGAGGAAGTGGTTGTCGAACAGGAGGGCGAACACCTCGCCGAAGCTGAGCAGGGAGAGGTTCGCCGGGTCCTGCGTTTTTATCACCCTGGGGGACATCAAGGCAGGATTCAAATGAGAAATCACACACAAACACACACACACATACAGATAGAACCAGTGGTTCTCAACGCGGGGTCTGAGGACCACCAGGGGGCCTTGAGGGGGTCCCCTCGCAAATTGATGAATTGTTAAACTTCACTATTACTTCATTTACAAGACGTTAGCACAATTAGAGAATGTAGAAGAATGACTGTTTTGATCATAGTTTCACTGTTATCTCTCTACCTACAATACAGATAGTCATGGAATTCTGACAAAATCATATCTAACAAAAAAACATATTCTCAGATTTAGGTCCAAGAGACTAAATCTCATCAAATGGGGGTCCGTGGCCCTAATCTGGACTAAATTAGGGGTCCTTGATATGAAAAAGGTTGAGAATCACTGGTCTAGACTCTACTGCTTTGTGTAGAGCAGGGTAACGGGCAACCAATCGGCAGCCTGTTTGATACAGAGCCGCTGTGTTGCTTTGATTTGATTGGCTCAGGGTCAGAGAGAGAGCGTACGGTGGTCAGCGGGGACAAAGTTTGACTGTACGGAACTGTTTATTTCGGACCCTGCGTATGTACACACACAAGAATGAGTGTACCAGAACATATTCAACAGTTTTCTTTTACCTGAGAATCTCAAAACTGGCAAAGTCCCACTGGTAGACTCCGAGGTCCGAGCTGCAGACGATGTAGCGTCCGTCGAACTGCAGGCGGGGCTGCAGGCTGACGCTGCGGTCCTCCGATACTGAAAGGGTCTTCAAGCACTTGCAGTTGATCTCCCTCCCTAAAGGCCAGACCTTCAGAAGGGGGGGGAAAAAGACACAGCGTTTGCTCCACCCTATGGACATTTCAGGTATAACACTTCAGAAATGTAAAACCATACAGAAAACAC
The DNA here is from genome assembly GCF_046629955.1 of Centroberyx affinis. Taxonomy (NCBI): domain Eukaryota; kingdom Metazoa; phylum Chordata; class Actinopteri; order Beryciformes; family Berycidae; genus Centroberyx; species Centroberyx affinis. Next base: position 154,687 of record NW_027281825.1, read on the forward strand.
ATGAAGTACGTTTTAAAAGTATGAGAGATGTTAGCGTTACCTTAATTTCATATTTATCAGCACTTAAGAGGATATGATCGCCAGGACTGTGCACCATAGATTCTACTTCACTTTTCTGTAGTATCACCTGACAGAGGATAAATACAGAGGATACAGATGTTTAGCAACAGAGAAAAGCGTTTCATGGTTGGATTCCAGTGTGGTCAGGTTATTAACACATCGCCAATTTTTGGATCTCGAATGCAAACCATATTTCACGGTGATTTCCCTTTAATGGTGCGAGAGTGGAGATTCCCCACCTTGTGACTTTGCAATACTCTGAAATGACTAATCGGGGGAACCCCAGAATCAGTGAGAGAGTCCTGTAAGCGTATGGTATTTCATGCAGAATGAAAAAAAAAAAAAGTATGTAATCTGATTTGGTGTTAGGTAAAAAAAAAACTATTTTCTAGTGGTGGAACAGCTGTGATGGTTATGGTTCTGTATGTTTTCGGTACAGCGGGGAAATTATGAAATTGCTGGTGCTATTTTTTTTTTTTACTTATGTATCTTGGAAAACAAACATACCTATTATCCAATTTTAGCACTATATTTAAGGATAGCAAAGTGAAATTTGGGGATGAGGCTTGACACTATCTGAATAACTTACAAAAAGATAGTTTTGTAGATATTACAGTTGACAGATAATCCAATGAAGAAAAAAGCCCATGTAAGGATTTTATACTGATTATTGACATACCAGAGATATATAAATAAATTGAAATTTGAGTGTGAATTTCATTTATCAAATGAAAGCTCTAGAGTGGTACACTTACCTTGGTGACCCACTCGGTGTGCCCCGTCAGAGTGTTGAGACAAGCGCCGGCCGACAAGGCCCAGATCTTCACTGAGAAGTCTGCAGAGCCGCTCACCAGCAAGTCCAAGTCATCGTTGTAGTCAACACTGAAGACTGGCCAAACATAAACACATAGTAAATATTAAAAAAAAATAGTTCCAGTGTTGAAAGTGATGTCACATCTGGGTGACTACAGGTTTCTCCAAGTTCAATTTAACACTTTTTAAGACCTTTTTCAGGCCATTTGAATTTTTTTTTAGGCCATTTGCCTAATTTAACAGGGTTCCTACACATTTTCAATTAAAACATTCCATACTTTTTCCAGACCTTGATTTGTTGTGAAGATTTTGTCTGGTGTTCAATATGATTTACGCAGATAGACATCTTGCCCCTGCTAACTAGGTCATATCACTGTATAGATGAAGATTGTTCTTCACAGAGACAAATATCAGAATATGTGAGATGATTGGCAGGGTTCCTACACGCTTTCCATTTTAAAATACCAGATTTTTCCCAGACCCTATGTTCTTGACCGGATTTGATTTTGGTGGGTATTTGATATAATGCATGCTGACAGCGGCTGGGTAATAAGAGCGTCCCTCTATCTGAACATTATTCTTCACATCAACAAAACCTGTGGACTCAAAGTGGCTCTACAACAACATAAAAGCCAGAATTATGTGTGTATCGGACCTGAACCGCAACATTTTCCATACTTTTCCAGACACTTTTTCAAATTCTCAAACTATTCAAGACCTGGAAATGATCAGATTCATTTTTAATACTTTTCCAGACTTTCCAGACCTGCGTAGGAACCCTGATTTAAGAGCAATTGCACTCCAAAACTAGATAGCATGACACTCAGTGGAACGCATACCTACGCCAAAGATATGCAATCGTCAATATATATGCCAGTTCCACATGTCGGATTTTCCCCAAAAGTTAATAATTTCTTCCATGCCACATTACTTCTTTCACATTTTCATGACTGGACCTGAAGAGGCATGAGATCTGCATCACAACACCAATCAGCTCTATATCTGTTCAGTGGTCATTAGGTGCTGCCCTTCTACCACTGAAGCCAATAATAGAGGGTTTGCCTCGTCTTCTGTCTGCTGATTGGCCAACTCTCATGGCGTTCGTGAATCTGTTCAGAGGTTATATGCCTTTTTATGAGAAGCCACGCCTGCTGCCACGCCCCCCTGTGGCCAATCGGTGTGAAAAGTTAATCAGTTCTTCCTTGCCCTATGACCAAACTTTTGAAACTTTTGAAACGTTAACCGTAACCATGATACAAGAGCAGATCTTTGGGTAAACAGTTACACCAACCTGCCCCCGTGTGGCCGCGGAACTGCTGGATTTTAGCCCCCGTGCTCCACTCCCAGCACGCGACGGTGTTGTCGAAGGACCCGGTCACCAGCTTCTGCTCGTCAAATTTCACCGTGGCACAGGTGTGTGTCTGAATGCCATAGATGCACTGCCCGGTGCGGACATCCCATAATTTGGCAGAGAGGTCATCGGATCCTGAGAAACAAAGAGGAACTCTGTCAGTCTTGCTGGGACTCTGGCAAAAGTGAGGAAAATAAGCGGAATTATCATTTAAATATTATTTTAACTGACAGAGAAAGTAGCAGAAGGTTAACTTCATCAACTGAATACATTTAAGCTATCAATGCCATCCATTTATTTATCACATAAAAACATTATTCGTCTTAACATGAAGGAGGAGCCAAAGATGAATCCATGGTGCGCCAAGTCTTATCCTGTATTTCATGAATTCAAACATATTTCTTCATTAGGATGCATGATGCTGAATAAAGCATTAAAAACATCATGAAAAGTTGTTTTTTTTTCCCCCAAAACTTTTGGAGTGAATAATTTCAGGATGAGAGGATTCAGCGCATTCTTATAATTAACAGCTTGTAATTGTCTACATTGATACCCATCTTTCAGTGCATCCAGACTAGGCCCCACTTTTCCTCAGTATTTGATCTTTAAAACTTAAAAATCTTTTCTCCCACATCCGCATCAGACAGTGACAATGCCGGCAAGCATGAGTGTCTCTGGATGACTACTGCAATAACAATTTGACATTTGTCTTTCTCGGAAGGGGGAGGCACAGCGTCTTATCTGCCTCCATTACGTAGCTTGATGAATATTTTTACAGGAATGTTTCTTGCCGAGTGGTGGATATGATTTCCTCTCAACTTCCATTTGATCCCAGGGATTAATAATTGTAGGTGGAACCCCTACAATGTGATGACATCATATGCCAATCTGCGTGGCATCAACCATACCACTTTCAGGATGTCTGCAAGTCTCAAGTACAGTTTATCTAAGATATTCTAAGACCTTTTCAATGCCAGTTAGACTGGAATATGAGACAATTTTTGAAAAACAAACTGGAACATGGCAATAGTACACAATAGTAACATGCCACATCCCCCACATATGATGCGGTCATTGTTTAGGAAAGTCATTTAAAGTTGTTACCCAATGCTTGTATGGAGTATGGTCTGTGGATTCATAATTTGTGTGCTGTCATGTGTCATATCTCAGACACCACAAAACCGTGCCATTCAGACTTAACAGACTTAATTTGATTTGAATGGGAATGACCGTTCTATCCATTCAAGTTCTGTGGTTTGGCCATAAGTCGCACCCAAATTCCAAGTTAATTTTATCAGCCTGTCATGGATTCTTAGCGATTAAATTAGCATAATTCTGAAGTGGAGAAAAAAATCTTTTTAGAGCAAATGTCATTTGTCTTTGAATAAGCGGAGGCTATCAGAAAAAAGCATATGCCAGCACAAATTCCCTTCAACATAACACAGAGTGACTTAAATGTTTCGCTCCCAAGACATTTTGCTCAGGTTCAAAAACATATTATCAATCATTTTACGTACATCGTGTGGTATTGCACTGTTTTCTGACTTGTCACCAGGAATGAAAGAAGTAAGACTCTAATGTTACAGTTCTATCTATGGGTAAGCTAGAATATTTAAAGTTTGAAGAAGCTGTAAAGATATTCTCTGGCTTATGCTGTCCTTTGTACTATGTATTCTGAATATGTTTTACAGCAGTACTGTGGGGAAAAGAGTTAGTGCTCAACATGACTTCATGTCTTTTGATAAACATCAAATGAGATTGTTTTATCAGTGTTTGCAATTGATGTATCTTGATAACCCCTTGAATGACAAATTTGATGTGGTGTTTTCTGACATGGGAATACTAAGAATTGTTGGTATTTATTTTAATTGAAGTCACTGGCTACAAAATGATAGTATACTGTGTTGGTCTATTGTCTTTCTCTCAAGTGCTTTATGTGTGTATATACTGTATTCCTTGTGTGCCACAAACTGAGGTTATTCTAATTTATTGTTTTTCTGATTTTTGTTACTTTCTGTACCATTGGCTCTATGTGGATTAGAATTTTCCTCAAAAAATGTCTCATCTTTATGATAAATAATGTTTGTATGTTCACATTATTAATGCAGAATTCCAAAAACTTAAAGTGTTAAAGTATTTTATTTTATTTTTTCGCTGGATGACAATGTCGTAACAATGTTTAGGACCAGCTGCTGGAGAACAAGTCAAATCCACAGTGAAAAAGATCTTCTGCACACTGGCCTGTTCCACAAGGAGAACAATCGCTAAATTCATGGCAGCAAATGCCAAACTGTATCAACTAAGAGGAACAGTAGTCAAAGCTCCCCAAACGCGGATAGACGGAAACATACAAGGACAGCTGCTCAACACCACAAAAACAGCATTTGCGACAGTCTCAATAGAAACTGTACATCATGAGCCTCACAAACCCAGGACTCCATGGATGGTTTGGAAAAGTACAGAGACCAGGGTTCCTACACATTTTCACTTAAAAAATCCCATACTTTTTCCAGACCTTGATTTGTTGAGAAGATTTTGTCTGGTGTTCAATATGATTTACGCAGATAGACATCTTGCCCCCTGCTAACTAGGTCATATCACTGTATAGATGAAGATTGTTCTTCACAGAGACAAATATCAGAATATGTGAGATGATTGGCAGGATTCCTACACGCTTTCCATTTTAAAATCCCATATTTTTCCCAGACCCTATGTTCTTGACCGGATTTGATTTTGGTGGGTATTTGATATAATGCATGCTGACAGCGGCTGGGTAATAAGAGCGTCCCTCTATCTGAACATTATTCTTCACATCAACAAAAACTGTGGACTCAAAGTGGCTCTACAACAACATAAAAGCTAGAATTATGTGTGTATCGGACCTGAACCGCAACATTTTCCATACTTTTCCAGACATTTTTTTCAAATTCCCAAACTATTCAAGACCTGGAAATGATCCAATTCATTTTTAATACTTTCCCAGACTTTCCAGACCTGCGTAGGAACCCTGAGAGACTATCCTATTAACAAGGTTTTGGTCCAATTATTCTGGTCCGCACCTGTGTCCTTATATGCCCATATAACTGCTGTACACACGATGGATATGGAAACGTCCTTTACCTGTGCAGAGGAGGCCGTCCTTGTAGTAGAGGGCGTAGACGCGAGCGCTGTGCCCGATGAGCGAGGAGGTCTCGAAGGCCTCCTGGTCCTTCAGCTGCATCATGCGGAGCTTGGCCTTCAGGTAGACGCCCTTCCAGTGCGACGCGTCCTGGATGGCCTCGTCGATCCGCCAGCCCAGTTCTCGACACACGCCCTGCCATACCTCCGTGCAGGAGTTTATCACCTGGAGGAGTGAGTGTGGACATTTGTTGGACATCTTTAAAACAGGATACAAACTTAAATGTGTCTGAAAATAAAGGATAACAAAAAAAAAAAACATGTCAAGAACTTTGTTGGTCTTAAAAAGTTAGCCTATTCATGTTTGTCTCATCTGACCTAGCCTAAACAACAAATCAAAGGGTCTGGGCCCAATCCAGAACTTCACTTGAAGTGATGAACATGTAAATGTCGTGTCCAACTTGACATTTACGATATGTGGATTCTGACTTTGACATAATTCCATCGGTAAACTAGTTTATGCAGCAAAAACCCTGCAATATGTGTAGCGCTTCTATTCCCACTCCCGAGAAATCTGCATACGAGTAAACACCAAAGACATCGAACAGGATATGAGTTGTTGAGTCACAAAAACTCCCGAGGAAATGAATTAGACTGTGCAACAATTCTAATGGTATTTAAAGCAATTTGACAAACTCCCACTGGCTGAGCAATGAAGATGTGTTGCCGCTATTTATGCGCTCGAGTTTTCATGGGATCATCGAAAGAGATGGCGCTATGAAGGGTGCCAAGAAATCATTTAAACTTGCCAAATTTAATAGGCACCCAGGGCACCCAGTGTAGATCCATTTGAAAGAGGATAAGACTCTGTTGCTGACCAGGTGTTTCCCTTCATAGCCAAAGTTCAGACAAAGTTCAAACGACGCTATATTGGTACAACGGGGTGTAATGTGCGCCAGGAAAAGATTCCCCATACCATTACACTACCACCAGCAGCCTGTACCATTGGACGCCAGGCAGGATGGGGACCCAGGGATTCAGGATGCCATTCTGCACACCACTATTATACCGAGCTGCTTTTCGCATACTTGTGGCCTGTTGGCTTGAACGAGTCTTGCCATTCTCCTCTGACCTCTCTCACCGACACAGGACTGACACTGACTGGATGTGTTGTGGTTATCGCACCATCCTGGGAAAAACTCTAGACACTGTAGTGTAGAACAGTGGTTCTCAACGTGGGGTCCGAGGAGCACCGGGGTCCTTGAGGGGGTTCCAGGGGGTCCCCAGCAAATTGATGAATTGTTAAACTTCATTTCATTGTTTCATTTACAAGAAGTCTACATTAGAGAATGTAGAAGATCATAGTTTCTCTGTTATCTCTCTACCTACAATACAGACAGGCATGGAATTCTGGACAAAATCATATCCAACAATAAAAAATATTCTCAGACTTGGGTCCGAGAGACAAAATCTCATCAAATGGGGGTCTGTGGCTCTAATGTGGACTAAATTAGGGGTCCTTGATATGAAAAAGGTTGAGAATCACTGGTGTAGAAAATGCCAGGAAAGTGGCTGTTTCTGAGATGCTGGAGCTGGTGGGTCTGGCACCGACAATCACAGCACATTTAAAAATGGCTTAGATCACACATCTTGTCCGTTCTATCATTTAATCGGAACGGCGGCTGAACCTCTCGACCCTGTCTGTAGGCTTTATGAGTTAGCCGCATGACTCACTGGTGGAGCAAGCTGTCTGCGTAAATAGGGAGATGTCCCTAAAAAAAAATACATTGAGTGTATGCATCAGCCAGGCACTGACATGCATAGATGCACAATCACGGACATTTCATCACGATATGGTCTTTTCACACTTCACTAGAGCCATTGACTGTATGTGGAATAGAGTGCACAAGAATACATATATAGGAATAGGGGAAGACAACAATTCTTTGAATATGGGTGGGATGCTGATGTGTTTATAACAAGTGTGCAATGCAACTGGAGGGTAGCTTGTTGATCCTGTAGGTGTCTTTGAGCTACAGGATCTTTGGACAAGCAGCATCAGTCACCAATCTAAATACTACAGAGCTGAGTGTGTCATAGGGGTTTTCAAGAACCTTCCTTCACAGATGTTTTATTGAATTAGGCCCAGGACACTTCAACAAGGCTTCAACAGTGCATTCCAGCTTCCTGGGACCGATACCTTCAACACTGTGGTACCACTGCAATCAAACACCTGAGTGACAAACCTCTACATGCCCAGCAACCAGGAAGAGAGAATGCCAGAGAGAACCAAGCCAATATGCTACAAAACAAATATGTTAGCACACTATCATACACACTACTAAGTAACAATAAGCCAGCCAGAATTCTAACAATATGCCAGCAAACATACCCAGGCTTTCCCCGCAAAAAAAATGTGTGGGTCAAGGCCATAGTGGCAGACCGACCTAAATACCTAAATAAATAACGAGAACACTCACTGTTTTCTACCTGCTTTTTCTGATTAAAATACAAAACTCAATTCAATTAGTTTGCGTTTTGTTTGAAAAGTCAAATTCGGATCAGCTTACTTGCAGGATAACAAAGTATACCAATAGATAGGATAGGGAAGGAAGGCAGCCAACATATTACCAACAAACAATATACCAGCAAACCTTCCCTACCTGCTTTAACCTCTGCCCAGGAATGCCTAATTCACCTAGCAGAGTTAAAGTGGACGTTAATACAAACCGTCCTCATTCGACCTTCACAGGGCGTAGTCTACGGTTTCCAACCCCTCTGCTCCACCTCTGCTGACACCTAAGCAATTTCCTTTTATATGCTTCATCTACCGCATCCTCCCATGGCACGGTGAGCTCAATATCACAATCACTGCGCCTCTTGACTATAGCACCGAGTCTGGCCTTAAATTAGTGCTCGCTGTTTCCTGTGGGATTATCAGACGTTTCCCCAAATCTGCTGCCAATTTGTCAAAACCCAAAAACAATCACCAGCTGCACAAAAATATGAGAAAACAGCTATGAGGCTATGTCAGTAGCAAAGAGGATTCTTTCTACTCCACACTACAGGGTTCCTACACATTTTCAATTAAAGAATTCCATACTTTTTCCCAGACCTTGATTTGTTTTGAAGATTTTGTCTGGTGTTCAATATGATTTACGCAAGATAGACATCTTGCCCCTGCTAACTAGGTCATATCACTGTATAGATGAAGATTGTTCTTCACAGTGACAAATATCAGAATATGTGAGATGATTGGCAGGGTTCCTACACGCTTTCCATTTTAAAATCCCATATTTTTCCCAGACCCTATGTTCTTGACTGGATTTGATTTTGGTGGGTATTTGATATAATGCATGCTGACAGCAGCTGGGTAATAAGAGCGTCCCTCTATCTGAACATTATTCTTCACATCAACAAAAACTGTGGACTCAAAGTGGCTCTACAACAACATCAAAGCTAGAATTATGTGTGTATCGGACCTGAACCGCAAGACATTTGATCAAATTCCCAAACTATTCAAGACCTGGAAATGATCAAATTCATCTTTAATACTTTTCCAGACCTGCGTAAGGAACCCTGACACTACGGCATGGTCGAGGAGAGCGACGACTCACCTTATTCCACTGCTTGCACACCAGGCAGCAGGTGAGTAGGGTCTGGGGATCCAGCCAGCGCAGCAGGTAAAAGGTCAACTCCAGGGGCAGGAGGCGCAGGAAGTCGCGCTTGAGCAGCGTCTCCAGTCCGTTGGACAGGTGGCGGAGCTGGACGGCCCCGCTCAGGGAGATGAGCTGGTCCAGGGACTGGTTGCGCTGCTGGTCGTTCAGCGTAAGGAAAGAGGCGGAGACCGACTCCAGCCACCCCTCGAAGGCCGCCTTCTCCATGGGCACATGAGAGCGACGACCTGCAGAAACACCGAGCGTTGGTTTTGTTGTTTTTTTGTTTCATTTGTTTACCCGCTACATATACGACAGGCCAAATTCGTATTATAGATGTTTAGAATCTGACATTTTGAGTACTGTTTCGGTGAATTGGTAAAAGAGTGTATCGCAACTATGCTGAGTAATTCCATCAGGAAGTACACCGGTTTGGGGAAGTGAGATGAAAAACTCAAGGGGCTTCTAAAAATATCTCACCTCAAATTAATCAAGAAGCAAAAAAAAAAAAAAGACAAACACTAAACCAAAGCGGGGGATAGAAACACCCTGAAATGGCAGTACAAAAACAATCCAAGGAAGACGAAATGAGTTCTAATACTCCTAATGCAGGGACATAAAATCAAAGGGAAAGTGTGCACAGATGTTTGAAGAGAGAGAGAGAGAGAGAGAGACTGATTGCGAGGTGTGTGTTGCGTTCCTCAGGGAAAGCCCTGTACACAAGGCAAGCCCGAAGTCTAGATGTTAAATGTAGATTCATGGGCAATGTGACTCTAATATTCCCCAGTTGAGACCCTGTTCAGTCTTATTAACAGACTATTACACTGTATGATACCTGGCTGTTGTGTAATATATAAGTAAGTCTAAATTTCATCTTGTGGGTTTCAGAATTATAATGGAGAGCAAAAAAAATAATCATAATATTTTTTTTTTTAATCATATCAAGGAAGCATTCAGGACCAATGTTCCCTGTAAGATGATATCATGGTGAGCTATGTCTAATATATCACATTGAACAAATGATAATATATTGTCAGTCATCAGTCAGACATCTAGCCGATTTAGCTTTGTGGCAATGACACCACATGCATGAATTTCTACCAGAAATGGATGTGGTGAGCCTCTGCCAACCAGGACCATGTGTGGTTGCAAAAGGCACCGCACCATCCATACAGTCAAACTCCCAATAAATCCTCTGTGTGACCCGGAGTGGGCTGGGTAATGTTTTGACAGCAGCGTTACCTCGCTATTTGCTGATGTAAGTCCTGGTCAAGCCTTTGTTAACTGGGCGATTTCAGCTCTGTCATTAATCCATCTGTTCTAAACATTGCTAGAAATGGGAAAAACCCTTTGACAACCTGAGGCAGCTGGAGCTTTAAGTGACCGTTAGGTAACGTTAGGCTCCAGACAGCAGCTTTACTTATGGCTTGGCTAGGAAAAAACATTGAAAAACGTGTACTAGCTGGTTAGCTAACCTGAGCATACATCTAATACATGATTTGTCATAAGAAACACTAGTTAGCAGGCAATGAATTTAACTAGCTATCTGCTTAAGCATCCAGCCTACCTACTTGGCTAGTTAGCAACTTGGGTAGCTAGCTAGCTAACTAGTACAATCCAATATAGCAAGTTAGCCACCACTGGTAACAGATATGAACAATTCAAGTCAATGAAAATCATTCAGAAAAATGATAACAAAATTTGCACCAACCAGGTAGCTGCTGCAGAGAGTTTCTTTATCACCACTTTGCTGGCTTAGTTCACATTGCTAGCTGTCGTAAGCTATTAACTAGCTAACCTGTCAGCAGCAAGTTGAAAGGATGGTCCAACTACGTAGCTAACCAGTATGAGCACAGCACCCTGTCTGGGCTTTTTCGTGAATTACATGACTAGCTAATAGAATAGCTCCATATACATTTCCCGAGCATAGATTTTTTTTTTCTTATAGTAGGCTAGCAGGGTAACAAGCCCTGACACTGTGAAAAGCAAAAGATAATGGAAATGCTATTCCTCTCTGCTCACGGGCTGCTACGCCCTCAACGCCGTCTTGCAGACGAGGGGCGGCGCCAGGGGAGTAACGTGCTAACTCCTCCCCCGAAACACGGACACAGTCTTTGTATAGGGAAAGTAATTTAAGCATATTTACGCCCTACCCTGTAATACCAAATCCCAAGAGAGCTGCACTGAGCAACCTGTCTAGAGGACAAGTGTCATAGGTCATGATCACATAAGCAGCATTTTTGAACACACCTGCGCCTTTTTCAGGTATTTTCATCCAAACTATGTCCCTGGTGTTTTGAATTTGAATATATTGTAAAGTTTAATGACATCGTCGTATGAAATGGGCTCCTCAGCCTCTTATTCAAGTGCATCTTCTTCTAACTTTCTCTTGTCCATTTGTATTTTCAACAGTGTTAGCCCCCTTTTCACTTCATGTTAGCTAACTTAAACAGCTTGTTTGTTCTTTTTCACCCTGCACTCTGCCAGTTATTGCTTTTTGGAAGGCTGTGGCCTGTAGAACTGTCTCTTGCACACTTTTTATGTAGCCTAGTGTTTTATGTAAACGTGACAAGACTGACCGAAAACATGGGGACAGTTGTAAAATACTATTTGTAATTTATGTATAATTTCATGTTTTTAATCAATTGATGTGAATGATAACAACTTAAACTTGAACTTAAATGGTGTTTTTTTTTTTCTAAATAACAGTTTTTAGCATAACAAAACTATGAAAGCTCCAACTATGATGTAGCTCCAATTTGGCTGAGGACAGGCCATTTTTCAGGATTTGTAATTTTCAAAAGTGTTTTTAATAAAGAAAAAAAACATCTGAGAACCTAATGAATGACATGTTCCTTTACAGAACAACTCGCAGAAATCAATCATCTAGTCAGTTTTAGACATTTTTGGATCATACAAGTTTTATTCACTGTAACAATTCCAGAACAGATAATGTACATTTCTGGTAGAATGTCCCATAGGCTATTGGAAGACATCTTGATTAATTGTTGGTTCCCCCTGGAACCGTCTCAAGGACCCCTGGTGGTCCCCGGGCCCCACGTTGAGAACCACTGTTTTAAGTTAGCTTGATTGTGCAACCTGTCTGGAAGACAACCATAAGGTTAGAAGACGTTTGCTTTTGGAGGGTTGCTACCGCCTACATTTGTCTGGCAGCAGTTTTCATTAGTAACTCATCTAGGATGCAACAACAGGTTTGTTTGGTTACAGCTTGGATTTTGCCCATTGCCTTTATATTTCTCTGGAGCTTTGTAAATAACAGTGACAGCAGAGTGATGCTAAGCACAAGTTGGGGCGTCTTACTCAGTGTTTTATGATGTTGCCTGTAAGACGATGCTGAGGGCTCAAACGCCCTCTCAGCTGTTCCTCTCCAGGGAAACTAGCTTCCGGTGTGGCGTAAAATATGGAACGGCGTTAAACGTGATTGGTTTGGCTCGGTTCCGCAAATATTCATGACATATAGGCCTACCTCTGTCTATACAGTGTGCGTTAATAATAATACGCGAGCAGCACACTCATTCCTGACCATAGACGATCATATTAAATAAGGCGAAAATGTCTGATGAAATGAGCTGTCGTGGTCTGTCAGTTATTACGGTGGGACAACGCGATATCAAATGGAATTTAACCAAAGCATGGATGTATTAAACTAGAACCAAAGACGTTACTGTGAGAGGATTGCACCTTCTATTCCAGTGGATCCACTTAGCTGGCTGTATGGTAGTGAAGTATTCGTACTGACCACCAGAGGGCGCGAGCATGTCACGTTTGTTTTGCGATTGTGTTAAGCATTTTTGATTTCTTGCGGCCACCGTACAGTCCAATGGGTTGCATTTTGTAACTATGAACTTCGTTATTATTTATTATAATAGTTGCTATATACCAGTACAGAAGCTGGTGAATTGGAAACGTGAGAGGGTGGGGACTATACATACATGTTAGGAGAAGAGTTAAATGTGGACATGTATGTAAATATTGCAAAACACAGCCCTGTTTAACAGCCTTTAAAAAGGAATTAGTAACATTTTCCAAATCTCTAAAATGTATGAAAAGCATGAATGCCCAAAAATTACACTTTGTATCTGCACAGTATAAAGGAATTTAACCCCTGGAATGTATACATTGTTCTTTGTTTTTGTTTTTTTTCCCCTTTAAAATACTATTTCTTTTCTCTTTGTTTTGTTTTTGTTTTCTCAATTTCCTTTTGATTATTGTCTTTGACACATATGTACTGTACTCAGCTTACTCTGGTGATATAGAAAGAACTGTCATTGCCAAGTTATTGTATATTTGAAGACTAATAAAAAAAATGTGTTTAAAAACATACATACATACACACACACACACACATACTTGTTTCAGAAATTGTGCAAAACACATCATTTGAAGACATTGTAAAACATTGCATATCTTTCATGTTGCACTTTTATTGGTGGAGAGGAACCAGCCTGTCAGACAGAAAATGACACTGATGTCCAATAAGATTATGTTTTGTGATTATGTTTATTAATGTTTGATACATAAAGTGATGACAGAAAGAGCTTAATTCAGACAGCAGAAGATGTAGACTTCAGGAAGGCATAGGGCTTCAGCTGGTTTGCAAATATATAAATATATGGTTAAATATGTAAATACATATGTAAATGCATATTTAACCCTCTCACACATATGTAGGTGCAAATAACACACACAGTATCTCCATGCTATCACAGTATGTATCTGGAGGCTGATTGCAACACCCCCAATCCATAACCTATGCAGAACATGTTTGTATTTACCAAGCTCTTCATCTTCATACTTTTAAATCTAATTATACCCTTAACCTCCTTGTATTTAGAATACAACCGTGGGAACAAGCCGAGGCTGTTAGGAAGATTATATCAGTCACGGCTTTAACATTTTAAGTGGAGATTTTTGCCAGGAGTATCCAAGACACTCTATAAATAGATCACACATCTATCAATAGCACATTATAATACACTGTATATACTCTAAGATGGGGTATATGGATGGTGAAGAAGGCTTTACTTGTATCCCCGCTGTCCCTAGAGCTGCAGAGCCTGTAGAATCAAATACATGTTTTAAAATACATTGCAGGAATGAGTCCAGGTCGAAGGTGTCATTTGGCCCTAATGCAAAGATCCAATATGAATATTTCTCATTGAATCCCCCAGTGATTGGAGGGATTCCAATGAATCTGAGTGAAGCTGCCAATCCAGGATTTCTCTGCAAAGCTATTGCATAGTCTACATTTCTAATTTGGATAGCTGCTTTGTGCTGCACTATTCTGAGTATCAAGTTCCATTTGGTTTGACATACACTAGACAGTGTTGGGTGGTGACACTGCTTAAAAAGGAATAGACAGAGTTCCAAAAAGACCTACAGTATATTTACACCATCATTTACTGCAAATCTGAACTACAGCTGGTTGATTTGCAAAAATAATGGTGTATAGGTCTTTCTTTTTTTTCTTTTTTTCATGACATTTTGATTTTAAGGCTTTACATTTAGACAATTCCAGACTTTTTAAGGACCTGTGGATGCCCTGGTATTGATTTTAAGGCACGTTTATTGCACAGTTATAATAATAATTAATAATAAACTTTATTTATAGAGCACTTTACAAGTTACAAAGTGCTGTACAACATTAAAACAAATTACAATAAAATGAAATGAGGAAAAAAAAAGAGAAACCACACAATTTAGAAGAGCACAGTACCAGAAGGTTAACGAAGGAAAGGCTATAAAAAATTTAGGGGCTATTAAGAACCAGCATGTTATCAAGAGAGATTTAAAAGAAAATGCAACAAATAAAACCATTAAAATTGAATAAACACAGTGTGATTGTTTGGCTGTTTTTGTTTTGGAACTCTAAAGAACAGGTCCCCATTGACTTCAGTTGTTTTGGAGAAGGCTGCTACCAAGTTGTGCTGGCAGCCTCCCTGTGTGTTATATGGACTAACAAATTTCACCTGTGTTTCATTTGGCATGAGGGTGAGTAGATGATGACAGAATTTTCATTTTTGGGTGAACTATTCCTTTAAGTGTGAAAAGTAATGAGGAGTTACGGTAGATACAGATTACAGATTCCTTTTGGTGTGAAAGCAACTTTGATGAAGTCAGTTGTAGCGACTGTGGAGTCAGTAACGATATTCTTTCCTCCTTGTTGAAACAATTTTTCTTCAGTGCAACACGGCACACCCTCCGCCTCGGCCAATGACAGATTTACTTACTCCTTCTAAATCTATCCAAACCCTCTGCTCACATGATGCAGGAATCCTTTTCTTTCTCTATATTCAAAAGTAGGGGAGAGCGGGGCAAGTTGTCACGTGGGTAAGTTGTCTCACTGGCTTTATTTCTGAAACTAAATATTTTAGAGCAAATAGTCCAAAAGTCCAATTCCAAAAATGTTTAATTTCTTAATAAGAGGTTACCTATGTTGAACACAACAGTCTAAGTCAAAACACTCTAACATAAAAGCAATTTGTATACCTGGAAGTAAATAATGAAAATCTTTGTGTTTTTCATCAAATTCTTGTTCTTATAAAGGAATCAAAATAATTATACATTGTGACACATAAAAGCTATAACCTGATAATACATTTGAATGCTTTATGGGCTCAGGGAAGGGGGTTATTTTACCTGGCGAGTGGTGGGTGTCAACTTCTGAGATGAAGTATGTTGTTTTCAATATAAGAGTATGTTTTGCATGTTATTATTATATATAGCCTACTTCAGAGGAAATGGAATTGTGTGCACAAACACTGCACACTTGTCTATGTGACAACATGCCGTGACGTGGGGTAAGTTGTCACAAGTTCTCAAGTGGTATTTCATCAGTAATAACTTTTTCTTCCAGTAAATTATTCAAAAAGACAAATCTAATCTAGCTAGAAAATATATATCATATCTCAGCAGTAAGGCACTACTGAGAAATACACCAATGAGTAAAAAGTGTGACAACATGCCCTGCTCTCCCCTAATCAGCTAGCATTGTGTGTTTATCTTGTTTTTCGTTTAATTCTGTCCTTTTGTTTGCTCTGTAAAGCTCTTTGAGATAAACCTGGTTAGTAAAACGCTTTTTACATATATAAATGATCTGATTTAATTTATTTGATTCAGACAGCTCATATAATGTGTGTTTAGTGGCATGTAATGGATTTCAGACCTTTATCAGTCACTAATAAAATCTAGCAGAGCAGTGATTCTCAACCTTTCTCATATCAAGGACCCCTAATGTAGCACACATTAGGCCCACAGACCCCCATTTGACCCAAATCTGAGAATATTTTTTATTGTTAGATATGATTTTGCCCAGAATTCCATGACTGTATTGTCTGTATTGTATGAAGAAAAATAACAATGAAACTATGATCAAAATAGTCTACATTTATTCTACATTCTGTAATTGTGTTAACTTCTTGTAAAAGAAATAATGGTTAAGTTTAACAATTCATAATTATGTTGGGGACCCCCTGGCGGTCCCCGGACCCCACGTTGAGAACCACTGTAGCAGAGGACGGGGCCAATATTTGAGAAAACTGCAAAATATTAGATATGATATTAACAAATACTTTCCTCTTTCTTGTTACTCACTCTTCATGTGATGTAGCAGTCAGAAAATCGTTCCTATCTTTTACTGATTAAAGCGGAACTTCTCAAGGACGGAACAACAGCACATGTGGTTCAGTGTCCCCCCCCCCCCCCCCGTGAGCTTCAGCATGCATCATGTTGTGTTTCAGCACAGTTTGCAGTCCTGCTCGTGAGTTTTTAGGAAAGAACATCCTGTGAAATCCTTCCAAAAATAAATGTAATGTGTAACTTAGTTGTGACTCAAATGTGGACAGTGTGTTCATTTGCTGATGGAGTTATATGTTATCAATTAACTAAAACATTTTAACACTAGAAAACGAACATTTCCTGGCATTGAATCTGTTGTTGAATCTGTTCACCAACGTGTTAAATGTCAGTCTATTTTCTGGCCTCATTCAAATGAATGGGAAGTAAAAATCCTAACACTACAAACTCGTCCAACTGCATCTGATCTTGGTGATTAGTTTATATTCTGGTTTTCATGGTGGTCAAGAGCCAAATAAAACCCCATGTTAAAACTGAGTGGAATGTTGCTTTAATAGTGAACGGCTTCAAATAGCCTACACTAGGGGGACATGTGGGGTTGAGGCTTATCCCTAATGTCGGCCTGTTTCATCGCACGCCACCTGCCTCTCCATACACTTTGCCTTTTGATCTGTGCTGCGTCACACACACACACACACACACACACACAATAAGAGTCAGACATGCACATGCTACACCTGAAAAACTCTTTTTTATGTTCACATACGTACAAAATATCCTGATCCTGCGACAGTTCCTGTATATGACGCAAAGTTTACTGGAACAAATCTCTCCGGTAGGCCGTGGGGTGTCAAGCACAGCTGGTGTTATGGGAGGGGCGGAGGGGTGGAGGGGGGATAGAGGGAATAGGGGGGGGGCAACAAGTCTCTACCAGGCTAAGTGATGGACGGCTGGGTGCTAAGCCCCACGCTACAAAGGAGCCACCAAAGCTGCTGAAGACACTAATGAGACAGTGGGTAAAACCTGGCCTGGACTCTCTGGACTGCAACACTAGTGATTAGTTCACTCTAGAAAGACTAACACAAGGCCAACCATCCAACTGAAGGGGGTACATGTAATTATTACTACTGTTTTTAGGTTTGTTTTTTTTGCATAAAGTCGGTCTAGCAAAAGTCAGTTATTGATGTTTTTGCGTAAATCTTACAATGTAGTACAGTCCTTACATGGTATAAACCAGTGGTTCTCAACGTGGGGTCCGGGGACCACCAGGGGTCCTTGAGAGGGTTCCAGGGGGTCCCCAGCAAATTGATAAATTGTTGAACTTCACCATTATTTCATTTACAAGAAGTTAAGACAATTAGAGAATGTAGAGGAATGACTCTTGTGATCATAGTTTCACTGTTATCTCTCTATCTACAATACAGATAGTCATGGAATTCTGGACAAAATCATATCTAACAATAAAAATATTCTCAGATTTGGGTCCGAAAGACAAATTCTCATCATATGGGGGTCCGTGGCCCTAATGTGGACTAAAGTAGGGGTCCTTGATATGAAAACGGTTGAGAATCACTGGTATAAACCATCCACCATCATACAGATTTACATTATTTTTTGACATAAAAACAAACCAATACAAATCATTCATGCCACATCGCCACTATTGTTATATCAACTTTGTACTGTATATTTTGTGTCATGATAGAACAAATGAGCAAAAGAAAAACAACCAAAAAATTAAAAATAAAAATACCACATGATCAGATCCTATACATCACAGTAACCACTTACATTATAAGAAGGATAAAGCCTTACTTAGTTCTTGGTCCTTTCAGTTGTCATCAGAAAGTGACCCCACACCTTGGTAAAAAATATCCTCTCTCCCTGCAACTCTGTAAGTCAGCCCTTCATATGATGCCGTGCGAAACATTAGTTCCATTCATTCATCAAAGGTAATAACAGTGGGTGACTTCCAATGTCTTAATGCAATTCGAGATATTTCAATTCTAAGTTACCAATTAGTTACCAATACCACATATCCCTCCTCGTCCATTCTTAAATAGCAATAGCAATAGCAATAGCAATAGCAAGTTTATTTATATAGCACAATTCGTACACAGGGGTAATTCAGTGTGCTTTACATACATAAAAGCAAAAAGGAACATCCATATATAATTCAAAGATAGTACATAAAATAGTAATTAAAAAGAGATTAATATACTGTATATAAAAGATAAGTAATAAAAAGAAAATACAAAGTACATAAAATAGTAATTAAAAAGAGATTAATATACTGTATATAAAAGATAAGTAATAAAAAGAAAATACAAAGTACATAAAATAGTAATTAAAAAGAGATTAATATACTGTATATAAAAGATAAGTAATAAAAAGAAAATACAAAGTACATAAAATAGTAATTAAAAAGAGATTAATATATATAAAAGATAAGTAATAAAAAGAAAATACAAAGTACATAAAATAGAATAACAAAAAAAAGTAAAATGAATTCAACTCATGACATCATTTATGAATAATAGAACTGTTTATCTGTTATTTAGTCCGACATATGTGTTTTGAGGATTTACCTGGAAACTGATTTTTGGATTTACAGTAAAGTGGATTTAATCACATTCACAGCTCGTCTTTTGGGGGTTTGGGTTTGAGAATGACATGCTGTTAATAGTGTGAATTGAGCAGTTATTACTGTATTTGTTCGATGTTTACAACCAAAATGAATCAGCACCATAATCCTCCCAGAAATGGATTGTCCAATCAAGATATAAACACAGGATAATAGACATATCAGAGAAGGAATATCACAGAATAATATTGGCGAGCTATTTCAGTATGATCTTTAAAATCACTTCTTAAAATGCACTTTTATAGACTTGCTTTTATGTCATTATTCTTTGACCATGTCCTATTGTTTCTGATCTCATTTTAATTTACAGTTATCTACAGTATTTTCTTTTCACCTACTTTCTCTTGATTGTGTTTTTGCCTGTTTTTACCCCTCCATTATGTATTTTACTTTTTTGTCTTCATACTTTCCTGTGCTATGAAACCAAACTCCTTAATTTTATCCCTGAAATGTCCTTAATTTCTCATTATATAAACATGAATTATCAATTAAAAATAACAGCTTTAAAAAAAAGTAAGGTTAATGTCATGTGTTTATAAGTAATTAAGGGATTTGTCATGCCTTTTGTGCAGGTTTACAGGGTTATTAATGAGTTATTAATGGAAAGTTCCTGTCTCCCTGAATTTTACATTAAATTAGAAAGTAAGGAGTCAAAAATTAAGGGGTGTTAAAGATGGTTTTGATGGGATCTCCTTCATTAATAACTCCCTACAATAATTTTAAGGGGATTTTGCATGAATTTAGGGGTGAATTCATGTAAATGAAAGGGTATTTTAAGGGATTACTGCTTCGTAGAGCTTTGTAAACTCTGCTTTTAAAGCTCACCATACAGTAAGACCGATCCACCTCATGTTTTCCCGCCCTCCACCTCCTCTCATGGCTGATTACACTCTCCCACTCCAGTCCAGGGAGGGCTGTCTGTGTTGGGCAAAGAGTGTTGCGCTCATTAGCAGCCGAGCATGGACCGTCTCTAGCATGCCAGCCCCAAAACCCAGGGGGGAAACCACATCGGGGACTTCTCGATCGGACTGAAGGATGTCAAGACTTTAGACTTTACAGTTCCTTTTTTTCCTGCATATTTCCTCGCGGTCTTGTGAAGACCCGGGTCACTCGGGTTACCATGGAGTTTGGGAAAGTTCATTTGAATCTCAAGACAGTGCTGCTGACAATGATGATGTTCAAATGGGGTGAGTAGTGAGACTGATGGTTTTGGATGTTTCTTTTTAGGTTTTCATTTCACTGGAAGCATAACTTTAGATTAAGGAACACATATTAGCTATAAATATGGGGTTTCCCCTCAATAGTTTAATAATTTCTCTCAATAATATGCAACACTAGCACCTTATAAGCCAATTCTTAAGACCAATTCATGTGATACAACTTCCTCACTGACTGCTATAAGCACTAATTAGGAGGCTAATGAGGGAAAAGCCATAGTTTATGGGACATACTACAGAATACAACAGTGCAGAATAAGCTGCTAATAAGTGGTTTGTAATGACTAATAATGAACCAATACACTACTAATATGCATGTTAATACGCTTATTAATAGTTAATATGTGCTCCCTAATCTAAAGTGTTACCTGAAGTATTTAAGGTGACAGGTTCTAAGTCTCATGGGAGACGGAAGTGTGGCCACTTGCCAGTATTTGTATGTAGTTCCTAATCCTTTTTCTGTGAAAGCAACAGGTTACAAGGAAAGATTTATTACAGGGGCATAAATATACTGTATATATATATGACTCCAAGCTTTATTATATCATAAGGTAACAGAGAACTCAGTCACAAATGCATGGTACCTCACATGTATTGATTACAACCATTTCCCCACAACTGGAAATATCATTGAATTTTTCAATTTCTTCTATTGAAAAAGTGACGCTTCATTTTCCGGCTCTGCAATTTATTAATAATTTCCTAGAAAGGAGCTGTTAATAAAGCATAGCATAGCATGTTTCCTGGAAAGAAGCATGAAATGATGTTCT
The DNA here is from genome assembly GCF_046629955.1 of Centroberyx affinis. NCBI lineage: Eukaryota > Metazoa > Chordata > Actinopteri > Beryciformes > Berycidae > Centroberyx > Centroberyx affinis. Next base: position 175,911 of record NW_027281825.1, read on the forward strand.
AATTATTGGGAAAATAGAGAAAGTGTTCAATGGTGGAGTTGGTACAAAAAATAACTTCTTCTAATTTCCTTTATATAATTATATGAATGATTTGGGTTGACAAATCGACCTCTGCCTCTTGTTTTTCCAATAAATAGTTTGTAGTTTTGCAGTTCTTTCCTTGAAACTCTTTTAGAAATTAACAGTTTCTTATCCACTCCATCAAATCAATACATTTTTTTTTTTTTAACATAATTTTATAGTTCTTTCTTGGAAACCCCAAAAGAAATGATCAGGTACTTACCAACTCCACCAACTGAACTCTCCCTCTATTTCCCCTATAATGTGCTTCTTTCCAGGAAACTTTCTAGGAAATCATTAGGAAATTGCGGACCTGGAAAATAAAGCGTCTCCATTAAAACTATTTCATTTCCTAAATTCATATTATTCAAAGTCCAAGGGAGAACTGAGGATTCTGTCTTTGCTTCATTTCCACTGAAGTGTAAACCGAACATCAAGTGGTCTCAAGAATTCCCCCTTCCCATCAAGGCTCTCACAGATGCTGCTTCATCAATGGTGCAGGAGTGGTTTTGGGGAGGTGCTTGGTTTTTGTTTTTGTTTTTTTGGCCTCTCCCACTATATCACAGCCTCAAATACATAGAGAGAAGTCGGGGGTGGCACTGGTACGTCCTTTGTCACTCATAACCATGACAACGGGATGGACTAGTTTCCAGTGAATTGGAAAAGGACTTTGAAAAGCATTAGCATTTGGAGGTTAATTACTTTAATCAGTGTTTGCTTTGATTCTGTTGGACCTCTTTGGACAAATAGCTTCACTGGAGATGCATACACATTAGTAGTTGGTGTTTAATTGTGGCATTTATTGTAAAAGTTGATTGAAGTCATACATTTAACAAAGATAATACTCATAAACTTTATTTATTTAGCACCTTTCTTAACAAGGTTACAAGGTAGTAATAATAATAATAATAATAGAAACATTTAATAATAACTTTATTTATATAGCACTTTTCAAAACACAGTTACAAAGTGCTTTACAATAAAAACAGAGAATTTTAAAAATGCAAAGAAAATAAAAACAAACTAAAAGCCATAAAAACTAAACACATTCTAAAAACACAAATAGAGTAAAATGAACTAAAATGCCATAAAATATAATGAAATCACCGAAAAGCAATTGTAAACAAGTGGGTTTTTAACAGTGTTTTGAAAGACGATACAGAGTTTGCAGCCCTGATCTCCTCAGGCAAGTCATTCCAAAATATCAGGTAAGGTGAAAAGAAATAAATTGTAATAAAAATAGTAAAATATTTGATACAGATAATAGATAAAGGGATAAAACAAAGGTAAGAGCAAGTAGTCCAAATGTAATCAAAGGAAGGAACTAAACATACATATACTGAACCGAGATAACCCAACTATTATGAGTCATTTTTACCACTTTATATTGCCCTTTCTGCCAGATTTGACAAGTCAATAGTTCAGAGGCAGCGGGCCAACTTAAATTATGCACGCACGCTCAAACATGGATGAGATCACTGGAGAAAAAACCTCACTGAGATTTGCCTGTGGCTGAATTGAGGTACAGTATGAGGTTAAGTAATGTCAAGAAAAGGCTGCATTTTTTTTTTTAAATAGTGCCCAATATTTAATTTTAATTGCCAAAGAGCCCAGGTAGCAAGCTTATGCACACTGCAAAAAATATTAAGGCAGTTCAACTTTAAAACATAAGTTTCCTTGCTGCCTTAAAAGTGTGAGTTGACTGAAGTAGTACTGAATAGTCAGGTCAAAGATCATTAGTTAGTTGTTCTAATGTAGAAAAGCTAACTGAGTGAACTTAAGACAATAAGTTCAATCAACAAATGTCTAGTCATGCTGATTCATGTTTCCAAGTTGAAAGCATTAATTGATTAAGTGAAATCCAGTGTTATTTATTTTTCCATAAAGGTTTGCTAGGTTTAAGTTTGAGTTCCTCTTGTATCACATGATTAATACACAGTTCAGCATATAGTCTGCAGCTGCAATACACTTACTTGTAGTGGATTGTACTTGCCATGTGCATCAGAGAGAAACTTACTTGATTGTGAATTCCCAGTAACATAGATAAGATAGATAGTAGATTTTATCATAGCTTTTTTTTATTTTTTTATTTTTTTTAAAATCAGAAATTGACCTATGATTCACCAAACATACATACATAACAAGTCTCTATCCTGTAACTTTATCTTGTCTGCTATGAAATATCCAAATGAATCACTTTTGTTTGGACAGTACTTGCTTTGGTATGAAGTACAGTGTGCATGGATTTTCTTCTTAACAATCTCTAATAAAGTAACACGTTGTCAACAATATAGTAATAAAGTAATAACTTTCTCTAGATCTCACTATGATATAGTTTTGTTGTGAGTCTTATATGGTTTCTGAACTTTGAGTGTTCTTAGATGCAGTCAGCTGTCCAAGGCTTTTCTTCATTATAGCAAATGAAAGCCAAGCTCCTTCAGAGGATAAACAATTACCTTTGTTAACATATAGTAGAGTAGTCAATCTGGTAAACCTTTAATATACAGGCCATCAATTACGCAGTAATGACTGGAAATAACTAAGTAATATCCAAGAAAAATAGATGTAATAAATAGTTATAGCATTAGAATGACTGGTTTCTGTTGTTTTCTGTTGTTTGTGTAGAGTTGGTATGGAGTCCCTCTACAGTAATGGGAGATTCTACATGTTTGGCAATGTATTGTCCAAAGGCTGACAGGTGACAAATATGCCATTCACTGAAAGCAAAAATATTTTATAAGCTTGTATCACAGTTACATTATAAAAAAAATTATAAATGAAAATGAAATTCGTCTATACTGTTCATTTTCCAAATTTGTCAGTTCATGAATACGGCTTCTTTTGTTTGAAGGGGTTACACGCAAATCTTAGGTGGAAGATTAAGTAGCAAAACTATGAGCAAACACACAAAGGAGTGAGAATTTCCATTTGTGATTTTGCAAAATTCTCAAGTCATTACCCGCATATTGCTCTGCAGACATCGCTGAGTCTGTAAGTCAGCATGGACAGCCAAGTCTGTGTCATCGCAACACACTTGGTGGCAAAAAAAAAAAGATTGGCCGCTAATCTGTCCCAACGCCAGGTCAGAGACAAAAGACAGCCAGATTAATACAGATTAACCAGGAGTATAGGGGATGATATCGCTGAGAGAGGGAATTTGGCTGACAGAGAGAATGCTTAGTTTGTGTTTGTGTGTGTGTGTGTGTGCGTGTGTGGATTTGTGATTCACTTGAAGAGGAGTGTGAGGTGGACAGAACAGTTGAGCTATGGATCTGGATTGGAAAAGAAAGTGTGTGTGAGAGAGAGAGAGAGAGTGAGAGAGAGAGCTGTTATGCTGCCTTCAAGCACTGTCGGAAAATATCAGAATTGCGAGTTGAGCGTACATGAACGATATAAACAAGAGGATAAATCTGATTTTCTGTTTGTTTTTTTTCTGATTTTCAAGTTGCTGAGATGTGACGTTTACTGGCAGAGAGCATGGAAACCTTTTCAGTAACTGATGGGAAAAGTGATGTTTTTATGTTATATTTGAAATTAAAATGTATCACCCCATATGTGAAATGCCAGTTTCATGGTAAAGATTCTAAAATAATTGGCTATATCTTATGTGTTCATATTGTAAGAAGCAGAGCAGTGGGTGGAGTATAGCCTATATGTGTGTTGATTATGATATGGGCCAGTCCGGGTCAAATTTCCAAGGCCAGATTTGAGCCCAGTCCTCCACTGATCCTGGCTGCCACTGTCTGGCCTATTTACCTTATGTGTCATGTCTGATTGTAAGTAACAACTTATAGGATCAGCCTTGCGTGTTCGTTCTGTGTTTAGACGTGAGTCATGGACGGGACGCAGTCTTGCGTATGGCTCTCCGCCGTGTGTGTGTGTGTGTGTGGGAATGCGCGAGTTCAAATCTGTGTTCATCTAAAACTGAAAGATTCTAGTTTATTACTCACTGATACTGTATGTGCTGTTCTTACTGCCTGCATGGACTGTATTTTCCATGAGTTTTGTATGAGAAGAGCATGTGTGATAGCCTTATTTAACACATACTTACCCATTATCACAATGATTCTCAACCTTTTTCATATCAAGGACCCCTAATGTAGTCCACATTAGGGCCAAGGACCCCCATTTGACTCAAATCTGAAAATAGTTTTATTGTTAGATATGATTTGGCAGAATTCCATCACTATCTGTATTGTAGGTAGAGAGATAACAGAGAAACTATGATCAAAACAGTCATTCTTCTACATTCTCTAATTGTGTTCACTTCTTGTAAATGAAATAATGCTGAAGTTTAATGATTCATCAATTTGCTGGGGACCCCCTGGAACCCCCTCAAGGACCCCTGTTGGTCCCCGGACCCCATGTTGAGAACCACTGCATTATCATACTAGAATCTAATATTGTGTCTGTGTTTGCACCACAGAGGGCAAAACCCATTGCAAACTTTAATAACTGAACGGCCAATGCTAATTCCTATGTTACTGGAGCATGTTGTAGTATAGGTGGCAATAAGCGGCTTGTTTGGGCATAAGTGTCTTAAGTCCCATTCACACAGGACTAGTATTATGTGGGGATCTCATGTAATGAATTGAATGAATTACTTCCTACTTCCTTGCACAGGTAAATTTTAAATTCAATCAAAAATTGAATGCGGTCAAGATTTTACAATTTGTCACTTCCTCATTGAGCAAAACTTAGCCAAAAATTCCTCTACACTATCAGGTAATATATTCATAATGATATAATACATTTTCTATTTCTGTACACATTTTAAAGCATACCCTTACAAAATAAACTCACATGTGAAAACCCACATGTGCTATTTGGAGAAATGTTGGTTTTTCATATGTGAACACGTGGATTTTCCCATTTCCCATGTGATGACATTTTCCACCTGTGAATTATCTCTTTGCATGTGAAAATTAAGTGAAAAAAATGTTCACATGTGGAAAAAAAACACAAATGAAATGTTCATATGTGAAGAAAACGTGTAAAAAAAAAAAAAAAAAAAAAAAAAAGCACTTTTTTTGAATCTACATGTGGGTTTTCACATGTAACTAGTATTAGTATTATGTTTTTTTTTATATAATTATGCTGTCAGTATATCGGTATATATTGGTGTAAATGTGTCCCTCCTGATATGTGGGTGACAGAATGGACACATGCTCCAGGTCCAGGCCTGAAGCCATAATCTGTGCAGGTCCTGCCACCAGGAGCTTAGAGGAGCAAGGGGATTGGCCCAAAGAAGCCAGAGAGATTACAACAGGGTAAAGGCTCTGGAGGTCAGAGAGGCTGTCAAACCTGCTCGGAAGGAAGAGGGGGGGAAGGAAAGTAGGATGAAGAGTGGAAGAAGTGGGGGGATAGATAAGGAGAAGGCGGCGAAGATAGGAGAGTCGAGAAAGTTGGCGAGAAGCGAAGGGAAAGAGCGGAGAGAGAGGATGAAGAGGAGGATGTAAGAAGAGGGAAAGGATGTGCGTAATGAATCCCATTGCAGTGTCATGGCTTAAAATGTGGTGTTCAATCAATCTAGTTAGATAATGCATCCACAAAAGCCTGTCTGAATCAGTGGGAAAGGGCCTATCTGCTGTTATTGAGAAGGCAATAGTTTTTTTAATAATAGATTTTCTCAAAATTCATGTATGTATAAAACTTAGTGTAGCTTCACCTCTAAAAAGCTGTGCATACAAAAAGATGGAAACATGTACACCTTTAATTATAAAATGCTTTATACCAGTGATTCTCAACCTTTATCATATCAAGGACCCTAAGTTACTCCACATTAGGGCCACAGACCCCCATTTGATGAGATTTTGTCTCTTAATTGGACCCAAATCTGAGAACTTTTTTATTGTTAGATATGATTTTGTCCAGAATTCCATAACTATCTGTATTGTAGATAGAGAGATAACAGTGGAACTATGATCAAAACAGTCATTCTTCTACATCAAAATAGTCTACATTTATTCTACATTCTGTAATTCTGTTAACTTCTTGTAAAAGAAATAATGGTGAAGTTTAAAAATTCATCAATTTGCTGGGGACCCCCTGAAACCCCCTCAAGGACCCCTGGTGGTCCCCGCACCCCATGTTGAGAACCACTGCTTTATACAACAGCAATATGCATGTTTCTAGACAACTCTATAACTCTTTTTTTTTTGCATATGACTGTTTATACTCAAGGCCCCTGTCTCTCATATTGAAGTGCAAATATGGCATATTATGTTCATCTATGTCACTGATGCAACAATCTGCAATTCAAATCACTGTTTAAAACTTGGATATTAATCCCTGAAGCAAACACCCCTTGTCAAAATAAGGGGCTGTGATTGTAAGAAATGCCATATATTAGCAAAAAATACTGTCCTGTCTCTTTTTATTACATGATATATGCATTCTACGGTTGTTTTTACTGATTTTTTCTACTTTCAGTTGCATCCTTTAAATTGTCCATGTGGGATAAATAAAGTTGTACAGTATTATTCTGTATTTTATATTTATTTAAACGGTAACACTTTACAATAAGGGTCACTAAGTTAGTTAGTTAATGCTTAGTAAGCATTAACTAACCCTTAATTAACAGTTAACTAATGTGTCTGGTAATCATTTACTAATGGTGTTCATGTTAACTAAGGTATTAATTTATACATTATTTAATAGTCATCTTTATAAACTATTAATAATGTATAAATTAATACCTTAGTTAACATGAACACCATTAGTAAATTACACTTAACTGTTAATTAAGGGTTAGTTAATGCTTATTAAGCATTTACTAACCCTTATTAAGCATTAACTAACGCTTAACTTAGTGACCCTTATTGTAAAGTGTTACCATTTAAACAAAGTAATATAAATAATATATATTATATATAACAAAAATACATTTCACATATGTTCTCAGTACGAATAATGGTCATGAAAATCTCATTTCAGTCCAATTTTTAAGTTGAGGGCAAAAAGCACATGTAAGTGGTTTGAGACTCTAAGTCAGTGTTTCTCAACATGGGGTCCGGGGACCACCAGGGGTCCTTTAGGGGGTTCCAGGGGGTCCCCAGCAAATTGATGAATTGTTAAACTTCAACACTATTTAATTTACAAGAACTTAACGTAATTAGAGAAAGTACTGTTATCACTGATATCTCTCTACCTACAATAGTGATAGTCATGGAATTCTGGACAAAATCATATCTAACAATAAAAATATTCTCAGATATGGGTCTGAGAGACAAAATCTCATCAAATGGGGGTCCGTTGCTCTGATGTGAAGTCAATTAGGGGTCCTTGATATGAAAAAGGTTGAGAATCACTGCTCTAAGTGATGCTCCAACACATTACCCTAGTTTAGCCTAATGGCACAGTTAAGTTTCTGATCAATCCAAAGCATCACCTTCCACTCAGTGTACATGTTTGCTCTAGTCTCATCATTACATCCAGGAGACTTGAGTTTAATCTGGAAACCCTTCACAGCCACCTGGGGATCTTGTAGTCTGCAGGTGGCTAAAACTCACCGGGAGCCCGCCATAATCTGTAGAGTTCAAACGCAGTTACTGTCTGCCGGTTCCGAGAGAGGAGAGGATTCACTTCAGTCACAATTGGACGTGACAAGAACCTTCTGGTGCCAAAAGGGCAGTGGCAGGGTTAGAGTTACAAAGCTGCCTTTACCTGGCATGCCTGAGACTCGCTGCCAAGAAGCACATGGAAAATAAGATTACCTTAGCCCAGATTGTTTATTTTCAACCAGAGCACACAAAATGATCAGACAGGATACAGAGTATAAGGGCATAGGCCAAATGAGGTGAAGCTGTGGGGGAACTTCGGCTTACTGCTTCATCAGATATAATAAGTCTTGCATCCATGTTTAATACAGTTGCGTTATATTGTTATAATTTCTATCTCTTTTATTTTGCAGTTGCCACCAGTAGATTTACAGTTCAGCGACGACTACTGCTACTTTGAATAATGATAAAAAAAAATAAAACTGATCTAAACTCCTTAAACACCTTGCACCTACTGCAGGTGCCTTCAGTCTATCCAATCAATCTTTAGTCATAGATGAGAAGTGATGGTAGCAGCAGGTCATGGCTGGTCTGGATCCGGCACCATGTATCGCTCATTTTCATTTTTACTCCTATTCTCTCATCAGATGGAACATTCAAAGTGCCATAACAATAAATACATGAATAAAAGAATAAATAAATAAATGTGGAAATATAAAAAAAGAATAAAAAAACAATTGGGAAATATAGAAAAAGATTGATAAATCTGCTTTAATTGCTTTATTTTTTTTCCACATTTATTTATTTATTTATTTATTCTTTTATTCATTTATTTATTGTTCCATATAATCAAACATTAATTAATCAATTCAATAATTAAATCCACAGCTTACACTGCAAAAAGCGTCCATCTTAACAAGTCATTTAGTCTCATATTCAGCCTTCAAATCGTATTTTTTGTAAATTAAGAGAAACATTTTGCCAGTGAGGAGAGATAGTTCTGTTTGTTTCCTGTGTTCCTACTTGTTTTAGGAATTTTCTAGAAACGAGTGTCAGAATAAGGCAAATCACTGCACTACCATCAAGAAAATGACACTTGATTCTACAAAGTCCTTGAAACAAATTGATTTGCATTGGAAACATGTGAAATTATCTAACCCCACTAGCAGATTTCTTCACTTTTGTTAAGAAAATTACGATTTTAGGACTCAATAATAGACTAAACCAGTGATTCTCAACCTTTTTCATATCAAGGACCCCTAATTTAGTCCACATTAGGGCCACGGACCCCCATTTGATGAGATTTTGTCTCTCAAACCCAAATCTGAGAATATTTTTATTGTTAGATATGATTTTGTCTAGAATTCCATGACTATCTGTATGAAATAATGCTGAAGTTTAACAATTCATCAATTTGCTGGGGACCCCCTGGAACCCCCTCAAGGACCCCTGGTGGTCCCCGGACCCCACGTTGAGAACCACTGGACTAAATGACTTGTTAAGATGTTGATTTTTTGCAATGTAGGTAATACTTGACTAATAACAGTAGCAACAAATCCCTTTCGTCACAGTGGTAGCTATAAACACAAGCTTCCAGTCCACAATTTAGTGAATCCAATCTAAGTGCTTGACTCGATGTGCCTCCTCCTGCCTCCTTAGCCACTGCCACTCCTATGAATCACAAAATGCAAATGGTCACATGGTAAATTCTTGGGTCTGGATCCAGGCTCTGTCAGGGGGAGGAGGTCACCGGCCCTTCCAAAGCTGGCCAGCATAACTTTTGCTATTGTCATGGCAACCTCACTCTGCTAGACGCTGGGAAGTGTAGAGATTGTGTTTGTGTGTGTGTGTGTGGGGTGGGGTGGGGTGGGGGGTCGGGGGGGTACAGTCATGTGTTCGCTAGTCTCGGGGGCAGGGCGAGAGACGGTGTGCTTTCTTTTCTCTTTGCTGCTTTCTGGTATCCAATGGTTTCCAATGGCAGGTGGCGAGTGAAGAAACAAATGGGAACACAATGGCCACGTGGAGTGCTCATGAAGAACCCAGCAGCTTCTTTGTGAATCCTATAAGCCTGATGGTGTACACACATAGCACTGCCCCACTGAGCAGTCAATACCTTATGGAGCCATCTGAAGTCTCCTATTCAGATCAAGCCATATGCTTAGACTTGTCGTGACACAGACTTCAATTAAAAGCTACAACAAGGATTTTTCATGGCTTGAAAGTAACACTAAAATCAAACAGAGAGCATACTGGCTGTGAACTAATTACTGGCACTTTCCCAGTCTAAAGTGACTTCCTTTGGGCCGTGATCTGCCCAATCCATGTGTCTCTGTTCGGCCTTGCATTCAGTACTAGTTGCAGCAATACAGTGGGGTGGAACCTGAAAGGGCTCTAATGATTCCTTATTTTTCCAGTTGAGAAAGGGTACAGAAAGTTTTCCCTGCGGGTGCTCATTTCTTTGGCTAAGCACAAATGTTGGCTTTGTACTGTGTGTGCTCATTAAGAAATGTTAGGTTATGAATATAACCCCGGTTTCTCGAGTATTGGACACTAGGTGCAACACAGGAGTATGTTTGTTTTTTTTGCCTTCTCTGACCCTGTATTTGAAGCTTTCTCATTCACACCCAAGGGGAAATTGAGCATTTTGTAATTTAGTGGACAGCCCTATCATTCACCAAGGGATATTTATGCAACATACAGCAGGCTCAATCGCCTTAGTTTGTCCCGCAATACATCAATCCTGGTAAGGAGTGAAGAAGGGGCCTGAAATTGTTGCACCATGTTCCCTTTCTTCAAGGAACCAGAGTTATATTGATAGGCTAATGTTCCATTTCATTGAGTTCAATTTGAGCAATAAAGGAGCGTGAGAACATACAAGACCGTAAAAAAAATAAAAGTGAATAAGTAGCAGCAACATGTTGCTGCCTCTTGATAGTCTGCTAGTATGACCAGGTGCTCTAAGGCAGCGGTTCTCAATGTGGGGTCCGGGGACCACCAGGGGACCTTGCAGGGGTCCCAGGGGGTCCCCAGAAAATTGATGAATTGTTTAACTTCACCATTATTTCATTTACAAGAAGTTAACACAATTAAAGAATGTAGAAGAATGATTATGTTGGTCATAGTTTCACTATTATCTCACCTACAATACAGAGTCATGGAATTCTGGACAAAATCAAATCTGACAGTAAAAATATTCTCAGATTTGGGTCCAAGAGAAAAAATCTCATCAAATGGGGGTCCGTGGCTCTAATGTGGACTAAATTAGGGGTCCTTGATATGAAAACGGTTGAAAATCACTGCTCTAAAGTGTGCATGGATGGGTGTTAAATCTGCCTCCATGCATTTAGTGAAAATGGATAGGAGCCTGAGCAGTAGTACTTGCAAGCTATAGTTCGGTAGAGTGGGCATAGGACAATGAAGTGTCCTTTCAATTGATGTTTGTGAACCAGTCTTATTGAAATAGTGGTAATGTTAACATTTTCTGCTTGAAGCACCTTAGGTATTTGTTGAGAACGTCAAGGTCCACTATGGAGCCCAAGCTTCTGTTTATCTTTGGTACCACATAATAGAGGTCTGCGCTGGCCCGAAAGTAAGACTGACCGTAATGCAACATTTGAAGCGAAACCCAAAATTAAAGTTCCTATTTGAAAGGCATAGTTGTTTATGTTCTCTCTCCCACCTGGGAATGAACACTGCACAGAAACACACACACACAAACGGGATGGGATACTCTGCAGGCACACAATGATTTGCATAGCTGTTGTATTAATGCTATATTCATTTCATCCCTTAGAGTAGGTAGTAATTCTTCACTAGATTAGATACAATTTGTTAAGATTTGAATGATTGCTGTAGTGAAATTGGCTCATTGCAGCTGCAAACAACAGGATATACTGTAGATGAGAATAGAACAAATATAACATTTTGAGGATGAGACAATAAATACAGATACAGTGTCTTGATCCTGCTAAAACATGAGACAATTATTGACAGATTTACAGGTTAGCAGATAATGTGTACAGAAATGTAACCAGATGCACAAATGTGCATTGTTAGGCTGTGACCATATGGGAATGCGTTTTTGAATGAGTTTTTCTTTTTTTGACGTTTTGGTCACAGCAGGTGCCTGTCTCCTCCAAACTATCCGCCTTGGCATTTAGAAGTAGTGCATTTTGGGGTGCTATCTTGGTTGATGTAACCAATCATGCACTGTGGCACTGGGGAGGAATCATTATCTGGGGAAGAATCCTCTTGAGGGGCGAATCTTGAATCTTGAAGGGAGAATGCTCTACTGATAAGCGAGAAAGAGGGAAAACCAGACACTACTTGTTGCAATAGAGCCAGTGTGTGTGTGTGTGTGTGTGTGTGTGTGTGTGTTTGTATGTGTAACAGTCACTGTGGATGAGGTGGCAGGGAGGCATAGTGGCTAGAGAGACCGTCCCATAATCAAAAGGTCACAGGTTCAGCATCCATACAAAGCAACCAATGTGTGCCTATGAACTGAACTATGAAGTGTCCTTGAACAAGAAACTGAACCCCTACATGCTCAGTCATTGCAAGTCTCTGGATTAAAGCATCAGCATTTAGCCTAAAAAGATGCAAAGACCCATTTTTACCTCCTGGGGTTAGGGCCATTGTAGACACAATCTGTAGGCATTAACACAAGTCAAGCAGTTGTGTCCAGTTTGTTTCACACTTTGGGAATCCTAGGTCCTAAATCCTAGGTTTCTCCATGGGTTCATGACCATTCCAGTGCTTCTTTAGGGGCTCTTAACATTCCCGTGGACCTCAGGCATCTACAGTCGGGGGTGTGCTCCCTACTGGGAAACACTAATGGTCTCTGTCTTTGGTTTAATGTGCTGAGTTCAAAGGCGTGAAGCGATGATTATCTATTTAGATCAGTAGGTGGAGAATCGTGCGGGGTCAATGGAGTCAGCGTCCCTACGGTGTCGACACCTAGAATCTTTCTCTTCACCACTCTTAACTCCCATGTCAGGTAATGATGGCAGGAACGCGGCGGTGTTAAGAGATTAAGTTTATGGCCATCTGCCTGGCAAAAGACAAACAGTGTCCTCAGTTTGTTATTGGCTCGTCATTATGCCTCTCGTCCCCTGTCCCCAAAAGTCCTGAACGAAGACCAACTTTTGGGACATTCGACGAGCGCGATTATCTAGAGATTTATCTGATAGCAGCTACCTGTTTATCTCATTAAATATTCTCTCCCTCTCTCTCTTCCTCACTCGATCCCCCTGCTTTCCCCTCCCTCGCTCCCTTCATTGTTAATATCTTCCGCTCCAATGGGAATTTGGAAACAGAACACTGATCAAAGTGTCGGGAGGCTGGGAGTGGGAGGTGGTGGGTATTTTAGATGGGGAGTTGGGATTGGCCCAATTTAAGGAATGTGGACTGATTCCGCACAGAGCTCACGGCATTGGCCGGCGAAGGGAGACAGTGAATGTATAGTAAATCCTCACAAAATGACACCATCCCCCTTCAATGGTTCCGTTCCATTTAGCAAAGCAACGTACAGAAAGGTCCTACAGGCTCAGACAGCGACTGTATGCACAATACATTCATGGTTTGCTCTGGCTACAAGTTAATTGAGAAAACAAACATTACAGCTAACAAGAGAGACAACCTATTGGGCCTGCCTCATGTTCATTTACGTTGTAACTTGTGAAAAAAACAAAAGGGGAATGCCAGTCAATTTCGGTCAATCAATATTTCTGAACATGAGCAACCGTCTCCTAAAACTAGAGGAGTAAAACAAACTGTAGTCTGGGATGTCACCAGACTACACCTGTAAAGTCTGGTGATGACATTGCATGGGATGGGTCATTCCTACTATTCGGTGCCATTCAGCCTGGTTTACTTTCTATGAAATTTTTTTTAATTTTCCATGATTTTTATTATTGCATCTGAAGGAGGGCTTGTTAAACTATAAGAAAACTATATTGGTCCAGCTCAGGATATTACGTTCTAATAATTTTGACCAAATTCTTCGCATGTGACATTGGCCAAATGTCCACCCTGTTACAGGACATTCTTATCTTTATTAATAAGTGTTTTGAATGCACAGTTATTGTAATATTTACATTTTCTAAGAGCTAAAATGTCCCTTCAAATATATTTGTATATTTTGAAATTTGTCATTGGGACTCAAATGGCACCAAATGCTAGGAATGACTCGAATGCACAGCCTGATGATGAACTGTCATGCCAATAAAGCACCTTGAATTGAATTGAATTGAATTGAATTGAATTGAATTGAATTGAACTGAATTGAACTGAATTGAATTGAATTGAATTGAATTGAATTGAATTGAATTGAATAAGGGTCCAATGTTGTGGGCCTCTACAGTTGTTTGTGGTTAAAATAATTTGTTTTATAGTTCTTCCATCAAATCTGAGTGACAAATGTATCATTATTCTTACAAAATCAGCCTGGGTATTATCATAGTAATACTTTCTGTATTAAAAAGTTGTAATAATTATCAATAGTAGTAATTTTGATTTAATTCAGAATGGAGCTGTACTATTCTTTCCTATGAAATAACAGATTAGACGGCAAGACAAACTCTGCTCCCCAGCTACGGTAGGCAGTACTGAATGGTCACTCATTTGTACATAATGTGATTAAAATCTGGGGCTAACAGATATGTGAACAGTGAAATTCAGTGGTATTACTCTTTAAATTGCTATGTCAATCAATGTGTTTAATTTTCATAATGAAGGCTGCTTTAATCTTTAACTGTAAGGGTATGGGCGATAAGGTGTTAAATGGGAGTTGCCGTGTTGTCGTATTGGATCAGTCTACAACAAGGGCCAGTGACCTGAAGAAGTTATCAAAGCATGCTGACTCATCTGGCACCTAGTCTGGCAAGTGGCCACTTAATATAAACTTTGCATCTATCTCCTATCTACTAAACCAGTGATTCTCAACCTTTTTCATATCAAGGACCCCTAATGTAGTACAAATTAGGCCCACAGAGCCCCATTTGACCCAAATCTGAGAATATTTGTATTGTTCGATACAATTTTCGCCAGAATTCAATGACTATTCAATTCAATTAATTGATTGTATGCAGAGAGATAACTATGGCCAAAATAGTCTACATTGTATTCACTTCTTGTAAATGAAATAATGGTGAAGTTTAACAATTCATCAATTTGCTGGGGACCCCCTGGAACAACCTCAAGGACCCCTGGTGGTCCCCGGACCCTACATTGAGAACAACTGTACTAAACCATGCTGGCGAGAATTCAAATACCCAGATCTGGAAGCTCATATTGGCCTTTTTTTTTTTTTCCCTAAACCCTATTATCTGTCAATGAGTAGTAACATTGACAGATAAGTGGTCAGTGGTTGTGGGGGGAGGGGGATTTAATCTCACCATGACTGTGAGGACTCTCCCACACAGTTTGTCTTTTCAAATTAGACAAGAGGAGATTAAAGGAAATGTCAGAATGAACAGTCGTAATGGGTTTACAACCAGGTGACCCAGTTTGGTCACACTTGATCAACGTAGTTTGTCCCCTGATAATTTTGCCTGCTAAATCATGACAGCTTTTGTCATTTCAATATGTTTAATGTATTACTATTGATGCTAACAGATGTATGTGTTGTGAATGTGAAAAATATTATTATAGTGTATTATACTGATTGCCTCTGTAGGGTTGCTTTGGTTACAGAAGCATTGGGGTAACACTTTACAATAAGGGTACACTAAGTTAAGGGTTAGTTAATGCTTAATAAGGGTTAGTTAATGCTTAATAAGCATTAACTAAACTACACAGTAACTAAACAACTAAACTAACTAAACAGTTAACTAATGTGTAATTTACTAATGGTGTTCATGTTAACTAAGGTATTCATTTATACATTATTTAATAGTTATAAAGATGGCTATTAAATCATGTATAAATTAATACCTTAGTTAACATGAACACCATTAGTAAATGATTACGACACATTAGTTAACTGTTAATTAAGGGTTAGTTAATGCTTAATAAGCATAATTAATGTATCCTTATTGTAAAGTGTTACCAGCATGGGTACCATATTATTGCTAATGCTAATGCAGCTAATGCATACCCACTTGCCATGATGCGTTACATTGGATCGTCTGTGTTATTTGTAGGCCTATGACATGCCTTAAACCAAATACTGCATAACTGCTATCTAGGAACATTCATTTACAGCAACATAATGACAGATGCCTTTCGTTTTTCAGGAATATTCTGCACAGCCACATCAGACAAATGCTTGTCCGGCCCCTGCCAGAACGGAGCGACCTGTGTCGACACCATGGACGACTACGCCTGCATCTGTGCCAGGGACGGGGTCCGATACATGGGCAAAGCCTGCGACGAGCTCTACGACGCCTGCTTCTTTGCGCCTTGCGAAGAGTGCACCAGCACCCCGGGCGCGGCGGAATACCACTGCATCTGCCCGGACGGACTAACGGGCGACAACTGTACAGAGGAGGTGGACGAGTGCGAGAGCAACCCTTGCTCCGAGCCTCGTTCCGAGTGCATAGACCGGCTGAACGGCTACTTCTGCCGATGTCCCGCCGGGTACGGAGGAGAGAACTGCCAAACGCACGTGACCGACTGCATAGACAAACCTTGCAAGAACAACGGGACTTGCGTGCTGCTACCCGAGGGCTTCGAATGCCAGTGTGCGCCGGGTTTCGAAGGGGAGACCTGCGAGGAAGATGTGAACGAGTGTTTGTCGCACCCTTGCCAGAACGGGGCTATCTGTATCGATGGAGTGGCGGAGTTCCACTGCTTCTGCGTCCCTGGTTATCAGGGCTTCAACTGCGAAATTGACATCAACGAGTGCGCTTCACGGCCCTGTGAAAACAACGCCACCTGCATCAACGAGAAGGACCGGTACCTGTGCGAATGCCTGGTCGGGTTTGCAGGTACATACAAAAAGTCGATTGTCACACACACAGACATACACACTTATCCATTTGAATTTACATTAATTCATACATGAAGTCATACATGAATTCATACATGAAGTCAGAATTCTGAGATTAAAGTCAGAATTCTGAGATTAAAGTCAGAATTCTGAGAAAAGTCAGAATTCTAAGAAAAAAGTCAGAATTCAGACTTTAAACTCAGAATTCTGACTTTAAACTCAGAACTCAAATACATTTTTCACATGTGGCCCTAATCCTCCTCCGTAGCTCCTACTGTCCATAGGTATCATTATGAGAGTCTGTCTATCTGTGTTAGCCTCCTCCAACTCCCTCTGACCTTGAATAGGAATAAGCAGGTAAAAACAGTGAATGAATAAATGAATGAACCAGGCCATAAATTATAAAAGATTCAAATCTTTTTCCATGCAAGTTACATTTGGGCTGTAACAGTATAGTGGAGCACATACAATATAAGTTAGACAGAGGGCAAAAAAAAAAAAATGCTTAACACATTCAGTTGCTTCCCAGGTACAACAAAGCTTCTTGAGGGAAAACAATTAGCTTCCAGCGTTTGTGAATTTCTTTTAAAATTGAGAAGGTGTTTGATACTATGCCTGTTTTGGCTAAGGCATTAATGGATCAACTTTGGGTGTGTTGACTCAAAAGAAAAGGAGCCCACACACCAACTGTGTTTCTTTGTCTTCACTTTTTTGGCATTTTTTGGGCATTTTTGCGCTATGTCAAATCAAAAGAACCTGTTTTTTTCTTTAAATATCTCAGCTTTTTAATGAGACCACATGCCTTGTCCTGGCATGTGGTTTCCTTTCCCTTTTCGATGGTGTTTATGAATTTCTTTGAAATCATTCACCACAGTGGTAACATAAAATCAGAATTAATCATCAGCATTAAGCATCACCCAGTAGCGAGACAAGGAGTTTCTGCTTGCTGACAGTATATACTACAGAAGGTTTGTTATTCTACAGCATTTTCTACATATTGTTCATTGCTAGGCTTTGCTCATTCCAAAGTGTTTTGTTCGTTCCTGATAAACAGGGCACGAGGAGTATTTTAAGTGCACAGTAGGATGTTTCATTGAGGCATCTTATCTCTGACTCAGCCTCCGTCAGATAAACTCTCAGTGCGAAGTGAGAGAAAGCACTCCCGTCGTTGCTTTTCTTACACTCGTTTCTTTCTCCAGCAAGCCTGGTCTGTGTCAAGGGAGCTTCATTGTTATCTGTGAGTGGCCGGGGCAGATCAGCTGCGATGCATTCCTATGTCGGTCTATCAGTTTGTTTTAAAATCTAAAGTAAAGGCATTCATCAGTTATAGCTATCTGAAGACCAGAATAGAAACGCCAAGAGAGAAGTTGGGCAGTTCATTGAAGATTTTGTGTGAGATTTTGTGCTTTCACCAAAAGGTCCCTATGGTCACTAAATGAACTACTGTACTAATTGTCTGGAGAAAAAGCTAAATCCCACCATAAACAGTAATTTACCAGAAGTGTTAATGGCCGAAATTACATGATTACAGCAACAGCCCATATTCAACTAAACCCCCAAACACATCTACACATGAGCAGGATCTACACTATCAGTCAAAAGTTTGGGGACACCTAATTGAATGTACTATGTTTCTCATTCTCTTAAAGCCATTTTGATCTAAAGGTTTATGCTTAAATGCTTGAAATGTGTTCCTTAGACAAATATAAATAGTGAAGTTGATCCTATGTATGAATTTCTTTCCAAAGCCTTTGCCTTTCCATCAAGGCAAAGGGCGGCTACTTTAAAGAATCTAAAATATAAGATAGTTTGGATTCGTTTCACACTTTTTTGGTCGTGGCATAATTCCATTTGTGTTATTGCATAGTTTTGAAGTCTTTACTATTAGTCTAAAATGTGAAAAACAGTAAAAACAAAATAAAGAAAAATGTGTGTGTCTAAACTTTTGACTGGTAGTGTGGGAGAATAGACTTGCCCTTGTGTTGTGACCACACAGTGAAATGCTTCTTACAATACTACTCTACTAACCATATACACATACTCATCATTGTCATCATCATCATCAGCATCATCATCATCATCACCTGTGTATTTCTCTCCCAATACTTTCTCATTCCCTCCCCATTTTCTCCACCTCCATCAGGAGTGAACTGTGAAATCGAGGTAGATGAGTGCGAGTCCAACCCTTGCCGCAACGGAGCCACCTGCCACGATCTCATCGGCATGTACTCCTGTGAGTGTATGCCTGGATTCGACGGCGCTGACTGTGAAGTTGACGTGGATGAGTGTGCCAGCGAGCCTTGCCTCAACGGAGCTGTCTGTCATGACATGGTAAACAGGTATGGCAAAGCCTGTGTTTATTGTCTGAGGAGTGGAAGACCACTCATTAATCTGCGCTACAGTTCTAAAGATGCATAGGTTTGTTGAGAATGAATTACAGAAAATTTTACAGTTGGATAACCCTGGGTGATTTGTGGGGATAGGATTACAGAATTGTTAGCCTTGCTATAATATAAAGCTCAATTGGGTGTAAATATGAGTCCCAAAAGGTGACGTCCACACCACATCCTTCATGAGTTCTGAGAAATAGCACAAACTCAGCTGAGTTAACGTCCTAACGTCGTTCTTCATCCCCATCCTCTCCTTAAATATTTTCCAACTCCAAAATTCTACTCAGTATGCCTTTAAAGTCAGAATTCTGAGAATAATGTCAGAACTCAGAATTCTGACTTTTTTCTCAGAATTCTGACTTTAAACTCTGAACTCAAATACATTTTTCACGTGGCTCAGGTAAATGATGTAAGATTAACTTGTTGCCATGGCAATGCTGACAAATTCAAACTTGAGAGTTAAAATGCAGCTCATAGGTGTGTTCCTCTGGATTAGATTTTATACCACATATCCAAGTGGTCCAGATCTGAATTGGAAAAAATTGTGAAACTTTCAGTTGCAGTTTAAACAGCCAAAGTCAGTTTCTGATGTTAACTGACAGGAGTCTTTGGCGGAGTCTTTGGAAGAGAGGAAGCAAGTTGTTCATGTTTCCTAACAAAACAAACTGCGTAGCAATTGAAACAGAGACAATGGTAATCCCGTTAGACCTTTGAGAAACGCCCCTGGAGAATCCCTTTAAATTACTGTCCTTATTGTTTGAATTTTTACATCCTGCCACACAATAACTTACTTGTGTCTCCTGCAGCTACGAATGTGACTGCACTGATACAGGATTCACAGGTGACCACTGTGAAGAGGACATTCCTGAATGTGCCTCTGATCCCTGTAAACATGGCGCCACCTGTCTAGAGGGAGTCAACGGGTACAGCTGCCTCTGCTGGCCAGGTATTTCAACTTTATGGCAACATACAAAAGGAACTTAAGGGGCTTCCTGGTGGCTTGATTGGCTAAAACGTATGAAGCCTATCATGTCATTATGGATTTGAATTTGGCCTGGGACCCTTGTTGCATGTCATCCCCCTCTCTAGAATCAAGCAAAAACTTCTGATGATTCTGAACTATGATTCTGATAAATACTTACATGAGACTAAGAGAAGTGTGCAATTAATTGTGATGCTGCCCATTTTTATACAGTAAACTGTTGTGAAAGGGGTTAATATAAGATATGCAGTTACATTTACTGATTTTTTCTCTCTAGGTTATGAAGGACAGAACTGTGAAATTGACATTGATGAGTGTGCGGAGCAGCCTTGCGAGAATGACGGAGAGTGTTTCGAGCGTTCGGACCCCTCTCACTGGGAGATGGAGTGGGAGCTCAGTTTTGCCGATGCTGCTGGATATATTTGCCAGTGTCAGCCTGGATTTGCAGGTCAGCAAAATAAGAAGAATCAATCAATAACAGTCTCAGGTCTTGCATTAACATTTTTCAGTTTCTGTAAGGCATTTGCTTTTTCTTTTACGTTACAGGAGAGAACTGCTCTGTCGACATTGATGAGTGTGAGTCGGAACCCTGCCAGAATAGTGGCACTTGTGAGGATCAAATCAATGGCTACACCTGTACATGCGCTGCTGGATTTATAGGTAAGACCTACACTGTATTCATCTCAATACCACTTTCTCTATTTTAACCTCATCCTCTCCTCCCCCTCCCTCTGTAACATGTAAAATCTGAAAATCTGCTGTATGTGTTGGCACATAGGTACAAACCTTATTTGTACCTACAGTACTTATACCTATTTGTTCAGTTGACTCAAGAGGTAATGGAGGCATGGAGGCAATTGGAAAGGTTGGGGTGGTGCTCTGATGCCCTCTAGTTGTCAGCCACCACCATATCTAACCATGATGTCATCTCCTCCCAGGTGACATTTGCGAAGTGAACATTGACGAATGTGAGAGCCAGCCCTGTCAGAATGGCGGTTGGTGCGAAGACGGCGTGGCTTCCTACATCTGCCATTGTCCTGAAGCTGAGCCGGGCGAACTTCCTTGGGGAGGCAATAACTGCGATGTCAAACTCTACGGCTGTGTGGACCATGAATGCCAGAACGGAGCCACCTGCCATCCGTGGCTGGAGGGTGAAGAACACGGCCACACTTGCTTATGCCCTCACGGCTTCTACGACGAGCAATGTTCCACGCAAACGACGTTCTCCTTCTCGACCCCAGGGTTTATTCATATCGAGATTGTTCTAGAAGAGCGGAGACGAAGGGAAACTGTGCACCGTGTTCACCACGGGCCCGGGGTACAGCTACGCTTCCGGACAACACTACCGAATATGTTGCTCTTCTACAGAGGCGATGCGGACAACCACCTCTTGTTGGAGATTGTCAGTGGCGGTCTTCATGCAAAAGCCTTTTCTGAGGAGTCTGAACTGGATGTCACATTTGCTGGGTTGGTTAGTGATGGAGATTGGCGGGATGCTCATGTGTTCGTGGCCAAAGAGGGCCTGGTTTTGATTCTGAAAGGCCCCGGCTGTGATCGTGAAGGATGCAGAGTTATAGATAGTGGCCCAGATGGACCACTTTTCCACCCCTCTGAGGCTTTCACTCAAATCTATGTGGGTGGAGCACCGGAGGAGCTTCTCGAGCACACTGTAAGCGGTGCAAGTTTCATTGGATGTATGGAAGACCTGATGATAGACTCTAAGCCTATCCTGCCCCAGTCACTTCCAGAAGACCAAAGCCATGAACTGGGCTGTAGTAAGACTGAGTGGTGTGAGCCTGATCCCTGCTCTGGAAATGGACACTGTGTGGACCTGTGGACCAGCCACCGCTGTGACTGCTATCGTCCCTTCCATAGTGAGAGCTGCTCTGAGGGTAAGCAATTTCACCATCAACTAATTCTTTAAAACCTGTTTTGATAAATCCTCTGAAACCAGTCCTGTACCAGTATAATATTCTGTGGTTGCACTATTCGTTACAAGGAAACACCTGCCACTGTAAAATCTATCAATCTCCATTGCTGACCATTAGCAATTGCAATAACATCATTAGAACACCCCTCCCATCATCCTGAATTACGTTGGCTTGTAACTGACCGAAACAATAAGTCACATTTTCATAATAGAGAGGAGTAAGCTAGCTCATTAGAACAGAGACCCAACAGAAATGTCTAGTGAAGAGGTAATACATCATCACCATGCAAAATACTGGAATAATACTCATAGCTTCTGTTTTTGGTGACTTGCCTGCTTTTGAAATTTGCTTACTAAATGTCCAATTCTGCCCTGATAGAATTCCCCTCATGGACATACAGCCACGAAGACACGGTGAGCTTCAGTACCTATGATGTTGGCAAGAGCCACAGGAGCAACTTCAGCGTTTCTTTCTTTTTGAGGTCATTGAAGCCAGATGGCCTGCTCTTCCAGCTTAGGAGACCCACAGAGGAAGAGGAAGGAGAGGTCTACTTCTCAGTGTACCTGGGGATGGGGAGGGTGTTTGTCAGCTCTCTTGCCAATGGCACTCCTTTGACCGCTCCAATTTTTGTGACCACCGGTGAGAAGCAACTTCTACAAGTGGAAGTTCAACATAGACAGGTGATCTTTGAGCATAAAGGTCTTCGCTATGGAATAGGAGAGATCCCTGAGGTGGAGGTTAACAGCGGGGATTTGGCTTATGTAGGTGGTCTTCCAGGAAACTGGGACTCTGAATTTTGGGGGGGACACTTCAAAGGTTGCCTGCAGGACCTTCGTTTGGACACAGTGCATCTGGATGTGGATGCATGGAACAGCTCAGATGAGGAGGTGGTGTATTTACCAAGTGATGCTGAAAACATAGAGAGGGGCTGCGTCAGTGATGATACTTGCAAGGTGGGAAGTACTTCTTTAATCTTCTTTGTTCCTTCCTCTACTTACTATTACAGTGAGTTCCCTCTAACATTTCTTATTTTGGCTACCTGTCGTATCTCTCCCCACGAGAGGTTCATTTGGTCAAGATGGGACTGTTATTCTGTCACTAATTGCTAAGAGGGAAGGCCGGAAGTTCCTGTCTGAGTTGCTTGTGTCTTGACAAAATCTCAATATCTTCATCTAAAGGTGGAGCCATGTCAAAATGGAGGAGAGTGCACCATCACATTCAACGATTTCACATGTTCATGTCTGGAGCAATACACCGGAAAGACCTGTGAAACACGTGTGTGGTGTGTCAGTGATCCTTGTGTCAATGGGGGCCATTGTGTGGACCTTCCCGATGGATATGAATGTAAGAACATTTGCATAATTTCATAACTATGGTTAGAGCAGGTTTAGCCTTTTGACAATAGTAAATAGAAACATCTATTGCATTCTTATTATCCATTACTGCTGTCTTGGACTGTAGAGTTTGAAGTACACTGCCTGAAGAGCTTAACCTGGGAAAATAAATCTTTTTCAAAACATGTTTACAGACAGTTTTTTATTGATTCTTGTCAAATTGTGTGCATAGGACTTTTCAACCCTGTTTTCAAAAGCAAAAGCAGAGCAAATAAATTAATATCATCATTAGTCATAGTATTATTTAATAAATCAACTTAGAAGAACTCAATCATACATTTGAAAAACAATGCATATAAGATGTCTCTACCTGTTCACCTTCAGGCGTGTACAACGGCACTTTTGAGAACAACCCTGTGCGGTACAGCGCTGGAGGCACCCTGGCTGGACCTGTGACGACCATATACATCGAGCTGCGGACTCGCTCGGAGAATGCGGTGCTACTGCGTGCCGCCCGTGGCTCCGATCTGCTGATGGTGGGGCTGCTAGACTCCTCGATCCGGGTGCAGATCCACATCGGCAACAGCGTCGAAACGTTGGCCTTTACTGGAGTGCGTCGAGTCGCCGATGGGAAGTGGCATCGGGTGACGGTCTCGATGGCTGAGAAGGACAGCGAGGCCTCTCATTGGGTCATCACTGTAGATGGAATCACAGATGCTAGCAGTGCGCCGGAACTCACCGGAAGCCTTCACTTTCTCAATGAGAAGGGTGCTGTGTTGGCTATTGCAGAAAGTTTCACGGGTTGCTTAGGTGCGGTAAGAGTCGGAGGAGTCTACCTTCCCTTTGTGGACGACCATAAGGCCCCACAGCTTTCTCAGTTCCACAGAGTTGGAAAAGGAAAGATTAATATGGGCTGTACCAGTGCCCCTGTTTGTGATTCGGATCCCTGTCTAAATGGAGCAACATGCGAGGACCTCTTTAATAAATTCGGCTGCGTCTGCGAGTCTGGTTGGGAGGGAGAACAATGCGAGGTAGACGCAGATGATTGTGCATCTGGGCCTTGTGTTCATGGAAGCTGTAAAGACTATTTGGCTGGTTTTGAGTGCCGTTGCCACCCTGGATATGCTGGCACGCTCTGTGAAGAGAATCTGGATGAGTGTAAGCATCATGCTTGTGAACACGGAGGCACATGTGTGGATGGACCCAACATGTACACCTGTATATGCCCTAATGAGTATAGCGGCCCACTCTGCCAGTGAGTACAAATACTCATCCATTTGTTTTTACCAATGTGAACAAACATAGCGTACAGTCCACATACTCGAAACGGCTTACCTTTATGATAGATGACAAGAATTCTTGTAGTCAGTATTCAAGCATAGAATTAATACCTTTTTTTTCAACAGGTGGGACTATCCCCCAATACAGTGTGGTAAGGATGTTCAGTGTGCAAATGAGGGAATCTGCAACGAGGGGCTGTGGGGAGCCAACTGCACTTGCATGCCAGGTTTTGGAGGCAACAGGTAAACTCATCCTTTTAAAAATGTTTTGCGTTACATGACCTCTTATCACTTTTTAAAATTGCAGATGATTATTAATGATTATGATGATTATGGTTATGAATTCAATCAAATATCAACATTAAGGCTGCAATAAGTGATATTACGACCACTAGAGGGTGAGGGTAAGGACAAAGCTAGCAAAGCACTGTGCATAAATGCTAATACCTAAGCTAACCGTCGCCGGTTACCAGTCTCGCTTTGCCAGAACTTTCTCCCGCTGAAGGTCACATGTCCCACAATGAGAAGTGAAGAGGCAGGTAGCAAGTTTACTAGTTTAACAAGTTCACTAGTTTATCAAGTTTACTAGATTAACAAGTTTACTAGTTGAACAAGTTTACTCGTTCGCTTCATTGATTCCGCCATTACGAGAATTATTTTCAGGAATGGGAGGGGCAGAGCGCCGCTTTTAAACAGCGAGGGAGGAGACAAGCTAGTTTTAAAAAATGATAAGCTGCTGAACGGACCGGGAGGAGCTTCGTTCAGGAGCGGAATTTGACAACAAGCTTTAGAAAAGAGGTGAAAACAGCAACACAGCTGCTGCTGTGTGGATATTGGTTTATATCATTATGTCTCAGTGAAATCTTCACATAGCACACAGTTTCAGGATTGGTTATAAGGTCTGATATCGCTTATTGCAGGTTTAATGTAAATTGGGGAGTAAAATGTTTGTAAAATTTCACTCTTCATTTTATCTGGCAAAATCTTGTATTGTAGAGCAGCACATTCCTAAGTGTGATGTATTTTTAATGTGTGACTTTTGTGCATTTGCTCTCTTTAAGGTGTGAGATGGAAATAGACGAGTGTGAATCTAATCCCTGTCGAAACGGCGGTTCCTGTCAGGATCGTTTCAATAGGTTCCTGTGTACATGCCCGCCTGGCTACAGTGGCCCAATCTGCGACACAAATGTATGTCCATTAATCTTTAAATTTTTTCAGTGAAGGATTATACTGTAGGTCCATTAATATTTCAAAATTTTAACTTTTTATCTAACAAGTAACTTACAACTCATATCCGTCCCATCACACTCTATAACCAAAAAAAGAACAAACAAAGCGTAAACATGTGGCAGATAAATGTTTAGTCTAAGAGATACATCCTATTTAGTGAGAGAAAAAATAAAAATAAAAACAATAAAAAAACAGAGTGAGATTTAATAGTTATGTATCTGCAAGATTACATTTACCTATACTGAATGATTATGTCTCCATGATTTCTCTTATTTTCCCACTTCCTTTATAAACATGAAATGTAGAAATGTGTAGAGTATCCACTTCTCACCTGGCTGATTGTCTTTGTGTGAATCCACAGTGAAAAACATCATCCACACACATAGATCCATGCAATTTCCATTTTTAGGCCATGCTTTCAGTCTACAAGACCTTCCTCAGAACATAAATGTGAATAAAAAAATAAAAAAATTAAACAAGAAATGTCAAAATAACATATAGACTGCCCATCAAAACTTTAGGGGACACCACATTTTTCTTTATTTTTACTATTTTCCACATTTTAGAATAAGAGTAAAGACATCAAAACTATGCAATAACACAAATGGAATTATGCAATGACCAAAAAATCGTTTAACAAATCAAAACTATCTTATATTTTAGATTCTTTAAAGTAGCCGCCCTTTGCCTTGATGGAAAGGCAAAGGCTTTGGAAAGAAATTCATACATAGGATCAACTTCACTATTTATATTTGTCTAAGAAACTAATTTCAAGCATGTAAGCAGAAGCCTTTAGATCAAAATGGCTTTAAGAGAATGAAAAACATTCAGTGAGGTGTCCCCAAACTTTTCACGGGCAGTGTATTTTATTTTATTTTTTAATGTATATTTGTACATCAGTGATGAACAATCTCCCCCTTTGCCCTCTTTGCCTTTTGCAGAAACAAGCCCAGAGAGAGCGAGTCCCCTGGCTTGTGGTGGCCATCCCACTGGTCTGCTTCTGTGTGCTCATAGTGGTCATCGGCTTGACCTTCATGGTTCTAACAGCGAGGAAGAAGCGCCAGTCGGAGGGCGCCTACAGTCCCAGCACACAGGAGCTGGCTGGAGCTCGCCTGGAGATGGACAGCATGCTGAAAGTCCCACCAGAGGAAAGGCTGATCTAAAAGGTTTTGACGATGAAGGGTTTGATACCTACTGATACCTGAGTTTGAGCTGATCTGAGCACTGCGGGCAAGTGCAGAAGACTCACTGTGACTCTCTAGAGATCTGACTATAGGAGGGGGAGATGAATGACATTCGTTCTAGGACACAGCCCCCTCCTGGTGGGGACGAGGTCCTGGCCCGGTGCTGCTGTGCTGTAGTATGTCATTGTATTCAGCCAAGATGTGTTAAGCATGTAGGTGGTGTATTTTTGATGAAGCACTCCATAGAATGTCCAAGGAAACAGCCTTTGAGTTTGCATCCCAGAAAGTCACTGACAGTATGAGGGAAGAGGGTATAGACATGATCTAGGGTTATGGTTATGCGTGTTATTTCTGTGTTATTTTTTATCATCCAGTCATGCCAGGAAGCATTCATTGACAGGTCAAGATGCACAAAAATCTGATTTTGTTCACAGACTTTGATCAGATTTTAGGTCAGATTTTGTTCTATAGGATATTTAAAACCTGATTTGAGATGCTTGTTGCTTTGTGATTTGACTTCTAGATAATCTTGACACAATTCATCCACAATGCACATATAAATATGTGCATATTATGTGTACACATCATTATGCATATAATGCAATAATGCACAGATATTGAATATTGGCACAAAATATCAGCTATTGGCATATTGGTATTGCCCTTCAAAAACCCATATTGAAACCGAATACAGAAAAATCAATGACTATAGCTGTGGGGGATGCATGGCAGATATTTTCAGGTCAAGTGTGGATGTGTAACTTTGTGATCTTAAATAATCAGATCATAAACATCTGATTAAGAAAAAAGATTTCATTAAAATGACAAGTGTAACCACATCCTTAGAGAAAGTGTATACAGTTGGGATGTTGAAGGAAATCCACTGGATGCTAATGCTAATGCTAATAAAAAACATAAAAAGCTATTACCATATTGATTGTGGGAAAATAGCACACATTATATTCATGCGTGTGAAACAATCTTTTTAGTCACATTTGAAGGATGTTGTGAGAAAAGAGAGGCGTATTGATCATCTTTGCTTTCTTAAATACTTCCTCAGGTATGGATACAAAAAAGAGAAAACCTTTTGTTAATCCTTTGACCCAAGATGCACTGCTGAGAGTGAGAATGTAAAGTTAAGCAAGGCTCTATCACTTTCCCCAGCACTCAGGTCCCAAGACTACTACATTAATAAATAAAAAAATAAATAATAATAATAATAAAAATCACATATGAGCTGCGGTGGGCCACTGCGTGAAAGGTTAACATTTCTAGCATTGGTGCCAAGCCTGCATGTCTTGGAAAACAAATTAAAGACAGACTCTGCGATGTCATATTCAGAAATGAAGTATAGTTACTCCAGTGTTCAAAAGAGGGGCTGATGCAGCTTAAAGATGCACTATGCCAGTGGTTCTCAACGTGGGGTCCGGGGACCACCGGGGGTCCTTGAGGGGCTTCCAGGGGTCCTGAGCAAATTGATGAATTGTAACTTCACCACTATTTAATTTACAAGAAGTTAACACAATTAGAGAATGTAGAAGAATGACTGTTTTGATCATAGTTTCTCTGTTATCTCTCTACCTACAATACAGATAGTCATGGAATTTGGGTCAGAGAGACAATAAATCTCATCAAATGGAGGTCGGTGGCCCTAATGTGGACTAAATTAGGGGTCCTTGATATGAAAAAGGTTGAGAGTCACTGCACCATGCCACATCAATAATACTTCAAAAAGACTGAGAGCTATCTACCTTGTTTTTGAGAATGACATCAGAGTCTAGCTTTAGGCCTTATTAGGAACTCAGTACCCAGTACAAATTCCTACTCAAGTTGGCTTTTTTTTTTTATAGCTATTTTTATTTGTGTCAAGACTGTATAGTTTGTATATTTCTGGTGGTTCTGTGTTTTAACTTTTGCTGGATTTGGACTTTTGCTATTAGCACCTCACATGCACAAAGGGAGTGTCTACCCATGTTTGGCTTGGCTTCTCATGTGGCATGTTGACATTTGTTTACAATCAGCGAAGAAGATATTCTTGTATCCGGGCTTGTACAAATCAATGAAGGAACTGTAGATTAAATTGTTGTTTCTGATTTTCAACACTGTTTTCCATGAGATTGCATTCTGGTGCTGTAGATATTAACTTCTCAATAACGACTAATGGTTGTTAGATGTAGATATGCTTCAAGTACCTTCAGTATATATGTAAAAAGACATTTTTCTTTAGAATGTAAAGTGTAAACATTGTAGCAAAATAAAAAAAATGTAAGGAATAAATAGGCCTATCACACAATTTCATATTACAGGAAAAACAATAAAATGTCCAGTTTTTTTATGTACTAAGGAAAAAACATCTAATCATTTGTTGACTGCATATAAATATTGTTAAACAGAACTTAGGCCTTGGCTGCACATATTTCAGTTTTTACAATATCCAGGGCATTTCTTTGAATTATGAATTATAAACATGCAATAAAATCTTCACTGTGTAATGGCTTCTGCAATATGTACCTTCTGCACAAATGCATTCCAGTTTCTTTAGCAAAGTATTTCTGTACTTTTATTTTCAAAAATATAAGTTCTCTATATAAGACAGAAGGTATGCAAAAGCTATATAGGAAAGCTTTTTGTGTATAAACTACTCCTTTGGGTGGCATTTCCAAAATATTGAAACTATCTTTTTCTTTTCAATGGAATTTGTCTTTCAATGCATCCCACATATCCCCTTAAAAATAGCACATGCCTCTAATTTTAGCCCTTTGTTCATGTATGAATGATGTAAGAAGATGTATTGTTTTATTTAATATATGTCATTTGGAATTTAAACTGAATTAAAGACAGATTTGCTATGATTTTAACTGTAATTAATCAACCCAATTGGTTTATTCATATCCAGAACTTAATTAAGGTCAGATCATCTGTTTATTACACATAAATTGTTTCTTCTTTTCTTCAAAATATCATTCTGTGTAGTAGAGTCAAGCTAGATTTGGATGTTTTTGACACACCTTCACATCTAGGATGTCTTTACCAGTCACAATAAAGTTCTTTGTGTGATCCAACAGAACAGCTACAAAAATAATAATATATACACTCTGTGATGTCATATTCAGAAATGAAGTACAGTTACTCCAATGTTCAAAAGAGGGGCTGATGCAGCTGAAAGATGCACTATGCCAGTGGTTCTCAACGTGGGGTCTGAGGACCACCAGGTGTCCTTGAAGGGCTTCCAGGGAGTCCCCAGCAAAGTGATGAATTTCTAAACTTAACTTCTTATGAATGAAATAATGGTTAACACAATTAGAGAATGTAGAAGAATGACTGTTTTGATCAGTTTCACTGTTATCTCTCTACCTACAATACAGATAGTCATGGAATTCTGGACAAAATCATATCTAACAATACAAATATTCTCACATTTGGGTGCGAGAGACAAAATCTCATGAAATGGGGGTCCGTGGCCCTAATGTTGACTAAATTAGAGGTCCTTGATATGAAAAAGGTTGAGAATCACTGGTATAAGGAAGCAATAATACCTGATGAGGTATATGTTAAACAATTTGAATCAATAATGTGGAGGCAGTGTCACAAGCACAAAGCAGAGTCCATAAATAAATCCACAGACAGACAGAGCAACACCGCATCCTTCCACTTGGCGGAGAAGACACCTGTTGAAAGTGAATCGATGGAAACCAGTCAGTGATTGCATGTAATATTTAATTATGAGATATGCAAAAACGGGATAAAGAAAACGAAAACACGACAAAACAAAGCCAAAACAAAAACGTAAAAGTGCTCAATTGTATGAAAAAAGGATGATCACTTTTCTATAGGAAACATTCATGAGGGGTTAATAAGACAGAGAAGGATACTGGACGCCACTTGAATCAGTCAGTGACACCCAAAGGACCTCAGCTGATATGTATCAATATATCCATGATGTCATAAATGCTCTGTTACAGTGCTATCATTGTAATCAAGTGTGTGCAAGTTCAAAGAAATGCTAGCAAATGCCAATTTACTACATCAATCATAGGAGAAGTCTAGTTTCTCTACAGGTGTGAATTCAATCTAAAAAGTCCTACAAGTATGAAGTAGTGATTTATCATTTACATGAATACTCCCGGAAGACTAGATATAGATAATACTATACCAAGTTAATACTGACACGCTCTTATAATATCAATTCCTTGATATCAAATAAGTTCAGAAATGATTATCACAAATAAGTTAAAATGAACGATCATGACTTTATATTTCTGATCATCTTTGACAAAATATTTTTAATTTATGTTTAATCCTGATCAAATGTGTTTCACTTTGTAAAAAAAACAAAAAAAACAAAAAGAAAACAGTGTACAATATACAATAAAATATCAAATTTGTGATTTTAGATTTTAGTTTTCATCATGGACGGAAATTTGTTCCAGAATTATCAAGCTTCTGTATTAATTTTGTTATTTTTTAAACTCTTAGGCAGCGGCAAAAGCATCAGGAAATTTTTTCGTTTGTTCCTGTATGCTCATAAAATTTCCATTTATGATCCAAAAAGTGAATTATCAGGCAAAAGCACAGACCAATTTTGATTCTGACAATATATTTGCTCATTTGTTAAAACATGTTACAGAAATGGTGATTCTTGTGGCAAGTTAATTTAATTCACCTAGGCTCACATACAACTTACATACAGTAAAATGACTGAGGGTCGGAATCCATCAACAGAAACAGACTCTTGAAACTTTTCCCTTGAAATGATTTGGCAGTCTCTTGCATTTGAAAGCGACTTCAGAGTCATCAATATATTCTATGCAGTTGAATAATAACAAATGTAAAAATTATTGAAATAAAAATGATATTGGCAAGGTAATTCATATTTCCTGCTTTGCTACGCACAACACAGATTCAATTATGTGGATTCAATCAATGTCCTTAGGCATAGTCAACCTTTTGAATCAAGCTAACAGCTTATCTGTATTCCAAGCAGTAGCAGATGCAGTAGGCTACTAGTCACCATTCTTTAATCAGTCATACACCATACATAATGTCCTCTTTACACATAAAACAGCAACCAGACATGTGCTCGTCCTTAAAAGACACTTTTTCACAGCACTTTTAAGCAAATTAGGATTTTTTTTGGCATTCAACACATTGGTCCCCCTAGATTGCCTACGAAGCAGTAAAGGCTAAATAGACTCGGTTCTGTTGTTGATGTTTTGCTTTAAAGTCATATCAGCTGGAACAGAATCAAACCGGCAGCAATTGTGAAAACCATTATTTTCGCTCTCTATACACAGTTGCACACTGAAACACACACGGTGCAAGCGGCATGTAACTCAGTAGCTAATCACGGAAAATCACAGAAAAAAAAATACTTAAGGCAAAAATCAACAGGAGGCAATGGGTAGGGTGAGTTTCAACAGTAGAATTGGCAAAAAAAAGGTAGGGATCCATGTTCCTCCCTCTAAAACAATGGAATATACAATCATAGGTTTTGAAGTCCCCGTATATTTCATGAGACAGAAATGTTTAAAAATTATTTCAGAGGGACACTGCAGTAACGACTAGGACACTGCGGAGGAGAAGAGTCTGTTGTCGGATCACAAGCTTTCCTCAAGTCTTCCATGTAAATGAATCCTGTAAAAATGTTTTTTTTTATTTTGTTGTTTTTTTTTTAAACGGAGGAGGTAACACATTTATCTGGCATCGATGAGACAAGTCGAAGATGAGATTTATCATTAGGGGCCAAACAAAACAAAAAAAACACCACTCTGCATGAAGCTACCTAAGACATTGATAAGTGAACTAACTGCATGTTCGAGATGCACCACACTTCGTAGCTACCATTACGCCACTAAGCTGTTAATCAACGATAGCGGACGAGCTACTCTAATCATAAAGCCGGCATCGTTTTTACAGATGCTGCTGTGAGTGTACTAGACTGTGACGTATCTCCTCTTTACCCTTCAGAAAACGGTGCGTGGTATTTTGGAAGTCACGTACATCTACAGTGAGCGCTAAGCTAATGACTACGCGGTGGCGTTAAAAGACAAGAGGTGACACGACAGGATACTGTGCAAATAATTGCGCTAGCGATTGGCGACGGGGCTGTGAACTGTTGGCATTTGAACGTGCTGAAGAAGCAAGGCCAGGTACGTGTCCCAGGTCCTGGTTTAAAACGAGAGCGAGAGAAAAAAAAGACACCAAAACTCAGACAATCCTTATATGGGGGGAAACAGATGAGTTCGAGTGCCGTGGGGTGGGGGGGGGGGGACTTAAGTCCAGACTCTCACTTTGTTCACCAGACACACACTCTTGTTCATCATTGGTCAGCAGCAAAGCTGGTGGTAGTGGAGGGAGGGAGGTGGGGTGGAGGGTGGGGTAGTGGATATTCACAGATTTTAGTCAAAAGTCTCCCACCTCCTCCGAAGGTCCTCCACCTTCTTTTTTGGGGGCGCGGCAGGCTTGGCCATAGTCAGCAGGTCCCCGAAGGGATCCTGAGTCTCCTGGGAGTCTCCCTCGGCGTGAAGGGGCTTCTTCGCCGATGCGTTCGGGGCCGAGGGCGAGTCCACCAGGCTGGACAGGGCGTGATTGCTGGCGGAGGACTGGGGCAGGGACGCGACGGAGGAGGGGAAGGACGACTGGAGCGGCCCGAAGCTCGGCGGCAGAGCGGAGCCGCCTGGCGAGTGCTGTCTGTAGAGCGGCGGTAGCGCGGATAGAGAGTGCGGGTGGGGCGGAGTGTGGAAGTAGGAGCCCGCCGGAGGCCCGTAGACCGTACTGAAGGGATTCCCGGTGACAGTCGGTGAGTAGTGTGTTTGCGGGGAGGTGTAGTGGAGAGACTGCGCGAAGGGATTGAGCGATATGTGGGGATGGGGCGGGAACGGAGGCAAGCCCTGCGGATAGGGCCTGGGCGGTAGCGCAGGTTTGCAGGAAGAAGAGGGTCCAGTGGTATCTGCTCCTTCGCTTGCTGAAGCGGAACCGGTCTGTACTGAGCTGTTAAGGGGGTCGAGAAGACTTAGCAGATCTATATTGTCCTCGGAGACCTTGGTGGGTTTCAGCAGGTCCCCTTCCGTGCTCATCCCTAGCGCTTGCCTGAATTCCTGTCCCCCCGCTGTAGTCCTTCCGTCCCCAGACCCCGCCGGTTTAGAGCGGGGCTGGGCCGCAGGCGGTGCCAGGACCTTACCAGGTTCGGGCGTCTTCCGTCCGTGGGGACGCGGAATGGTGATATTGCTCTGGCCGGGGGTGGAAGGCTCCGGTGGGTCGGGACCCGGGCCGAAGTTCTCGCGGCTCGGGGGCCGGGCTTCCTGGTGCACAGGAGGGTGGGCAGACAGAGGTCTATCCCAGATGGGAGGCACACAAACAGGCATGGCCATGTCATCCTGCCCTAGACTCCACAGCTTATTGTAAGGGTTGGAGAGCTTGAGGCCTGGGAGGGTGCGAGTGCGTTCGGCGATGCTCAGGTCCATACGCTGCAAACAGAGGAAACTATTTCAACTTCAAAACTTCAAAGCATGAAGAATTAAAGCCCATTCCGTCCTAAACTAAATTCAGTGGTGGAAAAAGTACTCTGGTGGAAGAAGTACCAATACAGCAATGTAAAAATACTCCATTACAAGTAAAAGTCCTGCATGAAAAATCCTATTAAAGTAAAAGTACATAAGTATTAGCAGCAAAATGTAGTTAAAGTATTAAAGTAAAAGTAGTGGTTTGGTCCCTCTGACTGATATTTTATTATATATGACATCATTAGATTATTAATACTGAATCATCAGTGTGTAAGCAGCATGTTGCTGTTGTAGCTGCTGGAGGTGGAGCTAGTTTGAACTACTTTATATACAGTTAGCTAGTTTAGTCCAGTGGTTCCCAACCTAGGGGTCGGGCCCCTCCAAAGGGTCACCAGATAAATCTGAGGGGTCGTGAGATGATTAATGGGAGAGGAAAGAAGAAAAAACAAAGTTCTGATACACAAATCTGTTTTAGTTTTTGGACTTTTTCTCTAATCTTTGATTTTTGCTGAAATATTGGATCATTTGAACATTTATTGAAATGAAACCATGTGAGGTTTAGAGGGAAAAATCACTATTTGGTGGAGCTGTTAACAACTCATAGACATCTGAAATGTGACCCGACTACACACTGCTTTTTGTAAGTCGTCAAAAGCCAAAAAGGTTGGAAACCACTGGTTTCATCTTTAACAATGTGTTGTATTTTAAAAGCTTCTTATATTATCCATTGTGTCAAATCTCCATCTGAAAAGTAACTGAAGCAAATAAATGTAGTGGAGTAGAAAGTACAATATTTCCCTCTGAAATGTAGTGGCGTGGAAGTATAAAGTAGCATCAAATGGAAATACTCAAGTCAAGTACAAGTATCTCAAAATTGTACTTAAGTACAGTACTTAAGTAAATGTACTTAGTCACTTTCCACCACTGACTGAATTATAGCGTGCATAAAAACTGAAGTCATGACAAGTCTTAAAATTATTTCAGAGCCAAAATTAAAACAGATTTTTGTTGATAATAGACAAATCATGGAGATTTAGTATTTCACCAGTGTTGTTGAGAGTAATAGGATAGCCAGGTGTAAATAGAGATTCAGGCAGGCAATAAAGCCTCTTTGCACCCACCATGGTCATGCATATGTAAATTATATGTAAATTTACATATGCATGTAACATTTTTTCTAATCAAATACGTGTTCCAATTCCTTAGTGAATAATTGTGTATTCGTTTTCTAGGTGTTATTTTATTTTTATTTTTTTAATAATACAGTCCTTATGATCCATGAAAGGAAGCACTGGACAGCCTACAGATTTCATGACAGGCTTACAAACTTCAGCACTGGACAGCGACTCCACCTGGAACAGATTCAGAGTCCCTCCCCTGATACAGTGTAAATCCTATATATTGGCCCCTAAATAAAAATCATAACCAATATCTTCCATCTATCTGCCTCTGATTCTATTGTGTCAGATCCACAGAACTTGAATGGATAGAATAGTCTTTACACTGTTTGCTATGGTAATTTGGTTGGTATACCATAAAATGGTGACTATGGCATTTTAAGGGTTAGTTGCTATGGTGACAACAAACTTTTGACTGACAGCAGCAGCTAGTAAAAGAGCTCCACCTAGTGGTGGCATGAGTGACAACCAGGTTACAACTTAATTCAGCTGCAATGCCAGTTTTCCACTGCTTTGGTTGTTGCTGCAAAATGCCTCAGCAACTTGCTATAAGTCGATTCATACAGAAGCTATCCCAACGATACACATAAAAATGGCCGCCACTCTGATGGTCCAGGAACGTTGATTTTTAATGGGAAAGACCGTTCTATCCATTCAAGTTCTGTGGTCAGATCAAAGTAGCACCATATGCAACAGTTTATGCTTTATGACTGTATGAACACTACCTCTTCACAGGGCGCGGGGCTATGATCATCTGCTTGTTAATGTGTTACAGTGCTGATTATATTTTTGAAAAGACGTTAGGCAGGTTAGCTTCTGAATAATAGCCAACAGCTTAATAACAATTGCCTACATTATATAAGGACACATAGCCTATAGGCTGGCTACCCAACAAATCGCACATTATGTTGAATCTATCAATCCATAAATACAGACACAGAATCACCCGCTCAATACAGGTCAAAGTAGCGTCATGCGATACTTCTTGTACCGCTGTCGGCCATGGCTTTTTTGAGTCAGCTGGATCACACTAGCTTAGAATTTTGGACCTCAGTGTTTTGCTCAAGGACACTTTGGCAGGAATGGACATTGGACATTTGAAGAATCAAACCTGAATTCAAGCAAAAACACTGATCATTGAATGGCCTAATATTATAACATTAAAACACGAATCCAAACATTAAAGCCACTCACTACCAGCCATCTCACCACTTTTGACTCAAGAGCATTTGGACCTCTGACCTGGTAGGTGAACTTGGCCTGCAGTTCCTCCGAGTCTTTGGGCGTCCTCAGGTCCTCTAGACTTTTGGCCAGGCTGATGGGCTGGCTGTCGGGCTCGTCCTGGCAGGTGAAGATGTCGCCCAGCAGGTTGACGTTGGAGAACTTCTCCGTGACCGGGCTGGGCGGGGCGGTGTGACGCTCCGCCCCGAAGCCGGGATCCTCCCCTTCCGTCAACTCGGCCTCTTTAAGGGAGCGGTAAGGCTGCGGCCTGCCGGGCACAGTGCGTGGCTGCTGGTTACTTCCATAGGTGTGACACAAACACACACACAGACATACACATACTTGTCTTCCTGTGAGGATCTTTGGACTAGATTCAACCCTAACCTTACAGGATAATTCCAGCTATTTTCAGCCTGGGCCTTATTTTTCTGTTTTTTGCCATCATACTGATTCTGATCAAAATTTCTTAACTTACTTCACCAAAGAGCTTTACATACCCTTTCATATCATTTACAATAAATCTGATATGACATGAACCTTTTCGACTGTATTGGAGAGCAGTGCTCCCTGCAATCTGAGCGGTATGTAGGTCTACAGTGAAGTAACTGCTGAACACATTTCGATCAGAATTTATCAGCATGATGGCAAAAGCAAGGAAAATAACTAATAAAATAACCAGAATTAGCCTTTAACCCTCATCATTACATGCCTAACTCTTAAACCTAACCCAACCCTAATCCTAATTCTAATCTTAATCTTAAACCCAAATCTTAACCCTAAACTAATTTTAATTTGGTAACACTTTACAATAAGGGTCACTAAATTAAGGGTTAGTTAATTAACAGTTAACTAATGTGTCTGGTAATCATTTACTAATGGTGTTCATGTTAACTATAGTATTAATTTATACATTATTTAATATTCATCTTTATAAACTATTAAATAATGTATAAATTACACATTAGTTAACTGTTAATTAAGGGTTAGTGAATGCTTATTAAGAATTAACTAACCCTTATTAAGCATTAACTAACCTTTATTAAGCATTAACTAACCCTTAACTTAGTGACCCTTATTGTATAGTATTACCACTTTAACTTTACCCTAACCTAAAGATAATCCTAATCTTAATCCTAATCTTAACCCTAAACCCTAAAAAAGAACAAGAGCACGAACACACAAACTCACACACACAGTGGTATACAAACCATTCAGTTAAAAATAGAGAGGAGCTGAGAAGACTTATTAACTACACAATCATGAAGCATCAATAGTAAAGTACAAAGCTGATCAGAGAGGTGCGTACAGGGGGGACCATTCAAAGGGGACTGAGAAGAGAAAGCTGTCAGGAAAGCCAGAGATGGAGTCGTCGTGCTGGAGCTCGTCTCCGGACGAATCCTCGGATAGAAAGACGGTGTAGTGGCGAGTAGGACGGATAGAGCTACGGTGAGAATAAGGACGAGAAGAAGGAAATCCAGACCAGATAAGATTAGTAAGTAAAATAAGATTAGAGGCAATCAACAGATGGGAAGAGGGAGGGAGAGGAACATTGAGAAAGAGCGGGCAGATGATTAGTTATCTCTCTAAGGAATTTTACAGAATTTATATTAATGTGCTAAGCAGAAGTTGTTCAGTTAGTTGAGAAAAGAAGAAAGTGGACTACATTGACAAAGAATGAACAAAAATGGTTTTCCTGCTGAAAGAATTCCAGTAGCCTCAAGTCATTCTGTCATCAACACAGTGTACAACTGTATTTGGAAACGAAAGTGACTCTGATTTAGATTTTGTTAATCACACTGTATAGTTAACAAGTTACTATTC
This sequence comes from Centroberyx affinis, assembly GCF_046629955.1. Taxonomy (NCBI): domain Eukaryota; kingdom Metazoa; phylum Chordata; class Actinopteri; order Beryciformes; family Berycidae; genus Centroberyx; species Centroberyx affinis. The sequence continues at coordinate 214,452 of NW_027281825.1, forward strand.
AATTAATGTTGTCTTGAGCTTTCAACAGTAGTGAAGTGTCCTGATACCCAGATTGTATGCTATGCTGCTCCAATTTAGGTTCATGTACATACAACTCCACATTATGAGCATATAACAATGAATATAACTGACTTGCAAAAATGTCTTAATTCCATATTTAGATTTGTTCAACAGTCATCAAACTGACATGACTAACATGACTTTTTGGAGAAAAAATGGGTAACACTTTACAATAAGGGTACATTAATTAAGGGTTAGTTAATGCTTATTAAGCATTAACTAACCCTTATTAAGCATTAACTAACCTTTAACTTAGTGTACCCTTATTGTAAAGTGTTACCAAAAAATGTTTTCCCCCGATATTAGCAAAGTATTGTCTTTGTGTTATATATCTTTTAAGCGTGCGCAGAGGGTGCATGCAATTCATGCAATACATGTATAAGACTGTGAATGAAATTTTGTATTTTCATCATGGACAGTGGGATATATATAATGGAGGTAGGCTTACTGGTCAGGGCTGCTTTCCAGACCCACATTGCTGCACGGTCTCTTCACCAACAACGGCGGCCGAGCCTAGGCAAGGGAAAAATATAAGAATGGCAACACAGTCAATTCAATAGACCTACATTCTCACCCCGTAGGAATATTTCCATGCAAAATATACGGTATATTTAGTAATGTTTAGAAGTTTTATTCTATCTACAGCCTGGTTTCTTAAACTTTGCGTTGCTTTTGTTGTTCTTTGAGGTAGAACATAGAGGTATACAAATTTAATATAATTCTATACAACAAATTATTCATTCAATTTCTACGAGCAAAACAAATCTTAATTTTCTGTGGTTGCTTTTTCTCTGTTCTAATAATTTATGTGAAATGTATGGTGTACATAATTTTACGTTACATTTTCACGGTTGTCAAACAACAGCATGATCATTAAAATGTTTTTTCTTGAAGTCTCAAAATGCTAACATGACTCCTCTCTTCAACGCAGGTTTGCACGGAAGTTTGCTAGCTTGTTAGCATTTTGTGTGACTTCCAGAAAAAAAACATTTTAATGATAACGCAGTTATTTGCCCTCTATCCACCCCCCCCATTCCCCACCATATAGGTTGTTTTGCAGCTTCATTGATTACATCTGGTGTGCCTCAAGGCTCACTTCTTGGGTCGATACCGTTTTCTTTTTATACATCACTCCCTGGCCGTAGTATTCATGGGCAGAACATCTAATTGCTATGCTGATGATACTATTTCTACATTAATGTCTAAGATTTGATTGTTGTTGATTTAAGTTAAGCCAAATTATCACAGTAAGTTGGTGACAGTACATGGTATTGATACTGAACATATCTCTAGTCAAAGTCAGTTGTATCACTCCTTAAAACATATTTTTATACACAGACTAAAATTTCTTTTAAATATTTGTTTTATTTCATTTGCTTCTATGTCTGGCATTTTTTGTTTGTGGTATTAACTTTTATTTATTATTTACTGTAAAGAACTTCATAACCGTTTGAGCAAGTGCTATACAACATTTTTTTTTACTGTTCTAATCTAATGATTTTACTGTTCTAATCTAATGATTGCATCATAATTACAGTACATATCAACAAATACTACACATATACATTTTTGCTGCCACACAGAGTAACAAATAACATATTTGATCTTTTCTGAATTTTTTTTTTCCCTCTGAAATACAACCTCAACAATAACATCAAACTCACTGCTTGAGCAGTAGAGGAAAAAGCACCATCAAAAGGAAAAAGTAGCTTGCTTACCAGCCAATTATAGTACCGAACCTCAAAAAAGGACATTAAGAAGCTGAGATAGTTTAAAAAAAATAAAAAAATAAAGGTTCTTTCAATTTGACAGGGTGCAAAAAATGAAAAGCGAAGACAAAGAAAAGTTCCAGCTCATCAGGCTATCATCAGCGCTCTGGTTAAAGCTGTATAGAGCTTCTTCAAATAGACTAGAGGATATTTGCCAAGAGATTAAGTCAGTACATCAGCCTGTTGCAACAGCTGAATGTATGTTCGATCGTATGTTACAGTGTAGGGTAAGTCTCCACTAAACATTGCACTGAAACTAGTATGACATTAAAGCTGTGTCTTTTGTTTAGTTGCAAGATGGAAATTGAAGGTACATCATCTTAACTTCTAGAGCATAAAGGGACCAATGACCAAAATATTGTCGCAGATAGTGACATTTTCACCTCTTATGGCCAGTAATGCCATTTAATAGCCTTTTAAGAAGATAATACTAGCTATTCGATGGCGAGAGACAAATCGGATAGCCAATTTATCATCAGCAAACGTCAACAAATATGCACATTAGCTAGTAAAAAGTATGACGATTAATGTGCAGTTTGCAAATGCAGTGCAACAGGCTGACATACAGACATGACATACAGCAAGGTTATTATCGTTAATGAAAACTAACGAAATAACAAAAACTAGGTGTGAAAAAACATTTCCGTTAACTGAAATAAAAATAAAAAACGAGGCTTTACAAAAAAATGATAACTAACTGAAACTGTATTGTGTGTTTACAAAACTAACTAAAATAAACTAAAATTATAGAGAAAATGTCTTTAGTTTTCGTCTTTGTCCATTTATTTTATACATAAGCCTAGTATTTTGGGTGGATATAAAATCTATCTTCCAATTTTTTTTTTTACTTTTTGAATCTTGCCCTTGACAAATACCCCATATTACAAAAAAAGACTAAAACTGACATTGAAACTAATAAAAACTAAACTAAAACTAAGCATTTTCAAAAAATAAAAAATAAACTAAACTAGCAAACTAAACTAGCAAACCCACTTTAAAAACTAATTTTTAAACAACTAAACTGAATTTGAAAACAAAAAGTCAAAACGAAATAAAAATAAAAACTAATGAAAAATGCAAAACTATAACAACCTTGACATACAGATCAACACAAAGAATTCACAACAAGAAACAAATACCAAACTTACTTGAATATCAAGTATATTGCGATATTTCGTGAATATCGCGATATACTCAATATTCAAGTAAGTTTGGTATTTGTTCATATTTGATATCGAATATCGCCCTAAGCCTAACACCGTCACATGCTTCGACTAATACATTCAAACCTACTGTATGTTGCAGCCATGTGAAAATTCCCATAAAACCCTATCTCTCTAAAGCCAGTTCCTTTTCCCGCTCATCGCTCTGCTATCCTCACTCGTTTCTGCCCACCTGTCCGAAGTGCACAGTGATGGGCCTGTGGTCGTCCCAGGTTCGCAGTGGCCCCTCTTTTCTGACCGCGCTGGCGGAAGCGGGGAACCCTGCCGTGCCCTCGTCGTCGATGACCGCCGTCCCCGCCGTGGAGTAGCCGTTTTCCGCCTGCTCCTGGAGAGGGGGAACACAGGGAGGCGGAGGTTGACGTGGGCGGAGGGAGCAATGGCAGTGCAATGGGAGGGGGAGGGAGAAAGCTCGGCGTGGCTGGGGTGAGTTTAGGGTAGTTTAGGGTAGTTCAGGGGGCCACGTATGTTAGAGAAAGGCCAAAAACAGCCAGAAAGGAAACGGGGTCAAGGCCAGATTCATGTCAGGGACCAGTTTGGTTAGGGAATTGTTTGTGGGGGAGAAACCAAGAACCATCACCGCCTTTGACATTGGCTGTAAACATTGAGTGATTTACAGAACCGTTAAAAAAAAAATAGCAAGAATGGTTTCTAGGTAGTGTAGAGTTCTATACCTTCTGCTTTAGCCGGCTCTTGACTTCCTTGATACCCATTTTAGCATGGTCTTTTGCCTGTGATGGAAAAAAAAAGACGCTAAGGCATTAGCATTCTCATTTTCAGCTAAAGATTAAAGTATGGTTGATTTGCTAGTTCCTGATAGAAGCCAGTCATGTGCTTACAAACTTGTAAACGGTCTTCATGGCTGGGTTGGCCTTAGTCTTCACTGTGTTGAAGATAGCCCCGCCCCCTTTCTGTCAGACAACACACACATTCATACACAATCAGATAATTATGGACACATAATTGAAACTCACAAACCTAACTGACTATGATTTATGTTATGTACTACATTCAATTATGAGGAGATAAGGAGATATTACAGTAAGCTAAACTAAAATAAGCTATCTTAAGTAAGAGACCAAAGTTGTATGTAATGTACACTGTAGATTAGCCAGCTGTCTCTCTAGATGAAACCCTGTGAACTATGCCTCACCTTGACAGTGAACAGCCACTGGTGGTAGGTCTTGTCACTGCCTGTGGAGAGAGTAAAGGTAACGTCATAAAGGGAAAAGGTCAATAGCCTCAGCTGACGGGCATCCTGGGTACTGGCTGAGGACGTGTGTTTTCAGTTTTTTTTCCCCAGGTTTTTTGGGGGGGTATTTTATTTTATTCCAAATTACATCAAATTTCAAGGCTATAATAATAATTATTGTTATTAACAACCCAGAAATTTGATCTTACTATTCAAACATTGGAGGAAAGATTGGCCATTTGATATAATTTGCTAATTCCTGCTATTTCCAGAAAAAAACGGCTGATTGTAGAAAAGGAAACCCACTTAATCAAAAAGACTTTTCACTTCAAATATGACTATTTTTGTTTTTTGTACTATCCTACCATATATTATACACTATATTCTAAAGCACAGGAAATATCACAATATTTTGTGAATATTGCGATATTTCGTGATATTTGATAATAACGAATATCGGCCCAAGCCTAGAAGGGAGTCAGTTATCTGATGCAAAACCACTGTGGTATGTAACCAATGTTCCCACAAAGCCAGTGGTGTCCAGTCCTGTACCAAGACATAGTCTGTAGGTTCCCAACCAAACACTTTAGCAGCTCAATTCACTGAAGTTAGGACAAATAGTAATATTATCAGATGGATAGAATCCTTTTTGACTGACCGGTTACAGTGTGTGTCAGAGTAAATGGTGCAGTGTCTTCTCCTATTATTACTAACATGGGGGCTCCACAAGGTAGCACCATTTCTCCAGTTTTATTTACTCTTTACATAAATGAACTTAGCAGCAACACATATGATCTTTTTACTACTAAATTTGCTGATGACACTGCAATCGTGGGTTTGATTCAAGATGATGATGGTGCAAGTCCAGTTTTCTATACCAATACCAAGAAAACTAAGGAAATCATCTTCGACTTCAGAACTAGCAACATCACCCACCAACAAATGGATATCAATGGGGAAGGTATTGAAGTAGTAAGTGAATACAAATATCTAGGAACTATAATAGATGCTAAACTGTCATGGGAATCAAACACAAATGTTATCTACAAGAAAGGTCTGCAGCGTCTATATTTCATCCGTAAACTGAGACAGTTCAGAGTGGACAGAGACATCATGGTCCTTTTCTATCGCTCCTTTGTGGAGAGCATTTTAACTTTCTGGTCTATTGCTTGGTATTTTTCGTTGTCTTGGATTAATAAAAACACACTGCATAAGATAGTTAACAGCAGCATTATATACAAACCGGCATGGCCTCCTCCTGCAGCTGGCTAAGGAACTGCACACCAACTATCCAATCTATTGATCGACTCCAGACTGTACAGAACTCAGCTGCCAGGCTTTTAACCAGAACCAGCCTCTTTACACTGGCTCCCAGTATATTTTAGAATAGATTTTAAGATTTTACTGATTACTTTCAAGGCTCTTCATGGCCTCTCTCCCTGCTATATCTCTGACCTCTTAGTACCGTACGCGCCGGTACATACTTTGATCCTCGGGCAGAGGTCTTTTGTCTGTTCCAGAGTCCAGGCTGAAAACTAAAGGGGACAGAGTGTTTGCAGTCAGGGCCCCGAGGCTCTGGAACGATCTGCCTGAGGAAATCAGGTCGGCTGAGTCACTGATCTCCTTAAAGTCATTTCTTAAAACATACTTCTATCGGAGAGCCTTTCCTGATTTTACTTGAGTTTTAATTTCCTTTGAACTGTCTTTTATTTCCTTTAAAAAAAATGTTTTTCTTTTCCTATTCTTATCTTTTCCTACACTGTATTGGTTTTTATACACCAAATTGTTTTTATCTGTTTTCTTTTAAAACCTGATGATTTTATGACTTGTCTGTTTTATTTTGCTGCCTTTGTGAAGCACTTTGTAACGTGGATTTTGAAAAGTGCTCTATAAATAAAGATGATTATTATATTATTATAAATATGCGTCAGCCAGGGAAGCCACATACCTAGTGGCCTGGTGGTCTTAGAGAAGGCCAGCATGCCACAAATAGCTTGCTGTCAATTTGCACCTTTTCTAGTGTTGAAGCATATTTTGGCAGGCTTTAGCGTCATTGACTTTTTACCAGTTTTATCCTTGTAATATTGTTTTTGCCACTTTTATTTTTATGTAACCATTTCAATTTTGTTAGGATTTTATTTTTTTTTATGTCATGGTTTCAACTTATCAATGCTCTATAATTTCTAAAGCACGTTGTAACACTTTTGAAAAGTGCCATATAAATGAAGTTTATTATTACAACAATTTAAGATTATAGGGATTGGGAATGAATGTAAGTCGATGAAAAAAATACTGCTTGTACACTGTTATCAACCAGTGTGTGGTGTTATGAGTGTCTACTGCTGACTCGCCTGCATATTCCCCCATGTTGATCTCCTCCTCAAAGATGTCGCTGAAGCCTTCTCCTGAGTTCAACAGGTCCAGACGGCCATCTATGAACTTCGGGTACAAAGAAATCATGTGTGAGAGAGAGGGAGAGAGGGTGAAACATGGTAACGTTTGTGTGTGTGTGTGTGTGTGTGTACCTGTTTAAAGAGCTGCAGCTGAATGGCGTTCTGCAGGAACTGTCTCATGGCACTGGTGCGGTGGTTCACAAAGGTTTCCTCGTTGAATGTTATTGGCTCTCCCTAAAAGTGCAGGAAAAACACATGCTGACGGTCAATGAGAGAGCGACAATGAGAATGATTAATTCGATAATTATCCTCTTGCTGATTCTCTCATTCTTGCATCTGTATTGTGCCCATGGAGGTTTGTCTTTAAAACAAATGGAAAATATGAAGTCCTGAGATGGTTGAATGGCAGGAAACCTTTCTCTCACACACACACACACAAACTTGATTCCCTATCCTGTCTGACTCATCATTCTTCTTCTTTGCGTCCTTCATCCCTGTACTTCCTCGTCTATCTAACACAATGGTTCTCAACATGGGGTCCGGGGACCACCAGGGGTCCTTGAGGGGGTTCCAGGGGGTCCCCAGCAAATTGACGAATTATTAAACTTCATTATTTCATTTACAAGAAGTGAACACAGTTAGAGAATGTAGAAGAATGACTGTTTTGATCATAGTTCCACTGTTATCTCTCTACCTACAGTACGGACAGTCATGGAATTCTGGACAAAATCATATCTAACAATAAAAAATATTCTCAGATTTGGGTTCAAGAGACAAAATCTCATCAAATGGGGGTCTGTGGCCCTAATGTGGACTAAATGAGCGGTCCTTGATATGAAAAAGGTTGAGAATCACTGATCTAACAGACTGACCGGTTCGATCTGCAGGGCGTTTCTGTAGCTCCCGAACAGAGCGGCCTGACTCTTCAGGAAGGCCCGGGCCACGCCGTCCCCCGTCGTCGTGGAAACCTTCTTCAAGCGGTTCTTTAAAGATGAAACCTGGGAGAAATTAATCGCGACAACTCGTTACAATGCGAGTTTATGGTCGTTCATTTGCGAGTGGGAACGTTTTTCACCAGTTAACACAATTAGAGAATGTAGAAGAATGACTGTTTTGGTCATAGTTTCATTGTTATCTCTCTACCTACAATACAGATAGTCATAGAATTCTGAACAAAATCATATCTGACTATAAAAATATTCTCAGATTTGGGTCTGAGAGACAAAATCTCATCAAATGGGGGTCCATGGCCCTAATGTGGACTAAGGGAGGAGAGAGGAAAAGATCTAACTTTGGTGAGTCCAGTATTCTCTGGACGGATTTTGCTCTTAAGTTTCAATTGGATGCTCTTCTCTATTGCAACCCAACTTTATGATTTAAGATTTTTAGTTACAAATCTTGCATGGCTTTACATGAAAAGCTATGAAGCATGACAAATAGTATTGTATCTGTGTGTGTGTCCTTGTATGTTACGCACCACATCATTGGGCAGGCTTTGGAGGTCATCAAAGGGGGTTTCCAGAGTGTTGGTGTCCACATTCAGGACAACCACATCATCCAGAGCCATCCCCCTCACTTTCTACAAGGCACAAACATAATGCAACACATATGCACAGAGTCAGTGAAAGCCACTGGGAGTCACTGTTCACTTCAATACAATATGTAAAAAACTGTCCCTTAACTGTCATTTTTCCCTCTTTGCTTAAACTCGGTCTCTTCATACCTTATACCAGAGGTGGGACCAACTCAACTTCGCTCGAGTCCCAAGTCAGTCTCAAGTCTTGAGGCACAAGACTCAAGTCAAGTCTCAAGTCTAAATGTAGACCAGCAAGTCAAGTCAGAACAAATCAAGAGTCCAGTATCAATTTAATATCTTAAAGAAAACTAAATATCTAGGACTTTTAGTTAGTTCGTTTGTTTTATTTCGGTCATATTCAGTTCCAATAAATCAACATATTTCACTGTGTTTGAAACAAAGAAACAAATACACTATTAACAGCAACAAAAAATAAAATTTGAAAAAACAAATCAAATGTAACTCAAATGTAACTCAAACACAATGCTTTTCAACTTCAATAAATTCAATCATTCCATACAAATTCAGAAAACAGAATTTAAATTCAGTCGTCTGCTGGAACAAATCTCATCACTTTCAATCTAAGTAATTTACACAAACACAAGATCTCAAGTCAAGACTTTAGAAACCTTTTCATGTCATCAAAGTACAAGTTAAAGTCGAGACCCAAGTCACCAGAACCCAAGTCAAGTCAAGTCTCAAGTCTTGTCTTCATGCATCAAGTCAAGTCTCAAGTAATTCCACCCATTTAATTTGAATCCAATCCTTTCAATCTTCCATCAATATGTCCTGTTGCTTTGAGTACAGAAAAGGAGCAAAAGTGTGGCACAGTTTGGTTTCATATGTGCCAGTTACAGACACCTACCTCCATCAGGCTGGAATGTACTCCGATGAGGTAGGGCATTGGGGCACTGCAAAAGACACAGCCGTTATGACAGATATCACTGGGTTATGGGTATTTACTCTGAACTTGAATACAACATGAATGCACAATTGTAGTGATGTGTTCAGTCAATTATCCTTAATAGGTCTTGCTCTGTTCTTTGCATTTTACCTAATATCCTGTTCTGTACTGTGAAACTCTTAGGTGTCAATCAACAGTATCTCTGCACCAATGTCACCAAGACTAATTCTTGAACTTGTACTTGGCTTTTGGTGGTCTGAGAAAACTCCAATAAGCTGTTCATTGAAGGGGGTTATTATAGTTAGTAATACTACTAGTAATACTACTATTAGTTTGCGGGATTTAGAAAATCTAACACTGGTTTGTGTAGAAAGTAGGTCTAGGAAAAGTCATATTATGTTTAGCTATAAAATTACATGACATTGCATTTTATAAATTCTTGAGTCTGGATGATAGGCAGCATACTCACCAGCAGTAGTCTATGAGGTGCTGAGGCAAGACAGGAATGTAAACATGTTGCCAATACATTGGATATAGCATGGCTGCAGACCCATGGACACAAGCTGTTAACTGTTTGGGGAAGGGCAAAGCATACAGGACAAACATCACATACACAACACATAGTGGCACATGCTGTTTTGTCTAGTTATAAGGAAAACTGATGGAGATACTACATCAATTCTGATTTATCTGAAAGACAATTATGTTCAAATCTCGTTCAAATTTGAATGTGTGCTTTGAATTTCACATGAAGATCCTCATCAATCAAACCTGCTCTGTCGTAGCTCTGTAGTTAAAGTGTGCATTGACCATGATGATAAACAAGGAGCTTTTATTCAGCATACAAGAACTGGGCGTATGATTATTTGTGAAATGCAATTTATGTGCAAAAGGACGCCATTTACAGTGGATAACTCTACACACCCTTTCATATTTTCCTGTTTTTATTACCTGAAATGAAAACCTATTAAATCAGACTATTTTCACTTTCATTTGGAACTAGTGAAATCAAGGTAAAAACAAAAGGCTCCTCATTTCTGACAATGTGTTAAAAAGTTGTGGTAAACAAGTTGTTTATGCAGTAGTGCATGATGTTGGATGCTAATGATTTGTCTGTTTGACAAGGGATCTTAATAATAATTATAGATATAACTATAAATTAATTCAATGACTTCACAACAGCAAAGTTGATGTCATATTATACAGACTCTGCTAACAATGTGGGAAAACATCTGAAACTCAATGATAGAACACAACAATATGAAAAGCTTTATGTGTGAGCCTATTATGTGTGGGAAATTAACTATCTGCAGTAGGTTACTGTATGTGCTTTTATTCTCTGCAATGGTGAAGGGATACAGAGAAGACAGGAAAACCTGTTTTCCGCACTGACTATGAAAATAGAAAACATTATAGACAACAGACAGAATGCTCATACTGTATCTTTGGGACACAATATAATGTCCATGTGAGCTCTTTGGTTGAAAGAAATGATGTCATAAATTGTGATGGAAACGTATTCGTCAAATTAGGGCTGGGCGATATATCGTATAATATCGATATCGTGATATGAGACTAGATATCGTCTGGGATTTTGGTTATCGTAATATTGTGAAATAACTTAAATGTTACTTCTTCCTGCATTACAGTAAAGTGACTCAATTTTCTGAACTTATTAGCCTGTTCTGCTCATCATATAAACATTAATTATTACTGATTACACATTACTGGTTACTAATGATCATTACTAATGTTCAACATTTTCTTGTGTTATATCTTATGAAAGCACGAATACTCATCCCCAAAATATCGTCACATTATCGATATCGAGGTATCTGGTCTAAAATATTGTGATATTTGATTTTGTCAATATCGCCCAGCCCTACGTCATATACATATCGATGTAGTCTTTGCATGATCAGTTGAACAAATGGTTCATTCTCATTGCACTGCAGATCAAAAGTCAAAAGACTTTCTGAAATGTCTGTAAAATATCTGTCCACCAGGACTTCCCAGAAATGTCAAACATTGTTATAACTATCACAGACAAAGACGCTATAAATGACACATCCTTACAATAGAGGAAAAACAGAGCAGAGAACACAGTCCCCTATTGCTGCAAATTCAGTTGTGGATTTTAAGAGACCTTATCGTTATTGAAAGGGTGGAAAGAGAGAGGAAGATGGACAGAGTTGTAGGAGAGGAGAAACAGGAAGTGGATTCTACTTACAGTGCTTAGTTTGCTACAGCAGATGAGGATTCGACGTTCATAAAGCATACTAGCGTACAGATGGAGCATGTTATTGACATCTACTGCTACAAAGTACTCTGTTAGGTTTCTCTGCAAGGGCAAAACACAATAAGAAAAAAAATACAAAGAGGAGAGTTAGTTGTGAAGGCAAAGGCCGGTAGACCATGATTAAGTATGAATGGTACAAGATGTCATAAAACTCAATATACTGCACATATAGTATAGCTATTTCAAGTGACAAGTGTAACATAGCAATGTATCTTTCTAGACTTGAGTTTGTGAGATAATGGGGGCAACAATCTTCGTGGTACATCCTTTAGCATCATTTCTAAACCTCTCCTGCAAAGTGAAGGATTAAATACCCCATGGACCGCATTCACATCTCCATGATATGAATCATAGGTGACTGATTTGATATATTGGTGGTATTACATATTGGTGGTGTTTTGATCACCTGTTCTTTCTAATGAGTGCTATAACTGATTTCTATTTTCATTTGTAATCATTCCTCTTACTGTAAATATCAGATCCCTATCCGTTCATACACAACCCATCTCTAAAGGTTTTCAAGCACTTTGTACATGAGGACCAGCCCACTCCATTTGTCTTGGGTTCACCCATATTTAACAAGCTGCAGCTGATGCATTGGCCTGCATTCATTGTGCCGCAATAGGGGAGACACTGTGGAAGAAACAACTTGTTTTCTGCAAGTGGAACCCGCCATCACCAGGCTTCATGTCTCTGGGCCTAGAATGGTTATTGGATCCAACACCTCCTGGGCAGAGCAGGTAGAAGAGTCCTCCTATTTGATCACTAAACCTTCTGGGCTAAGAGAGCCAGCATACTGTAGCAGTCCTACTTTACCACAACAGTCTCATATATGTATATTTGGCTAAAGAAGAAAGACTGCTTGCTTCAGACTCCAAGGCTTTCAGCATTTAAAGGAGATTGCCTGCTGCCCCACTGGCAAAAAAGCAAACAAGACCAGTTGGGGCCTTCTTCACACTGTCCCCCCTTATTCAGTGACTTTCCTGAGTAATTGAGGTACTCAATGGCAGGTGTTACTGTACAGCCATGACTTACTTTTCCTTTGCTGCAGCGGGGGTTGTCTTCTACCACTCTAGGAAGCAACTCCTCTGCCATCTGCTTCAAATTATCTTAATTTAATGGTCTATTTCTATAGCAACTGTCCAATTTTGCAATTTTGATATTAAATTAAAGCAGAGGCTGTGGTGATGATGTTTCTAACCACAGCAATGATATTTCTGCCACTGGTGATGACGTTTCTACCATTGGTTACGATGTTTCTACCATTGGTGATGACGTTTCTACCCTTGGTGATAACGTTTCTACCATTGGTTACGACGTTTCTACCCTTGGTGATGACGTTTCTACCACTGGTTACCATGTTTCTACCCTTGGTGATGACGTTTCTACCCTTGGTGATGGCATTTCTGCCATTGGTGATGTCATTTCTACCTTTGTTGATGACGTTTCTACCCTTGGTGATGACATTTCTATCTTTGGTGATGACATTTTTGCCATTGGTGATGACATTTCTACCATTGGTGATGACGTTTCTACAATTGGTTACAATATTTCTACCATTGGTGATGACGTTTCTACCATTGGTGATGACGTTTCTACCATTGGTGATGACATTTCTACCATTGGTGATGACGTTTCTACCCTTGGTGATGACATTTCTACCATTGGTGATGACGTTTCTACCATTGGTGCTGACATTTCTACCATTGGTGATGACGTTTCTACCCTTGGTGATGACATTTCTACCATTGGTGATGACGTTTCTACCATTGGTGATGACATTTCTACCATTGGTGATGACGTTTCTACCCTTGGTGATGACATTTCTATCCTTGGTGATGACATTTTTGCCATTGGTGATGACCTTTCTACCATTTGTGATGATGTTTCTACCATTGGTGATGACGTTTCTACCATTTGTGATGATGTTTCTACCATTGGTGATAACGTTTCTACCATTGGTCATGACGTTTCTACCATTAGTGATAATGTTTCTACCACTGGTGATGATTTTCTACCCTTGGTGATGACGTTTCTAACATTGGTGATGGTACACATTTCTCCCGTTTTAAAAAGAATAAATCTTTTGACATTCTCAAGTTCAACGACCTCATTTTAAGTGAATCGTTTCAATTTATTCACATAATTTTTATAGAAACTGAGATAGCATTATGAATTACTAAACTACTGTAGTCAATGTGGATACTGCTATTTAGCTTACCTGTACTATTCCAGTCTTACAGACTATAATGCTGCCACATATAATAGATACATTTCTATAATATTTGCTGAGACAGGTTGAGACATGAGAAAGAAACAACCAAAGGTACAACCAAATTTTGTTTTAAATATCTACTGTGGCTTTATAAGTTTCAAATGATAAATGGTTGGATGACCTAGCTGACAGAAAAGAGCTCTGACAGACAAATGGCCTGACGTGAAAATTTACTACTGATAATCTACAGTAAATCTTTAAAGATACAGATCATTTTTTATTAAGAGTGAAATTCTCTCCCGGCAAATTTTATGAGTGTCTTAATTTCGATTTAGAGTGTGATGTCTTTTGGCATCTTATCAATGATATAAAATGACTGGTGTCAGTGGGTCAGAAAGTGATAAAGCAGGAAGTACAAAAAAATTAAAGTATCTATCAAAGCACACAGCAAAGGGCAGCACTCACATTTTCAGGTATGCTGGGGAGTTCCCTTGTGTCAGGCACAGTGAAGTAGGAATGCTGGAGATGACAAAATATAGGGAGGGTCAATGTTAGTTAAAAAAAAAGAAGACATTTTAAGGCATCACCTGTGAGGTAGGAGGGACATGAAAGGCAACACAAAATAGGATACATTGATAAACATGAATGGTAATGAAATAATAGCCATATTAACATAATAATCTGCGACTGATAGTGTAATAATATTGTTAACTTAATAAATTTCCCATTCATGTAATAAAGGTTTACATAATAATTACTATATTACTGGGTACATAAAATAGGTATATAAAATACTTAAAAAACACTCTGATTGGGATTGTAAGATATTTTTTTAAAGATGGCCAAAAGCCTCTTCAAAACATATTTAGTTCCTGTGAATGGATGACAGATGAGCATTAAATTTTGCCTGATATCAGTTCAGTTATTATATTTAAACTAAAGATTTTAACCTTTCCATTAATGCAATGAAAACTAAATTTCATTTCATTTCATTTCATTTAATTTCATTACATGTATTATGCTGACAGCAAAACCAGCTGAATATTATTACATTGACGGTAAATTTATTACATCAACAGGATTACTACACTATTAGCTGCAAATTAGCTGCAGACTTACCACGCTGAGATGAACAGGAACTCCAGGATCAGGGATGGGGAGGGTATGCAGTGAAACCAGGAGCTCTTGCCATTGGCTGTCCTGAAACATTTATACAATCCAAAACCCATGCAATGGCCATGTAAGAAACGTCTCATCGCACAAGCAATATAAACTAACTCCCACGTAAAATGAATACCATTAAGGAAAATTACACCCTGCACTGAATTAAATACTGCAAAACACTCCAAATAAATTAGGCTTCATAAGGTGACAGAATGGCTAAAAATGAACCAAAAAGCTCTTTGATGTGTATTCCTCAGACAATAGTCGGACTGATTATGCTGCTATGCTCAGTTTATCTCTCGGGCGTAAAACTGTGTGTGATTGGTCAGAACAAGAGTAAACAAGAGACTTTCAGGGGATTGGGGGATAAAACAGCTGCTCCAGTCCAAAATGGTCTGAACCTGGGACATCAAATACCCCATTGCCTGTTGATTGTTACCAAATGATTGCTGGTATTACACTTTAACTCACAATGGAAATACTATAGTCAGTTTTATAGTGAGTTTTGCTTACTACAAAATAGCATTTTCTTTTACAGAATGTAGTGATCTTCATGTTAAAATATTAAGAATAAACATCAGGTAACATTTTCTCAGTTGATATAAAGCATGATGAGATGGATCTCAGTGTATTTTGTGCAAAATTAGTCATCAGTACTGAGCAACATCATGCTTTATCAGTATTATAATGTAATTGATTAGTCAGAAAAGGGCAGCTTGTTCTGGTAGCCATTTCTGTGGTTCTCCAGCGTTAGAACCAAGCAGGGTTCCTACACATTTTCAATGAAAAAATTCCATACTCTTTCCAGACCTTGATTTGTTTTGAAGATTTTGTCTGGTGTTCAATATGATTTACGCAGATAGACATCTTGCCCCCTGCTAACTAGGTCATATCACTGTATAGATGAAGATTGTTCTTCACAGCCACAAATATCAGAATATGTGAGATGATTGGCAGGGTTCCTACACGGTTTCCATTTTAAAATTCCATATTTTTCCCAGACCCTATGTTCTTGACAGGATTTGATTTTGGTGGGTATTTGATGTAATGCATGCTGACAGCGGCTGGGTAATAAGAGCGTCCCTCTATCTGAACATTATTCTTCACATCAACAAAAACTGTGGACTCAAAGTGGCTCTACAACAACATAAAAGCTAGAATTATGTGTGTATCGGACCTGAACCGCAACATTTTCCATACTTTTCCAGACATTTTTTCAAATTCCCAAACTATTCAAGACCTGGAAATGATCAAATTCATTTTTAATACTTTTCCAGACTTTCCAGACCTGCGTAGGAACCCTGACGAAGGTCATGACAAATCAGGGCAAAAACTGGACACTGGAGACTTTGAAAGTGAGCTCTGTGTCAATGTACTGTTAACACACAATGTACGACTACCACACAAGTTACAACAGAGCAAGGCGAGTCACTGAGACAGCCAACACTTACCTGGCCTTTGATTGTGTAATCTGCAAGAATGTTGAGCAGCTTGTAGAAGACTTCGAACCAGGGCAGGTAGCTGGGAGAACAAAAACAGTTTTTTGAATGTTTTTTTGTCTTCGAAAGCTGAGCAAGACACTGTGTAGTTTGGGGCTAAGTCAATTTTGAATATCTTAAGCATAGTGCTGTTCTAACATTTCAAAATTATTCACTGCTTTTGCCCCATGACGCACAACAACAAATACCACAGCACCCTTAAAGGAATAGTTCACCCAAAAATGAAAATTCTGTCATCATCTACTCACCCTCATGTCAGTTGAAACACAGGTGAAGTTTGTCCATATAACACACAGGGAGGCTGCCAGCACAACTCCATAGCAGCCTTCTCCAAAACAACTGAAGTCAGTGGGGACCAGTTCTTCAGAGTTCCAAAAAGACCTACAGTATATTTACACCAGCATTTAGTGCAAATCTTAACTACAGCTGATTGATTTGCAACAAATAATGGTGTATAGGTCTTTCTATTCACAGTGTGATTGTTTGGCTGTTTTTGTTTTGGAACTCTAAAGAACAGGTCCCCATTGACGTCAGTTGTTTTGGAGAAGGCTGCTACCAAGTTGTGCTGCAGCCTCCCTGTGTGTTATATGGACAAACTTCACCTGTGTTTCAACTGACATGAGGGTGAGTAGATGATGACAGAATTTTCATTTTTGGGTGAACTATTCCTTTAAGACTTTTTCTGGACCTGCAGACATTCTGTATTTGTGTGCTCTCATAGTCAGAGAAAGTATCTAAATTTGTCGCTAGTCACTTTTGAGAAATAACATTGCTGTCAGAAAAGCCACTAAATCTAGCGACAAAGTCACCTTGTTGGCAGCAGTTTTTGCCACAGTGGGAAGTCCTGCCTACAAAACCAAATGAGACATCTGCTGCTGTTTCTCCTGCTTTTGCGATATACCGCGTTGTGTTATTAGCAGGCGCCACCTGCTGGTCAGATGGCGGCATTGCACCAAAAGTTAAAGTTCAATTTTTTCACTTCAGCACTAAAGGAAAGGGCTTTGGTGGCTTTGTTGGCCAATTTGTATTTTTCCATCTGTCTAGATGCCTGATACTGGGCTAGGGTTAGGGTTGCAGAGGCAAAAACTCCACAAACACACACACACACACATACACACACTCCTCACCTGAGGATGCAGTAGCAGCTATGGGCGCCTGAGGAGAGGCGGCAGAAGCCAAACCTCTGTTTGCTCTCGATGTCGGTCAAAACAAACGTGAAGTTCTGCCCGACCTGGTTCACCGTCAGGCTGGAGGGAGATGGAGGGAGGGAGGGCGAGAGAGGCAGACAGACACAGGGGGAGAGAGAGAGAGAGAAAGGATAGGGAGTTGGGGGGGGGGCAGAAAACAAATCATTAATAACGACCATACAGATGTACCTACAGATGACAGGCGGGAGTCTTTGTGGGATACCAACATTTTTTTAACCTTTTTACTCCCATCTGCTTATACTGTATGTACATGACAGTAATAATACTGTACATTAAGTCTTAACCTTCTTCCCCACTCTCTAATCTCTCTAATTGATTATACTGCTTACCGTCATGTGTGTGCACACGTGTGTACATTAGCGTATGTGGGTTGGTATCTACCTATGTGTATATGTAAATGAGTGTATATATTTGAGTGTTAATGTGTATATAAGGCAGTTAGTCAGGGATTTTAACCTAAAATGTGTCACATATTGGAAGAGAGACAGCTTAGAGGACATTTCAAATGACATCTGAATGTGCAATGACGGAAGAATATATACATGTCTAAATAGCAATTTTATTAACTCTCTTGTGTTTTTCATTATTTTTTATTTTAATTATTCTATCATAAAATTGAGGTTATGATAGAAGAATTATTTTGTACCATGATGGAATTGTACACAATAACTATATACTATCATGCTTAAATTGTGAAAGATAAAAGAGTGTGCCAATATGCCCGCATGTGACCCACATGTCCCTGAAGATATACGACAAATATATATTTGAATATGTTCTGTATCCATAGTTGCATCAATACCTTGGTAATTATGAGTTCTATATGTTGTGTGTAACTAGGCTACCACAATATAAATTAGGTATTTAATTCCTTTATTGCTTCAAATACAAGTTTTTTTTTTTGGAGCCCATTTGGACTGCTGTATCTTTAAATCTATGTAGGCTATTGTCACCAGAGTTCATCTTTATTCATTTGAATACACAAGAATTGTGTGGAAACAATATAAGGAAATGAGACTGTAAAACGCCTAATTTGAGTCTGATTTCGGATGGAATGACTCAGTAATTATTATGCTCCCTTCTTTCCCTTTCCATTTAAAGCTATATTCCTAATTACTTAATCCCTTTATTAAGAAAAGTAGAAAATGCAATAGCTAGTGTGCCAGAATGAGCTCTAACAGTTGTGGAAATACTAAATTGCGTTAATTATGAAATATTATGTCTGTGTGTACTGTGTGTGTGTGTGTGTGTGTGTGTGTGTGTGTTACAGTGGACTGTATATGGGCTGTACCTGTCCATGCTGAAGGGGAAACAGAACCTGGGCACAGTATGAAGAGTTTCCTGTGGGAGAGATATAAAGGAGAATATAAATGATGAAGTATTAACTGTATACTATATCCCACTATTATAATTGGAGAGCGGTTTGTGTGTCCCACCATGGAGGAGAGGAGAGAAGGGAAGGGGACAAGGACAGGAGAGGAGAGGAGAGGAGAAGAGGAGAGGAGACAAGGAGAGGAGAGGGGAGAGGAGAGGAGAGGAGAGGAGGAGAGAGGAGAGGAGAGGAGAGGAGAGGAGACAAGGAGAGGAGAGGAGAGAGGAGAGGAGAGGAGGAGAGAGGAGGATAGAGAAGAGGAGAAGAGACAAAGAGAGGAGGGGGGGGTCCACATAAAATTATACAAACACTGACAGCATACAGACATACAAACAGACATACAAACATCGATTGACACCCCGTCAGTCTAGAAAAATTTACATAATTAAAGGTCAAGTAATCAGAGCGGGGCAGAGGGGCTGATTGGACGGTAATGTGAAGGTATTGATCTGTGAGGGAGAGAGAGAAAGAGCAAGGTAGAAATGGGCAAAATATCCAAAGAGAAGCACTAGATGGAAGGAAGAGCATGGAAAATGGAAATGGAAATAAATGACAGTGGGTGAGCTGTGAGTGTGTATAGAGTGTTAATGGTATACTGTGTATAACTTTAATATCAATACATAACTAGGTGATACGGGTTCATAAGAAAAATTGTTGCATCAGTAAATACAAACATATATGCAAGTCCAAATCTACACACACAATCACATACCTACATGTATAGAAACTGACATACATGCTGTTATACCTACAATTACACACACACACACACACACACACACACAGATATGTAAACTGTAAAACTGAAAACACAAATTAACAAGAAAGGAATCATTGAGTGACACTGAAGACAATGACCTGATTGGAAGTTTTGTAAGAATTACTGGAGACTGGATTATCAATTATCGAATATCGCGATATTTCGTGAATATCTCGATAATTCCCGCAATATCGAATATCACAATTGTATAAGCTTTTAAACTTATAAACCTATAATCTACTAGTGGTAGGATAGTAAAAAAAAAAAAAAAAGTTCATACTTGAAGTGAAAGATTTGTCTTTTTAATCTAATTTTGATTCTACAACTTACAGTTCAAAAGTTATAGGTCAAAAGTCGCCTGAGACTTTGGACCTATCTGCCAAATTTGGTTGCTGTAGATCTTACGCTTTCTGAGATCCAGCTACTTTTAGGGCACAAGAAGAAGAAGAGGAAGAAAAAGAAGAAGAAGAGAAAGAAGAAGAAGACTAATAATACACAAGCAGCTGTTATTCAATTAAGAGACACTAGCACAGGCTGTTAAGCAAGCATCATAGAAACTGCACAGCAATTATCTGCTTTCAGGCTGCACACACAATAGCAGCAGATTTCTCACTCAGGTTAATGAAGGGTGAACTCCTGATTCAGGACGAGAATGAAATATAAGAAGATCTGGGATCAGCTGGCTTTTGTTGAATCCAAGCATTCATGTTGTGGAGGAATAAAACAAAAAAACTTGTGTTACATCTAAGGAAACACAGATTTGATTCATTTCATGTGGATTTGAATCTTTTTTTTAGGTTTTGGTACAGTGTGTTGGTCATGCGTTGTGGAGTGACTGTGTGAGGGTTTCTTTTGTAGTCCGCTCACTGTGCGATCGGTGGCTTCAGGAGACTTGGATTATGCTGCAAGAGCTGTATGGAGTTGTTTTATAGATATTTTTTGTTCTTTTTCCGCTCTTTTCGGAACTCTAAAGATCGGTCCCCAAAGGAAAGCTGGAACGCTCCGGGTGTGTTATATGGACTTATATGAACAAACTTCACCTGTGTTTCAACCAAGTTTATTATTGTTAACGAAAACTAACTAAATAACGAAAACTAGGTGTGAAAAAACATTTTCGTTAACTGAAATAAAAATAAAAACGAGGCTTTACAAAAAAACGATAACTAACTGAAACTGTAAATAAACTAAAATTATAGAGAAAATGTCTTTAGTTTTCGTCTTTGTCAATTTATTTCATACATAAGCCTAGTATTTTGAATTTTTGAATCTCGCCCCTGACAAATACCCCATATTACAAAAAAAGACTAAAACTAACACTGAAACTAATAAAAACTAAACTAAAACTAAGCATTTTCAAAAAATAAAAACTAAACTAAACTAGTAAACCCGCTTTAAAAACTAATTAAAAACTAATTAAAACTAAACTGAAATATACATGGGTGCTACTTATAAAGCAGCCCTACCCACATGTTTTCAGCAATTTTGCAAATAATGACAAACTGCTTTGACATCGAGTCTGTAGACCGTAAAGAAATCTGCATGGCAAAAACAAATGACCAAAAGACTGTTTGTCTCGAGCCTTTGTGGCTCATCCGGTAGAAACGGCATATGCAAACACAGAGATAAGAGGCCCCAAACATGCAAACCTCCTCCCATTTCCATAAATAGCTGACCCACAATGGCAAGCAATTAAAAGTGTCCTGAACAACACACAGAAAAAAGCACAAAAGAAGCAAAATACACCAGGAAAATAGAAAGGGGTAAAGAGGGGCGGTGCAAGAGATGCACAAAAGGAAAGTGGGAATGAATGGCTGTGGAGGGGTTGAAGGGGAGGAAGAAGAGAGGGAGAGAGAAAGCAAAAGGAAGTATATTATGCATTTCGAACCTGGTCAACGTAGTCCTCAGGGAATCGCCTTCTCACCTCCGGCTCTGTAAATAATGGACAGATAATATTCATTGGCTTTGGATTGAGTGTAGTAATATTGGATCAGAACATGATAGGAGGAGAAATCCCTCCTCAGATTCTCTTACATTGTTAGATGTCATCAATCTGTGATGCTCAGTGCATTCCAGCCGTTATTTTGTGATGAAGTGTTCTAATTAACTTTCTTGGCGAACCCACTTTAGCTCAACCCGCCTCGTCTAATTCTACTTCAGTTAACGAATTGCTACGTTGTCCCAGAATGCCTAAAATAAGTGGGAGCGTATCTATGTTCCCAGGGTCCTATATTCCCAGATTTATATGGCACATAATGGGAACATGACAAAGGGTCCTATGTTCCCCAGTTCTACAGTTCTACATATGTGCTCCCCCAGGGTCCTATGTTCCCAGGGTCCTGTGTTTAACCCTAACCCTAACCTGGATAGCTCTGATAAAAAAAGCCGTTCTGGTCTTTGAAACAGTTGTGGTCAGGGCTCTGGGTAAAAATCTACAAGCAACCAACCTAACCCTAAACCCTAACCCTAACCCTAACTAACCGTATTAAGCAAATACAGAGCTGGGGAACATCTTTTTCAGGTTCCCATTATGTGCTATATAGAGCTGGGGAACATGGTAACATAGGACTTTGGGAACATAGGAATGACTCCAAATTGGTCTATGTTCACACCGAGCATGTTTGGAGCAGTGTATTTAAACTCTGGAGTGTTTACTCTTTTAGTTCAGTTCATTTGAGCAGGTGACAATAATGCCATTAGAACTCTGGTGGCACCAAATAACCGCACCGAGACCAAGCCCCCAGTACGTTGGCTGACTTCTGATGCCAGTGCCTACAGCATTCTGGTAAGGTAGTTGCAGTATCACGGCCACTAGCCACTAGCTAATGGTGCAGTAAGGCCACTTTCCCCATAGAGAATGACTTTACATTGGTATTTGCCACAGTTCTAGCTTCTAAAACCGCAACACAGGTGACAGAAACCGCAGCACATTCGTAAATAACACACAGCAAAGCCACTGCACTACGGAGGCTTACTACGGACAAAAAGCACCACGCATAAAGGCTAACAGCTAAGCTAACCGTACCTACGTTACACCTAAGTGTCGCCTGTTAACAGTCTCACTTTGCCAGAACTTTCTCCTGCTGAAGGTCACATGTCCCACAATGACAAGTGAAGAGGCAGGTAGCAGGTTTACTAGTTTAACAAGTTCACTAGTTTATCAAGTTTACTAGTTTAACAAGTTTACTCGCTCGCTTCATCAATTCCGGCCTTACACGTTTTTTTTCAGGAATGGGAGGGGGAGAGCGCTGCTTTCAAACAGCGAGTGAGGAGACAAGCTAGTTAAAAAAAAAATGAAAAGCTACTGAATGGAGCAGGAGGAGCTTTGTTCCGGAGTGGAATTTGACAACAAGCTTTAGAAAAGAGGTGAAAACAGCAACACAGCTGCTGCTGTGTGGATATTGGTTTATATCATTATCTCAGTGAAATCTCCACATAGCACACAGTTTCAGGATTGGTTATAAGGTTATATGACATTGTTTATTGCAGGTTTAAAGATCAGTGAATTCCTATGGGTCCCTATGGGCAGAACCCGGTTTACTGTGTCTACTTTATTATAGGTCAGTGACCGAGATGCCTGAAAATGCGGGAATAAGGAATGAGAACCTAATCTGAACCAACTACAGGAAACAGGAAAGCTCTTCTCTGGCAGTCTGTACTGATGCTCATATTCAGCTATTTCTTCATGTGTTCCTAACCAGTATGCTTAACTACAGTTACAGGGATTGGAATCACATTTCTTTGACTCTCTAACCTCATGGGAACACAAGTTACCAAAACCTACCAAAAGTAACATTTTCCAACATGGTTTAGACCAGTGGTTCTCAACGTGGGGTTATCTCTCTACCTACAATACAGATAGTCATGGAATTCTGGACAAAATAATATTTAACAATAAAAATATTCTCAGATTTGGGTTCAAGAGACAAAATCTCATCAAATGGGGGTCTGTGGCCCTAATGTGGACTAAATTAAGGGTCCTTGATATGACAAAGGTTGAGAATGACTGGTTTAGACCAAAGACAATTTACTGTAGGTGTGATCACACCTTAACTGTAGGTGCAGTATAAATTACTAACAGGTGTATGTCTGATAGGTACTGGCTGCGGCTAAAGGTGAGAGGTGCTGCAACACTACAGTTTACTGTTTAACTTTCTGGAGGTGTTGTGAGCTTAAATCAATGAAACATGTGATGGGAGGTACCCACTTGATAACTGCACTATGAATTTTTCATATCGGCCCAGGCCTAATTAGTAAATGAAGCAGTTGCTGCCAATGTGCTAATAATAAGTATCCATAACTTGCAGTGACATAAAGGGTTTTATTGATGCTGCCATATTGACTGAACAAGAAAATGTCTCACCTGATTGAAGAAAAGTAAAGATACAGTAAAGAAGGCTGAAGTTCTTGACCCTGACTCTCTGACACCACTTAAAGGAATAGTTCACCCAAAAATGAAAATTCTGTCATCATCTCCAGTTGAAACACAGGTGAAGTTTGTCCATATAACACACAGGGAGGCTGCCAGCACAACTCCATAGCAGCCTTCTCCAAAACAACTGAAGTCAGTGGGGACCAGTTCTTCAGAGTTCCAAAAAGACCTACAGTATATTTACACCATCATTTAGTGCTACAGCTTATTGATTTGCAACAAATAATAGTGTATAGGTCTTTCTATTCACAGTGTGATTGTTGCTGTTTTTTCAACCTCCCTGTGTGTTATATGGACTAACAAATTTCCCCTGTGTTTCATTTGGCATGAGGGTGAGTAGATGATGACAGAATTTTCATTTTTCAGTGAACTATTCCTTTAAGTCTGCAAGTTTATCTGAAGATATTGTTTTGTCATGAAATCCTAAAGGCATGCAAATGTACCAATGGCTGGCAAACCTATCCAAAAGTACTTCATCCTCAAGAGAAAAGGTTGTTCCTGATTACCTATGTCACGTCTCCATCAAAAAAAAAAAAAAAAAATACAATGAAATTTCATTATGACCGACAGCACAGCATATGACAGACGTTTGAACTGGCCCTTGGTAAGTTATTTAATAAAATAATGATGTTGGGCACTTTCTCTCACATTTATTTCTGTACTTACAAAAAATAAAACAAGGGTATAAGCATTAGACTATTAAACTAAAGTGCACTTCATGGACTGTCCATAACTATCTCTAGAAAAGCCTATTAAAGTATGATGGGCAGGATTTCCTATAAAACTTTATAGTCAAAGTGGGCCACCTTAACAAATTAGTACCCCCACCTTCACTGGGAGATCCTCCAAAAATCCAAACATACTGTACATAATTTATGCATTTATTTTCATTGAGACCAAAGCAGTGTTGAATACAGTGTCCAATCACGTCATCTGCTGGCCAAAAGCAATATTGCTGCAATGAGGAGAATATACTGGGAGTGTCGCATCATCATCTGAGTAAATGAAAACTCTTACAACTTTGGAAACAACTTTATCTTGTCTACAATTTTGGTAGGTAGCGCTATTACCAAGATAAATACCGCAAATTATTTTTTTCATGTGTTTTTCCTAAATTTTCCAGCATCCCACTTCCTATTCTCTAACCTCAGAAATTCAAAAGTAATGCACCTGACAACTTAACTAAGCAGAAACAGAGAGAAAGAGGATTTCAACTGTTAATCATTTTTTTGCATTTATAAATGAATGATGTTCAATTAACTTAAAATGTTGAGGAAACTACTCTGAACACGTGGTTTACCAAACTACTACAGAGTTACAATTGAAAAAGTTAAACATTTTATCAACCCCACAGGGATGTCAATCAAACTATCACTACATTGAACAATATGTTGAAAAATTATAATAGCTATATGTATGGAATTCTGTACAGGTATTGCACAAAGAAAAATGAATATGAAGTCTAGTATCCATTGACCTTATGGTCCTGGCCTACTACCTAAAATCTGAAAGCTTAAGCTCTAGGTGGACACTGAAACATGACCTTAAAAATGTGGAAAGCCTCATTGGCTGTGTTTATTGCTTATAATCAATGTGATAGAAAAGATGCACTATAGTCCAAGATCAGCAGGCCTTACCAGTGCCTTGTGTTCCTGGATGGGTGACCTCCAGATAGACCTCAAATGTGGACTCGGGGCTCTCCCTGAAACAGAGGATGCTGGTCAGCTTAAGATTCAGTTGGACATGTGGACTTCTGCGTGTTATAGAAAAATAATTGGCAAAATAAGCAAATGCTGTTTTTTTTTTTAATCTTACTTTATTTCAAAATCATACAGTTTGACAAATCACAGGCTACAGCAATTATACTAAATAGTTTACTCTGATGCATTCCTCCAAACAAACAATGCTGCCATAATAGTCTTTGAATATTCAGAAATGATGGATGTAAGCTTATTCCTGTCACCAAAATCTCACACATGTTCATATTATGTTTCCCACTGAAAAGAAAAAAAAAAAAAACATTGCATTTTATTTTTTATATCAGAAAACATATATAACAGCACACAAAAAAAAGTTTAGTGAGTTTTGAAACCATGTCCCATCCATAAGGAGTGTTGACTGGCACCACAAACGGAGTCAGTTAACAAAAGTGGCCAATTTCACAGACATTCTGTCTTTAGAGAAATCACTGCACCCTGTGTCAGATCTCTGTTAGAACTGCTGACAAAAGTACTTCTGGATCTATCCCACAATGACATTTAACAAGCCGCGTGAAACAAAAAAATGAAACAAAAGGACAAAAATACTGACAAATGTCCTCAACCCCAGAAACAGGGATAATGGTGATACTGAGCAGGAAGACCTAAGAGATGAGCTCATGGAGGAGATGCTGGAAAGGCAGGTCCAGTACATCTTGACTCTGAATACGACCCATTCAAAACCTTGGAGGTAATCTTGACCACATACCACACGGCAAGAAGCAGTTGGTCAAAGATAGTACAAAACGGATAGATGTGAAAAACAGGCACTCAAATGTTTGGTTTTATTGTTAAAATCCAATCTGAATGTCTCAGAAATCCAAACTCCATGTCCACCATTCCTCCTAAAGGTCCATGCAGCGGCCAGTGCTGCCTCTAGCATACCAAGACCAAATTTCAAAATAAGAGCGATCTGCAGAGCCAACATGCAAATCCTAATACACAAGGCCACAATGTATCATGCAAAGCTATTTAATGTGTTTATCCTGTTCTCTTTGATTAGGTTGGTTTTTGGGGATAGTTTAATGGGGTTGTCTTGAGGCTGTTTGGGCTAATGTGCAGATGGAGACAATGAACGTTATGAGAAAAAAGCACCTCCTTGACAAGGGTAAACCACTCCCAACCCAACGGGTATATGCAGACAAAGAACCCACAGGATATTTGGCAGAGGAATCCATTCATGATGAGAATTCACTTGTTTGGAACTAGGACAAAGGTCTCAAGTTGACAGAAAATACATTTTGACTTGCAGCACAAGCAAGCATGTACTCAATGTGGCCCCTCTCTTGTATCAAACAAGGTAAATATACTGGTTTTCCTAGCATATATATATGATACATGAAATATATCATATATATGAAAATATCTATATATATGAAATATATGATATATATATTTATGAAATATATATATGAAAACTAATAACTACATAGCCCAGCCTAAACAGGAGGACTGGCTTTTCCCATTAAAAATCTGAGATATTGCTTGTGTAATATAACATAGCTTAAACATTTATTACTACAGTTTTTATGCCTCAAGCTGTCCTACACTAGATGAAAGGCGATCTGACAGTTTGCTTCTACTTGCTTCTTTTTCTTTTTAAATTTACTTATTTATTTTGGGTTACTTTTTGCATTTAAACTGGCATTGCATTAACGTTCTGTGTTTGATAACCTCTTTACTA
Organism: Centroberyx affinis; assembly: GCF_046629955.1. Classification (NCBI taxonomy): domain Eukaryota; kingdom Metazoa; phylum Chordata; class Actinopteri; order Beryciformes; family Berycidae; genus Centroberyx; species Centroberyx affinis. Next base: position 241,953 of record NW_027281825.1, read on the forward strand.
GGGTTGTAAATTCTGCTATAGCCTAGTTGTATTCTCTTATTACCTCCACCAAGGAGGTTATGTTTTCGGTGTTGTTTGTTTGTTTGTCTGTTTGTTTGTCTGTTAGCAGGATTACAGAAAAACTACTGGCCCGATTTTCATGAAACTTGGTGGAAGGGTGTAGCATGGGCCAAGGAAGAACCCATTACATTTTGGAGCGGATCCGGATCAGACTCACGAAGAAGCAATAATAGCACGAACCTTGGCGGAGGTCTGCGCTCTCCGAGTGCCCTTCTAGTTATTATTATTATTATTAGCAGCATAATGAATGGACTTTGTCATTGTGCTCCGGTATCTTCAGATAAGCACACTTCCTAACAAAAAATAGGCATAATTCTTGAGCTGCAACAATGACTGCATTGCCACTGTTCAATTCAATCATATTTTGGTGTGGACTAGGCCTGGTTGCTATGTCAGCAAATAGTTGGGCCTAATTAGTTATGCATTTGGGTGAACCACCAAATTTAGATAAAGTAATGTGCCACAATTGAGGCACATACTGCATTCGCACATACCGCACCAGTCAGACATGTGGTGGTGTGCAGGCCCAAAAAAATCCAGCGACAACTAGATGCTAGAGGAGTTCACAATCACCAGTGGAATAAACAAAATTCCTCAAACTGAGATATTGGAATACAAAAAGACCATGTTTATCCTACATCTGACCAGCAAAATACCATGTGATAAGGTGAAACACTGCAAACAGTGCAAAAGATCCATTAAATCACACATGGGCCACAGCAGCAGTAGACAATCACCATAAGAAATGTAAGACATGAATAGTCCAATGACCATGCATGGATTGGCGTGCATCAATACTATTTTTTCGAGACAGAGTAAAGTACAATTTATTGAGTACTTGCTGATACGAGTACTTCACATTATACCAAATACCTGCACAAACTACCTTCTAAAAAAACAATAGGCTACCTATGGTTCTCATCAAATAAAACGCATTTATTTGCACTTTTCCATCTTCGTTCAGGGGAAAATGTTCCCAGATCACTGACATTTTGGTATTTTAAAACAGCTGAAAGGCCCGCAGGAGTGAGTGCAACTTATGGTGTTGGATCTCCTGGTACTTACATTTTAGGCAGCGGCCTAAAATACCGGTACTGGTTACCGGTAAACTCCTGGTGCCTGTTATATAATGTAACTGTAGTTTGTAGTAACGTATAAGTGCCACAAGATGGCAGTATGCCACAAGATGGCTCAGCCAGCGGAAGTCTCTGGAGCGTGCCGTCGTCGATTACCATAATTATCGGTAATGCATTGCAGTAACAAAAAAATGGCTACCTAAACAGAGGGAATTAGAAATAAAGGCCTATCTCTAATATCAGCCTGCTTCCAATAAAGGCCTGGTACCCTCTGCAGTTGAAGTAAATAAAGGCCCGGGCCAATATTAGAGGAATTACGGTAGTTCTGTTCCTGTCGTAACTTGGTAGGCTGCTCTTACACAACTCTGGAAAGTGAAATTCGAGAAATTCGAGAGAAAAGACGAGCATCACCTTCGTCACTTCTGATAGGTTACTAAACAGTTAAAGGATACTTGCGGTCTGAAATATTTTTGACATACAAAAAAATACATCTAGTACATGTAGAACATGTGTAAGTAAAAACACATATACAGTAGTATCATATACATGCATATCAAATGTTTTGCACTGTTTGCATTGTTTCACCTCAGCACATGGTATTTTCCACATAGCTGTAGCTACTTAGCGAGTAAGCTAGAGTAAAGCATTATTAGCCAAGGTTACTACAGCGTCAGCAGATGTACATAGATAGTCCTGGTTACTCATAACTCTGCTCTTTGCTGTAATTTACCTCCTCTGGTGTTCATACTGGTTACTAACATATGAAGAAATAGCTGAATATGAGCATCAGTCCAGACTGGTTTGACCGCGCTTCATTTTGTTATGCTAGGCTTTCCAAGCATGAGGAACTGCTGGCCATCAGATCAATCAACAGCCGTCTCCTTATACCCATAATACCTTGTGTTTTGGGGTCATTTCCTGTAGTTGGTTCGGATTACGCATTTATTTAGTGCCAGCAGAGTTCGAATGGCATTATTCTCATGTGGCCAAATGAACCAAACTAAAGGAGTAAACGCTCCAGAGTTTAAATAAACCGACCCAACCATGCTTGGTGTGAATGCACATCTTAGTGATAGCAAAGAAAGACAGATCCCGTCAGCCACAACTCTTAGCACCAACGATAAAGACGTCATTGTCATTCAGCTTCAGAAGTGTGGAAATATTTCCATTTGCTATGAGCTCAGTTCATCATCTGACACAGCATCATCATGTGGAGCTGCTGGTAGTGGACCCCCAAGAACCAGTGAACTACATTGTAACATTACTTCTCAGCAGCAAACTACAGCATCAGCACTGTTCCCTAAGACAACTAGCAGAGATCCTGTGCAGACCCACGGCGCATGTGTTTAATTCTACGCACTGAACTGCGACACGGTTAAATTACCTAATTCCACTAACATTACCTATATCAATCTCGGAACCCATCGTCTATCAGTCTGACAACGATTAGACTCTGGGGGTTTCCGGTGTAGCCAGCGGACATCCGGGCCAAGACTTCCTCTTCCGTGCGCCGGTCATTGTTTACAGTCCGATTAGCAACTTGAGACGCGAGAATGGAGTTGGAGTTGAGTACAATACACAAACATCGATACTTTTTGTAGGTGTTTTAGGTCCAGACGACATTACGGCTAATCTCTATAAACAGATATCTGCATATGAGACGTCGTGTCTCAACTCGCACAGAAGAGGAAGTCTTGGCCCGGATGTCCGCTGGCTACACCGGAAACCCCGAAATATTGGCCGTCGCCCCCAGAGTCTAATCGTCATCAGACTGATAGACGATGGGTTCCGAGAATGTACCTACATTAAATCTTGTTACAGGCGAGTTTGGAGCAAATTATGGAATGTTAAGTTTCACTTTGTTTTCACACCAGAAGGTCTGCGCATCTCCAAATGACAAACGTGATGTGTGATGTGATGTGCATCATAGATCGATTTAGATCAATACACAGACTAACTTTTGATTTCGTGCCTCTGTATGGGAAACACTGCAATCGCAGTCAAACACACCCGCTAGAGGCCATCTGACGAAGCACGGCATTTCACTTAGCCTCATCTGACTGACTGACTGCCTGACCTGAATTTGCCTCATGATGCCCTCAGCTGCGCCGTGGGAAAAAAGAACAGCCACAAACATAACAAATCCCATAGCATTAAATAGCCCAATCAACAATGGACTGCTGTTTGGAAAGAAGACCAATGTTTGTTTTGACAATAAAGAATAGTCAACTCAGCCAACCTTCTGGTTTCTATAGCCTTCAAACAAGGGGAATGATGATTTGCTAATTATTGTGATAGCCTAATTATTTCATTGTGATAACATTTTTGGCCATATTACCCAGCCCTAAGAGTAAGTGACATGTTTGTTAGTATAGTGCAACACACTAAAAGGTAACATAGACCAGTGGTTCTCAACGTGGGGTCCGGGGACCACCAAGGGTTCCAGGGGGTCCGCAGCAAATTGATGAATTGTTAAACTTCAGCATTATTTCATTTACAAGAAGTTAGAGATGTAGAAGAATGACTGTTTTGATCATAGTTTCACTGTTATCTCTCTACCTACAATACAGATAGTCATGGAATTCTGGACAAAATCATATCTAACAATAAAAATATTCTCAGATTTGGTGATTTCTTGATTCCGAGAGACAAAATCTCATCAAGTGGGGGTCTGTGGATCTAATATGGACTGAATTAGAGTCCTTGATATGAAAAAGGTTGAGATTCACTGACATAGACCATGTTTACCATGTAAACAATCAAAATCAGATTTAAAGAGCCTAAAGAACCCAATCATCAGCTGGACAACAACAAATAACATTTTTAGAGCAAATCTTGGCCAAGATCTATGACCCACCATTGGCTGGTAAATTAGAACAGAGGTTCCAAATGTGTTCATGTTAAGAACCCCTAGACCACCGACTCTCATTATAAGACTGTGTGCCAGGGAACTTCAACTAAGAACATTTTTTGTGGTTAGATAGGATTATTACAGAAGCAGGTAACTGTCTACAGTGTAGATGGGCAGGGCCAGTGAAACCAATAATCAAAACAGCCATGCTTACACATTCTCTCACTGTGCAAAACTGTAGTGACGGGAATTACAGTGAAATTAAGCTATTCCTCATTTTGCTGGAGACTCCCTGGAATCCCTTCAAGGACCCTGGTGGTCCCCAGACCCTACTTTGGGAACCGCTGAAAAAGATCTCTATATCTATATCTATGCTCACTGTGTACATTATACCCCAAATCATCCAAACGTTTGAGCTCCTCTGCTTTACACCATGCATGGGTGTATTTTCATGGGACACTTCCCAGGGGAACAGCTCATTTTGACATTTTATTTTTGGAACAAAAAAAAGAGTCAGTGTTTTGAACCATATAGGACTCTAGAAAGAACATGTATTTGTTAATTCTACTTAGATGCAGCAGTAGTTTTATGGGAATTACCTCCCTCGACAACAAAAGCAATGAAAGGAAATAGGGCTGGACAATAATTCAATATTATGGTTTATCGTCTTTCAGTGGGATTATATTGTGATATGGTGATTTTGGGATATCGAGAGGCATAATTCTGCTGTCTGAACTGATGAGAACAAGCTAATTATATTTAGAAACTCAGACAAATGGTAGTTAGTTTGACATCACACCAAACATTACCATTCGGTTCAATATGATGAACATTCATTTGATTATTTAACGTGATTTCGCTTATGTGAGCCATATCGTCATATATATCGATATCGAAAAAAAATCCTTATGATTATCGTGATATTGATTTCAACCATATCGCCCAGCACTAAAAGGGAAGCACTATAGGCCAAATGATGGGCCCCTGTGATAGGCCAATATTACCAAAACCCCCTGCAACAGTGATAAAAATCGAACTTCCTCACTACTAAGTTTTAGGTTTCAATTAGTGAGAAGTCAAATAGAGTTGTTGTAATGTTACACGCAGCACTTCAATCCTGAATTGAGGCTGAATTTGAAAATAAATCTGTAATTATGGATCTGGTTAATATGATCAGCAAATAAGACCTTGCTTTGTCCACTTGATTGAATGTTTATCTTGTAAACACGGTTAAATCCGATTATCCAGTTACATCTGTCCTGTTGCCAATATTTACATTATGTGTGTCAAGCTTCAGGTGACAGGAGCTATGAAACCACAAGGCTGTGCGTCCAGACCCAGTGTTTCTGTACATAATGTCCACATAATGCCACTGTCTTCTATTCTCCCTATGGAACAAACTTGCACCAGGTTAAAGGAAGAAGATCTAAGAAACTGACACATTTACCAAATGTACAATAACTACAGTAGGCTACAAAGAAGCATGTCTGAAGCATCTTTTCCCTCAAGTTGTGTCTGGATGTGTTAACGAGATGTATTATCAGTTTGTGGGTGATCCTTAGTCGTCTGTTTGCTTACAAAAAGTGCATAGGAGCGCTTTAGAAGGCACTGTTTCTTATTTTTCCCCAATATAGTGGCATGCCAGGAGTCTGTTTAGCTTCTGTCAAGTCGTTATGTGTCGCAACAAGTCGGGGCCTTGCACTATACTCTATCTTCCCCCAATGACTCACTAGAACAAAGCGGCAGGCTCGCTTCGGTCGTGTAAATAGAGGATAAATATCTTACTTGATGCGGGACCCCATCCTTATTTCTCATCTACCCGTCGCAGGCAGGGTATTACAGTGCGCAGACGCGTATCTCCGGAGGTGTTTTTGTGATAACCTGTCAGACGGACCTGGGCAACGCCATGGTCCACACGCGTAGATCACGCTCCACCGCGCGCGGGACTCTGGGACTTGTAGTTCTGCGTCGGGACGAGACGTCAAACGAAACGGCGAGATGTCAAACGAGGCGTCGTCGCGATACGAACTACAGCTCCCACAATGCATGGCGGTGGCTACGTAGGAGTCGCATGACGAGAGATATGGGCCGTTCGAATAACTGTTCAACTAGATATAGGCTGTAGCCTATGATATTATATATAAAAAAATATATAGGCTATAGGATATGAAGGATGATACCCATACAAATATTTCTGGAATGAATTGTGCCTATTATATTTTGTGCCTAGCATTCAGCATTTTTAAAATTAAATGTATTATAAAAATTAAAATTAAATTGCCCAAAATAAAATTTTAAATAAATAAAATAAAAGTATTTCCCCAGAATTGTATTCTTGTCAGGGTGGAAAAGCCTCTGAAACCAGACCATGGGACACTAAAACTCTCTATTGAAACCTAGGATAAAATAATATCAATAGTAATAGTCTAATAATAATCATAATAGCAATAACAACAAAAACAATAATGATTATAATTATAATAATTACAAAGCATATGCTATGAAAGCCCGTTTCCACCACCTGTTAAAAAAAAATCATCATCTCAATAGATGACTTAGTATGTCATAATTATGAGATGCTAAGTCATATTTATGAGATACTATCTGATAATTATGAGATACTAAGTCATATTTATGAGATACCACTTCATAATAATGACTTAATATCTCATAATTCTGAGATAGTCATATTTATGAGATACCACTTCATAATAATGACTTAGTATCTCATAATTCTGAGATAGTCATAATTATGAGATAGTAAGTCATAATTATGAGATACTAAGTCATACTATTGGGAAAAAAATCTCACTTGATGATGAAAAAAACCAAAAAATGTGCCGGATTTTTTTTTTAAACAGGTGGCGGAAACGGGCTTCCATAATATTCCTAATATTATGAATAATTCCTAATCCTTGATGCCTCCCCATTCCATATTACCTTCCAACTAAGCTTCATCCACTCTACACTTTCCCAGTTCTAATATTGTCTCTGCCTGAGGGGAGTTCCAAGGGGAAAGGAAGTGGTCCTCACAATTGCCAGTAATGTTAAGTAGCCCATTATCACATCCCACTCAGTCTGTCATCATGTATTTTGAGTTTTAATTAAATGTAGAACATAATAGAGGTGTTGTCATTGACATATATTTTCTGTTTCTCTTATTGTGCAACTGCACATCCAGAGTACATTTACTCGAATACTGTACTTAAGTACAATTTTGAGGTTCTTGTACTTTACTTGAGTATTACCATTTTCTGCTACTTTATACTTCTACTCCACTACATTTCAGAGGGAAATATTGTACTTTTTACTCCACTACCTTTATTTGATAACTTAAGTTACTAGTTACTTTGCAGATTCAGATTATTAATACAAAATATAATCAACTAATAAATTGTGATGTATTATTATAGATTACTCTAAGCTACCCAGCAGTATATAAAGTAGTGGAAATAAGCCCCACCTTTTCCAGCTGCAACATTAAAGTGATGCTTACACATTAATGCATCAATAATTATATATCAATAATATAATATATACTGTATTATTCTGAAATGGGCCATTCTGCATAATGAGTACTTTTACTTTTGTTGCTTTAAGTACATTTTGATGCTAATACTTTTGTACTTTTACTTAAGTAACATTTTGAATGCAGGACTTTTACTTGTAACAGAGTATTTTTATACTGTGGTATTTCTACTTTTACTTTTACTTTTAAGATCTGAGTACTTCTTCCACCACTGTGCACATCCATAAAAAGGGATCTAAATGCGAACAGGCCAGGAGTTACATTGCATAGTTGTAACTTCAAAATGCTTCACAAACCAGTGAACGTTCTATGAGATTTTGTCTCCTTCATGCTGCCAATTATGAAAATGTAACAATGTTGTTCTGCACTTTTCTGCATCTCCATAAACCGGACTCTCCAAAAGCAGTGTGGAAACATATAAGCTTACATTATGAAAAGACAAAGATCATATTAATTGTGGGAAAACAGGAAGTTATGACAGCTTCAGTAGGAACAGGCAGACATAACATTGGCATGAATGGGGAGTCTCCCTGTTTGATGTCTGCCTTCCCTGTCCTTCCAGTCACATCCTTCCCCCTTGCTTTTATCTATTGTATACCCTGCCATCTTACTAATAAATTCCAATGAAGCTTGCTTGTATTTCTTACAAAAAGGCTTTAGCCAGATTTTTCTTATGACACCTGGTATTATTATTATGTGAGAAAATGGCTTTAAACATTCCACAACATTCCATTTTCTCCAGTGGCGTTCCACCAAGTTAGTGTACAGGAGAGTATAAGGAAAAAACACACCAGCACTGAAAGTAAATCCAATATGATTTGTTTTCCTCAACAACATACTTGGTCACTTCCTTACAGCAATCTGAAATCATAGGATTGTGTTAAGTGTGTGTCTGTGGATGTGCTTTACACCTATCAGACACGTAAACAGGGAGAAGGAAAAAATAGAATGCAGTAACAAGTGAGGCTATCTACACTGTAAATAATTGCTGTGTTTTTACAATAAAATCTACCAGTAAATTGCTGTATACGTGTTTAGTTAGTAAATTACTGTACATTGCAATGCACCCTGGGTGATTTCAGGGTCCACGCGTGTTTTTTAAATTATGACTTCTGTATACTGCACTGTATGGTATTCATGCGAGGTGTTTTGTTCAATTTGACATACTGTCAAGGCTGAAAATGAGCACTGAATTATACAGGGCATTATGTTGGATATTTGACTTTATTCTTTGATATTGACCTATGACGTGATCGGCAGATATTCATTTTTACAGGGTTTTTTTTTTCAATATTTGGCCGAATTCTTACGCCATTGGGCTGGTTTTGAGCAATTATTGGTCTGCAAAGGCTGGAAGCTGACAATCCAAACGTTTGGGAAAAGTTTGCTTGGTGGATTTTCGCGGACTGCTTTCACGGTAAGTGACTGTTTTGTGTTTTACAATGCAGATTCTATTCACCCATTGTCATCGAGCTCCACGAACCAGTAGTGTTTTGTATGTTAGCCGTGTGACCGCAAATTTACCGTAGGCTATGCTACCCTAATGCTGTGTGTGTGTGACGAAGCCTCATCGCTACGTTACGAGCAGCTGTCAAGACAGTAACGACCACCAGAGAGAGAGAGTTTTGGCTATCTGACAATCTCAGTTTATTGGAATATTCTAGTCAATTCTAGGCTACTTGTCACGATTATCATAGAAATATTAGCTAGTCTGCTCATGAAATCTGTGAAATCTGGCTTTTGCAGACCAGGGCCTGGGCATCATCCTGCTGCTCCTCGCGCATTCCAAAGAGAAGCGTGATGGGATCATCGTTCGAGTTGATGTAAGTATCTCATATATTATTTGTATCACTTCCTAGTCTCGCGTTGGTATCCCTCAAGTCCCACTATGCTCTGACTGGAGGTCTGGAGAAAGCTAGATTGCGAATAGCTGTTTGAATGGAACACCCAGCTCAGGCACTCGGGTACGGCTTGACTGACATGTTTGCATCAAAAAGTTGTTAAGCTGTATGACAAAATTATATTCTACCTTCTGTTCTAAGCATCGATTCCAGTTATGATCAATAACTTTTTGTTGCAGCCATCTGCCACAGTTGAGGACACTGAAACCAGCACCCTGCCAATCTCCCCAAGGCTGCTAATACAAGGTAGGGATTTGAAATGTTTGCAATGGTGTGTTGATATGTTTGTTTGATGTATATGTGTGTTATTTGATGTGAGGTTTCCTGTTGTATCTATCTTGTGTTTTCAAGGGAAACACTGATGAAGTCAAGTAGGTGGCTGCTGTCGGTGGAGGGCCGAGTGGTGATGGGGCCATGGGAGAACATCACAGCTGGTGCAACTGTGCTGCTCTCAATGTTCTACAGTTTAAACCTGCAGTACCCGGAGGAGGCGTCCTGCACCTTGGAATTCATTCAAAGATACAATAAATAATTTTAAATTGTGAAAAATATTGTAAAAAAAGAGTGATCTTAAAGGTCCCATATGGTGTAAAGCAGGACTCCCCTTGCCTCTGTGATGATAAAGGAGTTGGATGGTCTAAACATGGTGAAAGTATCAAAACGCACGGTCAGCAACTAAATCCACACAATCCATATTAGAATAGCGAGCCTCTAAACGAGCCGTTTGGACTTCTGTAACTTTGTGGCGTCACAAAGGTTCGCTCATTATCATTTTTGTAAGAAATAATAGACTAACAAAGTGTTTTTTTCAAAGCGGTTGAGCGGTTGTCATTGTTTATTACCGGAGAGTTTTCCCTACCTGTAGCTGCCTGGCCGCGGCGTCTCACGTTTCACTCTTGAAACGGAATAGAGGGGTCGTTAATATTAATGAGCCTTAAAGACATGGCGACAGAAACAGCCTGTTCTTGGTAAGGCTCAGAGAGATGCTGGAAAATGTGTCAAAATGGATTGAGAGTGTTTTTGGTGCATGACACCACACACACAGCTTTGAATGGACCTCAAGACAGAAAATAACACTGGAAAGTGTAGAATATCGGACCTTTAAAATAGTACACAGTATGTTTGTATAGTATTGTAGGGTTTTAGGAATAAATCCAATCCAGACTATATGCAAGACAATAGTCAAGGATAGTCAAGGAATGACACCCACTATCTGTTTTGCATAAATAAATATTAAATAATTAGGCAGGATCTTTGCCAGGATCAGGCTAGCTACTCATGCAAAGAGGACCCAAGACAGAGCCAGAACAGAGTAGTTATAGCCTGAACTATAATAGTTCAGGCTGTTTTGCTGGACAAACATTCGTTCCCTTTTAAGGAATGGTTCACTCTATTCTATTCAGTACTTTAATACGCACTAATCTATTCACTAATTTGAATAATTATTATATATTTGAATATATAAATATTTGCTAACCCTCCTAAAATGTGAACACTTCAAACAGCTGGATGACAAGTCCAAACTAGGAATTGCCTTAGAAGGAAACCTAGCAGATCTGTATGATCAGTATGTGTCTGATAATAATGCTGATGTAAGTTTGACCTGCTCTTACTAACGTTATGCTCTGACCGTCCTGCTGCTCACATCTCTAAGTCTGCTTTCATAAAAATTTTCCTAGAAAAATATTCTCATCTTTTTAATTTTTGAAATAAACTTGTTCAACTCTGTAATTATGCCATATTATTATGTTTTTTATATTTATAAGTTATTTCAATAATTGGAATTGGTCTATAATCCCTGCTCCTCCTCCCACTGGCTCTGTGAAGGACAACCAGAGGAAGAGGAGCGTCAGGACGTCGGCGGGACGAAGGACGTCCAAGACCCAGACTGTCCACAGAAGTCCCGAAAGGGGCGACGAGGACGACTTCTGGTCCATGATGGAGGACGAGACCACGCGCACTCATCTGAGGCAGGAGGCCTGGAAGGTGGCTGAGCTGATAGCCAGAGACTGGAGGCCCAGCACCGCCAGGTCCACCGGCTCTCTGCACAGTTTGGACCGTGTGGACACAGAGACTCCCGCTGAGCTGCGGGGCTATCTGCAGGTCAGGAGCCCCGCTGAGGTGTCCCGCTCTCAGCCGGCTCACACTCCCACTCCTCCTCCTGCTGCTGCCACAGCCAGGAGGAAACCGTCCCGTCCCGGGAGGTTCCTGAGGCTGCCAAAGGCTGCCGGTGGAGCAGGTGAGTCCCTCTATGCACATACTGTGAATTCCCACCCTTCCTCTATTATAAATGACTGTTGACTTGATGCTGTAATCCATACATTTCTCCTACTTTTGATTCATACATTCCTCCTTAACATGTCTTACTGTTGGAGTTGTCAGCTTGCTATGTTTACATAACCTCATTAGCTATATTCATATTTATATTCTATGTTCTTTTCTGTATCCCATTACCATTTGCTGCTGCAGCAAACCAATTTCCTCAAACAGTTTATTAAAGTTTCATCTTGTCTTGAAGTCACATGATAGATGAATGTCATGAATGGGTAGAAAGGTGAGTGATGAGCATCATGCTCCTAATCTGAACAGATAAGCAGGCAGCCACTGAGCCAAGGGTCCAGGTAGAAGATCAGGATCAGGATCAGGATCAGGTCCAGCAGGTCCAGGTCAGATTGCAGCCCCTGGCCAACCCTGAACGAAGCCTTGAGTTGAGCTTCAAACTGCTCAGCTCAGACAACTGGTGAGGATTTTACTGTACTTAGAGAAAGATTCATGTTTTGATCAACATACTGTAACCTGCCAGGAGCCAGCAGCCTGTTGCACCAGCTGAACCTCCAGTACACTCAATCTTCAGTTAGGGTGTAAAGTCTACACTAAATGTTCTGTTGAAACCAGTTTGACACTAAAGCTGTGTCTTTGTTTCATTGCACCATGTAAGGTACATCTTCTGGCAGAGCATTAAGAGACCACTAACCAAATCATTGTCATAGACCATGATGTTTTCACCTTTCACAGTTTCTCCTGTCCAAATGAACAGCAGTCTAGTTAATGTCAGCTAACTTACAGGGTAGTGAGAGAAAAAGAGGAAATTAACATCACCAAACGTCAACAAATAGGTTCCTTTTCTAGTACAGTATTAGGATTCATTTTACAGAAGACTAGTTCAGTTGTTGCAACTGTTAAATGTTTAATAATGTGTGAACTCAGACTCAGACTAAGACTCGGCATTTACGTTCAAACAAGCCCACATTTGAACTTGAGTTTAACTGCCAGGTTTGCAAGGGACATTTGTGTTGCACTTGAAGTCATGTAAAGTACAATTCAATAATTCTTCGTCACTGAAACACAGGGAGAAGAAAGTCGATGGCTTGACATCTGTTGGAGCTTTGGCACAGCACCACTCAGCAACACTGGAGGCCAAACTTCATGAAGTGTGTCAGGCCGTCGTTGAGGAGGTATTGTTGTAGTTTGGCTCTTTCTTTGCCTCTTTGTCTTTGTAGTCTACTGGAAACCCCTATATGGCCTATATGAAACCCAGCAATGTTGTTTCCTATGAACTTTTATGATTAAAATGTCATCTATAGGCTTAGCAGATGAGATTAAGCTTGGTTGCTAAGAGTTGCATGTTGGGCAATTTGGGTAATTAGCATAATGAGCGAATTAATCGCCAAAAACTGGAAATGGCTATAATTTTGCTTCTAGTTAACTTGAAAAAGGTGATCTAAGAGTCTAAGTCCATGTTTGTGATGTCCAGAAATTCATCTATTACCATGGTGCAGTCATGCAACCTTTCCTCATTAGCATAATTTGCATAAATTATGTAGAAATTAGGTCAAAATCAGGAAATGGCTATATTTTTCGCTTTTAGTCAACTTAGAAAGATGATCTTAGAGTCTAAGTCTATGTTTTGATGTCCAGCAGCTAGTTGCACCAGCTGAACGTAAGCTCTATCGTAAGTTAGGGTGTAAAGTCTACACTAACTGTTACGTTGAAACTAGTTAGTTTGACACTAAAGCTGTGTCTTTGTTTAGTTGCACCATGAGACTTAAGGTACATCTTAACTAGTAGAGCGTAAACAGACATTGTCGCAGAAAGTGACGTTTTCCCCTTCCGCAACTACAGCTAAAATCATTATCTCGTGCCAAATCAACGGTTGCTATGGCTACGCGATAGCGACAGAAAAAGATTAATGTTATAAACATTCAACACATCAACAAATAGGTACGTTATCGAGTATAAAGTAGGCTATAAGGATTAATTTTAGTTTGCCTCCTGTACCAGTCATCTAGCCTATATGTAGTCTACAACTATAATTACTAGTGACATCAAGCTGTTTAACCGTTATTTTCAACAGAGCAAAGAGCAAAAGTTAGGCATTTCCCTCTCAATAACAGGGTGGAAAAAAGTTATTTGTTTTATTGATGACTAAAGAAAGTTGTAGATTTGTTATTCGTCAGTTCAGTGATCTGAACTGACGAATAACAAGTCAGTCAGTGTTGTCGCTGTCCAACGTCCTGAATGTCCGGAGCAATTCTCCTTAGCAAGTGAAGTGAATTGAAGTGGAGCAATATAAACATCGGGAATGTAGCTTGTTACATCGTCTAAGAGACTGAAATGTTCGGATTATTAAAATATGCATGACAGATACACGGACACTTTATGAAATCGCTGTAGCCTATAAACTAGGCTACGTATTCTGTATAGATGAATACAAATAATTACCCCAAGTTGCTATAATAGGCTACTTTGGCTAACACCCAAGTCTGAACAACCGGGGAAGCCTATATCTAAAAATCTAATTTAGGCTGCTCCGATGTTGCAGTGGGAGAACAATTTAACACCGATCGTTTAGTTTAACAACATAGGCTACAATAGTTATTAATTAGGCTATATCCAAAAGCTCATGCAATAGGCTACCTTCAAACAACATGAAACACCTTCAAAAACGCATAACAATTTCAACCAGAGATCAAAACATTTGTAACCCCTTGTGTGAAAGTTTTCAAACTGTAGGCAACCTACACACAAAGTAGCCTACCTCTAAAGTAACGAGTCGCTGTCCACGAATGTGGTGCTTAAAATGGAGAGCCAACCATGTGTAGCCTAATTGAGCACGGACGCATAGCCTATGAAATAGCAAGCACAGATCCGGTACAGACCCACGGCGCCACGGTGCGCGTGTTCAAGTCAGTTCATTAAATTAAATGCATTTCAGTTAGTGTCTCTGTATGGAAAACACTGCATCTCACAGTCAAAGACGCCCTCTAGAGGCAATCTGACGAAGCGACAGCATTGACTGCCTGACCTGAATTTGCCTCGTGATACCTCAATCCCATTTTAATAGTAATTAATATAAAAAATAATAACTGGCCTAAATAAATGACAGAATATATATGTAGGCTTACCTTTGAAATTGTGTATTTCAGGGAATTAGTCATGACAGGTGACCGTAGACCAAGAAGGAAAAACTTCACGCATGAAGAAATTATTATCCTCCTCACAAAATACAAACAAAACAAAGAAGCTTTGGAGTCCAAATTCAACACTTTCACAACAAATAAAAGAAAACAGCAAATATGGGAAGACATCACAGAGGCCATAAATGCAAAGGGAGTGGAACACAGAGAAATTAAAGATATAAGGAAGAAATGGAGCGACCTGAAAATGCAAGCTGTTGAGGATTTTCCACGTAATGTGCCAACAGGAGGTGGACCTAAACCTGACATGGGGCCATATTCAACACTGGTCCTAGACATTGTAGGGGAAGACTCCCCCTCTGTCATTGGTATTATAGGTGGTCCTGAGAGTGAGCCTGCAGAGAACATACAGCAGCCCTCCAGAGAAGCTCCAACACCCCTGATTTCAGCAGAGACCCTCCTTGCTCCACCTACAGCACCCCTTTCACCTCCAGCACTGGCAGCACAAGCATCAGCAGGACCCTTCCTTGCTCCACCTTCAGCATCCCTTACATCCCCAGCATCGGCAGCACCCCTCTTACCAGAGATGGATGTAGATGACAGTGCTCATCCTCAAGCACTGTCATCACAGGATAGGTGCAACATAAGCCACCCACCACCAGCCAAGAGGGCCAGAGGCAACACAAGGGCTTCTACCACAGAGGAAGAGGATGTAACCAAATTAAGATGTCACCTTTTTACAGCGGAAATTGAGAAGATCAGGCAGGAGACATTGAAAATCCAAGCAGAAAAGGAAAAAATAGAGCTTGAAAAGATCAAATTAAATATAGAAATATTTAAATTACAAGAGGAATTGAAAGCACAGGGATACACAATCACACTCACAAATGAAAAATAATTACCAAATAATTTGTAGTCAAATAATATTTTAGTGTAAAGAGCTAATATGCTACAGATATAGTTTAGATAAGAGTGTGTAGAATATTTACATATATTGTTGGATTTGGTGTACATCAATATTATCAATATTTTTATTCTAAAATTATATGTATATATACAATTTATGAGTTGAAAAATAGATATTTGAACATTTGATGTAATTACAAGCCTATATTTAGAATGTGTTCACCTATTTGATTGTTGATTTATAATGATTATTTATTTGTACAGTATAAATATTTAAACATGTATGTATATGCTATTAACAATATTTTTGCTTATTAAACTTTTTTACTGTAGCCCACATCAGCCTTCTTCTTGTTCATGGAACTATAGGCTATATATTTTGATGTGTATCTAATTCAAAATAAGTTGCTGTGAGGTATGCCCGGATTGTGGCAGCTTCAGTTGGTAGGTGGTCCTCAATGGCCAAGGGAATGTCTATGTCACCCTCATCATCTGCATTTCCTTCTTCCACGATTGGTACCTTCCACATCATCGCCAGGTTGTGAAGGACGACACAGGCACCAGCCACAACTGCAGCTCTGTCAGGCTCCATTAATATGCCTGTCATTCACCAAATAAATTAATAGATTACCATTTACATATTGTAATAGCCTACTATTTGAATTAAATTTAATTTAAAGATTAACACCTCTTTGCAAACAGGCCCATCGGTTCTTCAGGACACCAATGCACCGCTCTACCACGTTTCTGGTTTTGATGTGTGCTGAATTGTAGCGTTGCTCACTGATGTTTGCTGGGCTGAGGTATGGGGTCATAAGCCACTTTTTCAGGGGATATCCTGAGTCTCCTAGCAACCTCCCAGGGTATCTGTCTGCCTCAAAGTCTCTCCAAAGACTGGACTGCTTGAGAATGAAGCTGTCATGCTTGGACCCAGGCCACCTTATCACACAATTTGTAATGGCGAGGTCAGCATCACACACAATCTGAGCATTGATTGAGTGGTAACCTTTTCTGTTCACAAAGTCATTCTCATTATCTCTGGGTGTCTTAATTCTGAAGTGTGTGCCATCTACACATCCAAGTATGTCAGGGAAGCTGGCAATCTGGTAGAATTTCTGACGGGTTCTGTTTTGTTGCTCAGGCTGTGACGGGAACTTAATATAGTTGTTAAGGCGCTGGCATAATGATAGTGCAACTGCTCGTACTGCTCTACATACAGTAGATTTATGCACTTGAATGGAGTCGCCAACCAAGTTTTGAAATGATCCCGTAGCAAAATATCTTAGTGCCAAACACACTTGAAGGGAAGGGCTGAGGGCAGCGTTTCTGTCCGTGTCATGCTGCAAATCTGCCGTTAGAAGATCGATGATTTTTTGTATCTCTGCTCGGGGAAAACAAAAGCGCGAGTATAAATCTATATCATCATATTGGTCAAAAGGATGTAATCTGTCACGGAGGACGCGTTGCCGGCGTAAACCGCGCTGGATTTGTTCCTCCTGCTCCTCCAGCAAGTTATCCCACCTCTCAAATTGATGCGCCATGCCAACGGTTATTTTACGGAGGACTTTACACCTAGTAGGAGGTAGGTGTAAGTTTTAAGTTGTAACTTAAGTCTACGTTGGAACTACTTCAGTTGGTGCAACCGTTAAAATTTTAGTAATGCGTAAACTCGGACTTAGTGAGACTTTACGTTCAAACTAGCCTACGTTTGAACTTAAGTTCAGCTGGTGCAACTGGCTGCAGAACTTCATCTCTTGCCATAACTAAATCATGCAATCTTTCTTCATTCAGCATAATTTGCATAAATTATGTAATTGCCAACTTCACACTTTTAATTTGCATGTGTGTTAGAAGTCTAGCCATCACTGGTGATCGTCATTGTTGCTCTCCAGGTGAAAAACCTGCGCTCTGCGGTGTCCCGCGTTGCCATGGCGACCCTCAGAGACCTGTTTGTTCACCTCCAGAGGGCCATGGACTGCGAGGCGGAGGAGACGGCCCGCGTTCTGCTGCTCAAAGTGGGCCAGTCCAACGCCTTCATCCAGCAGCAGGTCAACCTCGCCCTGGACGCCTTGGTGCACAACTGCAGCCCTGGCAGAGTCCTGATCGCTCTGCTGAACGGAGGGCTGAGGTGAGAGAGGAGAGAACAGGCTGCGTTCACTTTATCACGATTTATTAAATGAAATGAAACATGAGCTTAGCCACCAGCCTCTGTAAATCTCACATCCCCATGTCTTTGTCCCTCCTCAGCCACCGTAGCGCTGCGGTGAGGGGGAGTGTGGCTCAACACCTCCACCGGCTGGCTGACGTCCTCAGAGCCGCTCGAGTCCTAACAGGCAGGAAGAACTTCACCGAACGCTTCCTGGTTGCGGTCGGCAAAATGTCTCTGGACTCTGCAGCGGAAGTGAGGTGGGATGACTGAACTGTAAAGTTATGCATTTAGGTCACGAGGTTCAGAAATGCGTTTTCTTATGCGTTATCTTATTTGTGGTTTGGGGCTCCACCATGAAATCATGTTTAGGAATCTCAGTTCCACTTATCTGTGCATTGTGCTTACACTCTAAAGACAAACAGTAAATGAGAAGTCAATTTCTCCACAGGCACCACGGACGAAACATCCTCCATAGCGGCTTCCCAAAACTGTGGGCGAAGACGATCCCTCAGAAAGACAGAGCTTTCCTGGACACAGTCATCAGGATGCTGACTGTGAACTAGAGTGGACTTTCCCTCTGGGTTGATGGGAGGAGCAAAGGCATGTATTGGATTTCTGCAATATACATATGAAATGGAAATATGCAACATTGTTATAACAAGGCTTTCTTTTCCTTTTTGACAGAAATTAACTGTCACCCAACAACCACAGAGGAACTTGACATGTTGATTGTGTAAAAGTATTTTTTTTTTGTGAATATTTTATTTTGAGCTTTTTACAATATACAAACGCACAGAGAGAAATTTAAGAAAAGAACAAAACATAAAGACCTGTATAACATTGTAGTGACTATCCAAAAACAAACTTCACTGTTCTTCTTTGGGTGATGTTCCCATTTATTGCAAGGATTGAATATATACAAAACAATACTTTACCAATGAAGTCCGGTTTGATGCTGGGTGGTTTGAGACAAAGACGTACTTTTACGGTAAGAACCGTGTGCTCCCCATCACCTACAGGTTCATACTGATATCCTGTTCATTTAAAACACCTGTTGCTGTGCTGCCTATCACCACGTGATCAAACCTATACTACACCCTAGTGGTCAGAGTGAGCTATACAAACACATAATATTCAAATGGCTCCTACAAACATGGATGACTGTTAATCATCCGTGCATGCTAGAATAGTCCTTGTCAACAATGTCTGTAGCTGCCAGAACTGAATGTCCACCAGATCCAACATTGTCCTGAGGTCAGAGGAAATCGTACATAACCATGGTCAGAAGATGACCAGTGAATATGCAATGGAAAAATAAATGCAAAGTAGATTAGATCAAGATAAACAAATTAAATGTACAATGGGGCATACTCATCAGGGCACATATAGACCAACACATACACAAGACCCATACATCAAACACCCTGTTCCCTAATATGATCAATGAAGGGTCCCCAGATCTTCAGAAACCTTGAGTGAGAATTGTGGAGTACCTTATCTCCTCTAAATACAAACAGGAAACCATGTTATTCAGAATATTGTGTATTCTTGGACTTTGAGGGGCTAGTTAGAATGTTCATCCAAGGTACGGGGCTCCGGCAAGAAGCAGACAGGAGGCAGGAGACAGTTCAACCTTTTATCTAGCTCTTCAGTATGGAATGGATACATACATGGCATGGATGTAAGTATAAGTAACCTATTGCACAATCTAACAATGATGCCAGCTAGGCTAACAATGTAAGCTAAACATCAGTTGGTTAGCTAAACATGCTAACGGTGCACAGATAAATTCTGAGGCAAACTTCCCAGCAATATAAAAAGGAGAGACATCCTCATAAAAGTAACATTAATGTAGCATTAATCCCTGATATGAGTGATAACATAAATATACCCTCCATGTAATGCAAAAGAACAGACAACTTACGTTTCACTCACGCATACTTCGGAGGTAGAGAAACAATGGCTGCGTTCGGAATGGTTCACTCATTCCCTCACTCACTATTCCCCATGTAGTGTTTATCATATAGTGAACTATATGGGCAACGACCAAACGAAATTTCGGACACTACAGTAAATATAATTGCGTCAAAAAAATGCGCTGGATATTCGTGTGACGCACCGGGATGCGCCCAGCATCACGTAAATAAACCAAGCATCATGACAGCAGGTTGAAATGGACTCAGGTCGTATTGATTTTGACAAGTTTTCAACATTAAATTACAAATAAATTGTTGAAATTCTAATCATGTGCAAGTGTGGTTTTGTCAACTTTGGTGCTGTCTGCTAATGACAGCAAGCTGTTTTGGTTTGGTAAACAAGCTTGTGAGCTAATGACTAGCAGAAGCTTTCATATCACCTCCTGTATTGGTGGATAAAGTAGTCAGCTGACCTGTAACGATGATTCCTGCAGTTTTGCTGCTCTTGGTTCAAAACGGAGGAAACTCGAGTGAGGTGTCTGATACGTCTTTTGTTGATTTGCTAACGCTGTCAACCGGTAAATAGACCAGTTTCTATTAGCTAACATGTTAGCTAGCTGTTTCTTCTTCTTCGGTAAGACACGATCACATTGCATTGTGGTATACAGGAGAAATTGTAGGGTACACTGTCTGTTCACTACAATTTGTAGTGCATTGTGGGTATCTTATAGTGGACTATTTAGTGAATCAAATTAACCGTTGAGAATTCGGACACTAGTAGAAAATGGCGGATACACTATATAGTGCACTATTTCTGTAATAGGGAACGGTTTCGAACAGAGCCAATGAGAGAAAAAATGGAGCATAGAACAAATCTCCCGTTGCTAGGTAACCAACACAGAAAGGGAGGGGGAGCACTAGTAGCTCGTGCGTTAACTAATTTAAGCTAGCAAATAGCTCAAAAAGAGTGGGAATTTAGTACACATGTCATTAAGCCATTTCTTGAAGCGAGGAGGGGAGGTTGATTTCCACTCTCTCAAAATAACCCTTTTAACTATAACCATGTCAAACATGAGAGCCTGTTGGGTGTCGTATGGTAGCTCAAAGGCACTCTCAGAACATCCCATAATGGCAGGAACACAGTCGGGGTTGATCTGCTTACCAGTTACAACACTAAACCATTGAAATACTTCCTCCCAAAATTTCAGCAATTTGGGGCACAGCCAAAACAGATGAGTTAATGTCCCATGTCCCGATTTACACTTGTCAAATGTGGCTGGAATAGAAGGGTAGATCTAATCTAATGTATCTGTATTTGCCAATGTTATTCTTCTTCTTCTTCCTACAAGGAAATCTGCCTTCCCATGCATGAAAATAAACCAAACTTTGCACATAGGTCCAGTCCTATGCCAAACTTACTCAACTGGCTCAACTAATTAACACATTTCTCGCTCAATTGACACCAAACTTGCTACACTGCATCTTCAGACTGTC
Source organism: Centroberyx affinis (assembly GCF_046629955.1). Lineage (NCBI taxonomy): Eukaryota > Metazoa > Chordata > Actinopteri > Beryciformes > Berycidae > Centroberyx > Centroberyx affinis. The sequence continues at coordinate 263,252 of NW_027281825.1, forward strand.
CTCCACAAACGATCCAGCCAGATTTTTGAATTATCAAAAAATGAGCCCACAGTGCATCAAAATGTTTCACTGTAAACAGTACTGTAAACATCTACTGCAAATTCTCGCAAAAAAAATCTCCAATGTTCATGAAAATAAATGACAAAATTTTCCAGTCATGGTAGATGAAGTGTGTAAAATTTCAGAATTTTATATCAAAAACTGAATTTTTGACAGTATTTTGAATTCTGCCCTCATGTAAACTATTGCAGTCAACGGAAATAGAGCATCTTTAAACATCAGTTTTTCACTTATGAAGCAATCAATCTTTGGAAAAATAAATTACAGACATCTCTATGTTGTCTAGATGAAGTATGCAAATTCTCAGAATTTTGTCTTGAATACAGAATATTTGACACTAGTTTGAAATCTGCCTGTAAATGCATGGACAGCTGTTACCATGCACCCTGGTGGTTGCCTAAGTTCTAGTGTGAAGCCTCCTCAACTTTTCCCACTTCTCAGGTAGCTCAACATGATCAAGCCTTGCCTGGGTGCTGCATAAAGAACATGCTTATGTCTTTTCAGGCTTTGTGCTGTGTGGAACAGAGACTCATGATTTCAAAGATACTTCAAGGTTTAATGATACTTTTGGTCCAGACAGGTCTGCTGATGGACCCTTATGTATTTCTCATTTGTCTTCCTCCTCTTCCTATTTTTCTTCTTCCTCCTCCTCTTCTTCCTCTTCCTCCTCCTTCTTCTTCTTCCTCTACCTCCACCCTGCGCAGCAGCTATAATTAGGGGCTGGGCAGCTCTGCTGCCGGTCCCTATTGTTTTTCCCAATTTCTTCTTCTTCTTCTTCCTCCGAGGAAATCTGTCTTCCCATGCATGAAAATAAACCAAACTTTGCACATAGGTCCAGTCCCACGCCAAACTTCCTCAACTGGCTTTGGGGGCTAATTGTCCTGATGGTGGCGCTACAGCAACCATCTAAAGTTTAAAACTTAGAAAATTCATAACAATGGACCTGCTGATGGACCCTTATGTATTTCTCATTTGTCTTCCTCCTCTTCCTATTTTTCCTCTTCCTCCTCCTCTTCTTCTTCTTCTACCTCCTCAAAATGCCCGGCCCCAACTCACCGCTGTGCAGCAGCTATAATTTTGGTTTTTTTTGGTTTTACGTGGGTGCCCTGTGAAAACCAACACCACAAGGATTATGGAGAAGAAAGAACATCGTCAGTGTGGTTAGAGGTGTCTGCTGTGTGTGTGTGTGTTTGAGAGAGAGAGAGAGAGAGAGAGGTATGAGAACCACGAACCATGAAAACCATGATGCATTTGATCTCAAATTTGTATTTTAAAGTCTCATCAAATTGTAACTCATGATACCCAGTTAGTATTCTATGATTCATTGAATTGTGTGTCAAGCAAATTTGAGGGAACAGATAAAATCTTAAATAAATCATTAATACGCAACTTAATGATAATAATTACATAACGCTATTACAAGTTTATTCACACATCACATGACTTGAAAGTAAACTCAGTAAATTAAGTAATAATAATAATAATAATAATAATAAACTTTATTTGTATAGCACCTTTCATACAAGAAATGCAGCTCAAAGTGCTTTACAACAAAGAAATGATATGCATGAAAATAGACATAGAATGAGCTTAACATAAGATGGAAAATGAAACCCACTGAATAATAATAAAAATAAAGTTAAGAAATAGAGTACATAGAATGCATAAAACCAAGTAAAATACAACATTTTAAAAGAAGTGCAGCAGTGTGAAGCAAGTGCAAAAAAAAAAAATCAGGAAAGTCATAGCTAGTTAAAGGCTAAAGTGAAGAGATAAGTTTTTAGCTTTCTTTTAAAAATATTTAGCGAGCTGGCTTCCCTGATATCTATAGGCAGTGTGTTCCAGAGCTTTGGGGCGTAATTGACAAAGGCTGCATCCCCGATTTTCTTTCGGCTGTTGCTGGGAACCTCCAATAAACCAGCAGCAGATGATCGCAGTGTTCTTGAAGGCAAGTAGTGAACAAGGGAGTTAGCAATGTAGCTTGCCCATTAAGGGCTTTGTATATAAGGAGGAGGAGCTTAAAATCAATTCTAAATGTTACAGGAAGCCAGTGTAGAGCAGCTAAAACTGGACTAATGTGCTCTCTCCTCTTGGTTCTGGTTAATAGCCGAGCTGCAGTTTTTTGAATGAGCTGAAGTCTCTCAGTGTTTTTTTTCGGGAGACCAGTAAAAAGTGCGTTGCAATAATCGAGTCGGCTTGAAATAAAGGCATGAATCAGTTTTTCAGCATCTTTTTGATTTATAAATAGTCATACTTTAGCTATGTTTCTAAGGTGGAAAAATTATGTTTTCGTCACCTTGTTAATGTGGGACTTGAAGCTTAGATCTGAATCTAGGATAACACCAAGACTTGTAACCTCAGATTTAATCCAGGGAGTCAATGTTCCCAGATTATTAAACAGCATTTCCCTTTTTGTTTTAGGGCCGACTAGTAGGACTTCAGTTTTGTCCTCGTTTAACTTTAAAAAATGTTTGCTCATCCATTTATTTATTGCCAAAAGACAGGTAGTAAAGGAGTTTATAGCTGCACCATCATTTGGTTCAGCAGAGATGTACAGTTGCGTGTCATCCGCATAGAGAATAATAACGGACCAAGGCAGCTCCCTTGTGCAACCCCAAAACAGATGTCATGTTTCTCAGACACATGATCTCCAAGACTGACGTAAAACAAAAAAAAAAGTCAAACAACTGTAGTGGGGTGAAACATTTTGCTGGTATTCTCAAGGCAAGGCAAGGCAAGGCAAGGCAAGTTTATTTATATAGCACATTTCAGCAACAGGGCAATTCAAAGTGCTTTACATAAAACATTAAAAGCATCGAGACAAAATGAAAAGGATAAAATTCAAATAAAAGACCAAGAAAAACAAAGTTCATTAAAGAGCTAAGAGAATAAACCAAAAAAAAAAAAGGTTACAGTGCAGTGTGAGAGTTGAATAGTTATTTGATGTCATAAAAGGCAGCGGCAAACAGAAAAGTCTTCAGCCTTGATTTAAAAGAACTGAGAGTTGCAGCAGACCTGCAGTTTTCTGGGAGTTTGTTCCAGATATGTGGAGCATAAAAACTGAACGCTGCTTCTCCATATTTAGTTTTGACTCTGGGGACAGAAAGCAGACCTGTCCCAGACGACCTGAGAGGTCTGGATGGTTCATAACGTAGCAGAAGATCAGAAATGTATTTTGGCCCTAAACCATTCAGTGCTTTATAAACCAACAGTAGTATTTTGAAATCAATTCTTTGACAGACAGGAAGCCAGTGTAAAGACCTCAGAACTGGAGTGATGTGATCCACTTTCCTGGTCTTAGTGAGGATTCGAGCAGCAGCGTTCTGAATCAGCTGCAGCTGTCTGATCGATTTTTTAGGGAGACCTGTAAAGACTCTGTTACAGTAGTCGAGTCTACTGAAGATAAATGCATGGACAAGTTTTTCCAAATCCTGCTGAGACATAAGTCCTTTAATCCTTGATATATTCTTAAGGTGATAGTAGGCTGACTTAGTAATTGTCTTAATGTGGCTGTTGAAATTCAAGTCTGAGTCCATGACTACTCCAAGATTTCTGGCTTGGTTTGTGGTTTTTAACATTACCGATTGAAGCTGTGCACTGACTTTTAATCGTTCTTCCTTGGCTCCAAAGACAATTACTTCAGTTTTATCTTTGTTTAATTGAAGAAAATTCTGACACATCCAGTCATTGATTTGTTCAATGCACTTACTCAGCGTTTGTATGGGACTATAGTCCCCTGGTGATATGGTTATGTAAATTTGTGTGTCGTCTGCATAATTATGGTAACATATTTTGTTGTTTTCCATAATCTGAGCCAGTGGAAGCATGTAGATGTTGAATAGAAGAGGCCCCAGAATGGAGCCTTGGGGAACTCCGCATGTCATTTTTGTCTGCTCAGATGTGTGATTACTTATAGACACAAAGTAGTCCCTGTCCTTTAAATAGGATTCAAACCAATTTAGTACTGTGCCGGAATGTCCCACCCAGTTTTCCAGCCGGTCCAGTAATATGTTGTGGTCGACCGTGTCGAATGCAGCACTGAGATCCAGTAATACTAAGACTGAAATTCTGCCACTGTCTGTGTTTAAGTGGATGTCATTGAAGACCTTAACAAGGGCAGTCTCAGTGCTGTGGTGTGGTCGAAATCCTGACTGGAAGACATCAAAACAGTTGTTTAGTGCCAAGAAGTTGTTCAGCTGTTGAAAAACGGCTTTTTCAGTGATTTTACTTAAAAACGGGAGGTTTGATATGGGCTTTTTTAAGAGTGGCTTGATGACTGCAGTTTGCAGGGCCTGTGGAAAGACACCTGAGAGAAGAGACATGTTTACAATTTGTAGAAGGTCTGAGGCCATACAATTTGAAACATTTTTGAAAAAGCCTGTTGGCAGAATATCAAGGCAGCAGGAGGAGGATTTCAGATGTTGTATAATGTCCTCCAGGTTTTTATGGTTGATCGGATAAAATTGTGTCATGGTATTTGAATTGATTTTAAGTGGACACAGGGACAACACATATCCTGTACCTGATATGGAGGCACTGACTGCTTGTCTAATTTTCTGAATTTTGTCAGTGAAGAAGGAGGCAAATTCATTGCAGGCCCTGGTGGATAGAAGTTCAGAGGCTACTGACACAGGAGGGTTTGTTAGCCTGTCAACAGTAGCAAACAAGGCACGTGCATTATTATTGTTTTTCGTGATGATGTCAGAGAAAAAGGACCGTCTTGCATTTCTCAGTTCCAAATTATAAATGCGAAGTCTCTCTTTATAGATGTCATAATGAACCTGGAGATTTGTTTTTCGCCACCTGCGTTCAGCCTTTCGACACTCTCTTTTTTCTATTCTGACCAGCGTGGTATTTCTCCATGGAGATCTTTTCTTACCAGAGACAACCTTCACCTTAGTGGGTGCAATGGCATCAATAACATTTGTAATTTTAGAATTGAAATTATCTACAAGCTCATTGACTGAGACCCAAGAGAGGGCGGGTGTGGAAGAGAAAGCCTGAATAAATAATTCACTGGTGTTTTCAGTGATATACCGTTTTGCGATTGTCTCTGTTTGAACATTTGTGTGCACGGAGACAGTACTCTCAAAGAAAACACAGAAATGATCAGAGAGAGCAACATCAGTCACCACAACCTTAGAAATGTTCAGACCCTTGGAGATAATTAAGTCCAAGGTGTGGCCCTTGTTGTGTGTGGGCTCCGTCACATGCTGAGTCAGTCCATAGTTATCAAGAACACAACACAGTTCTTTAGTCCCTTTGTCCTGGGGGTTGTCAACATGGATGTTAAAATCACCAACAATAACTACACAGTCAAAGTCAATACAGATTATAGACAGCAGTTCTGTAAAGTCATCAAAAAAGGTTGCACAGTATTTAGGTGGCCTGTAGATATTTAGGAACATAGCTCGAGAAGAGGAATTCAACTGAAGAGCCGCATATTCAAAAGAAGCAAAATTTCCATAAGATATCTGCTTGCATTGGAGGGAATCATTAAACAAAATGGCAACTCCACCTCCTTTCTTATGCACTCTAGCTTCACTCATAAAACTGAAGTTGGGAGGGGTTGACTCGATAAGAACAGCTGCACTGTTATCTTGGTCTAACCGAGTTTCAGTTAAAAACATAAAATCAAGATTGTGCTTGATGATAAAATCATTGATTACAATCAAGACCCTTTCCAGGAAGCTGAAACTGTTTCACCACAAGAACAAGTCTCTGAAAAGTGCCTTAAGAGTAGAGACTATTGATGAAATATAGATGTTGGTTGGTTGGTTGGATGAGTCAAACAGGATAGCGTGAAGGAGATAATGTCCATCGTGGCTGCATTTGAGGTTGAGCTGCAAATGAGAACAAGAAAGTGCTAAACCCCTTCTCAGAATCAGCAATGACTTCTCACCATATAAAAGCATTGAAATTCATGTAACCACGCCTTTGTGTTTAACACCACAAGGATTATAGAGAAGAAAGAACATCGTCAGTGTGATTAGAGGTGTCTGGTGTGTGTGTGTCTGAGAGAGAAAGAGAGAAAGAGAGAGAGAGAGAGAGAGAGAGAGAGAAAGGAAGAGTGTGTGTCTGTGGGTGTATTTGCACTTTGCATTTGCTTATAAAACCTAAATGAACATTATCTGGGCCCTTATTTGAGGTATGAGTGTGCAGAAAATAAATGACATTTGGTGATTTGCACATTTTGGGTAAACAGGACAGGAATTAGAAAGGAGAATGCGTCTTTATACAGCATATTGTATTATAGATATGCTTTTGCAGCCTGACAAGACCACTCTATTGCATATTATGTCAGATTAGAGGAACATCTCTGATTAGACATGTACTGTATGTATGGTGCTTTGAAAACAGAAATGAATATCTTTACATAAAACCTTGAAATGCACACAGCCCCCTTATGAGCACAGTGGTCAGAGTGCAGGGTCACTTGAGCACATTGGGACATCACAGCCTTGCTCAAGGGCATAACGACAGTGATCTTTCAGTCAGCAGTGCATATCCGAGATACACCCACATGTAGGCCTAAGTGTTGCGACAGTGGATGCTCCGATCAATCGGTCAGCAATTTAAATCGGCCTATTTTCATTACAAGTGACTCCTGAGATCTGGCTGATCTCATATATACATATAGTAAACAAAAGACAATGGAGGAGGATAAAGAAAACAAAATTCAGCCGCCTTATAATTCAATACTCAGCAACAATTCTTACAGCTAAACAAAGTCATGGAAACATGGGTAATAACACTTGTGTTTTGGTATCAAACTGTGCAGCAAACTCACATTGTTTCCCTACCCGTCGTCACTCGCCATGCTTGCTTTGCCAAACCTCATCGGACATGTATGCAAAGAAAGTGAAATGGAACAAGAATATCAGTCAGTGGTTCTCAACATGGGGTCCGGGGACCACCGGGGGTCCTTGAAGGGGGTTCCAGGGGGTCCCCAGCAAATTCATAAATTGTTAAACTTCAGCATTATTTCAGTTAGAAGTGAACACAATTAGAGAATGTAGAGGAATGACTGATTGATCATAGTTTCACTGTTATCTCTCTACCTACAATACAGATAGTCATGGAATTCTGGACAAAATCATATCTAACAATAAAAATATTCTCAGATTTGGGTTTGAGAAACAAAATATCATCAAATGGGGGTTTGTGGCAATATGAAAAAGGTGGAGACTCACTGATATGGGTGACACCACCAAACAGTTAAAAAATAATTGGTATCATCCAATGCTCTTGCCCTGTTTTTTGGATTTAATATATTTCACAACAATTGAGTTCTTGAGATAAATAACCATTTACAGTGTATGGACTCAATAACTGAAACTGGCTTACCTGTGTAGCTGCTTTTGCACTTGTAATTTGGTTACTTGGTTTTGGTATAAAGTCCTTTTATGTGGTGTTTCTGTTATTTTGTCAAGTTTAGTTTTGTAAGTCTATTTTGAAAAGTAGCTGCAGTTGCATAGTCAAATGTTATACACCAGCTGTATAGTCTAATAGTCATTAGATAGTGAGAATTGTAAGCTTCACAAAACTTGAAACAGACATATATGACTCTTTTATCTGATTGTTTGTAGTGAGTAACATATGGTTGGACCTTCCTCAACTCTAGTATAGTATAGTTTATATGACATGTAGCGTGTGAAAGAGACAGTGTGGCTGAAGCTGGGACTGAGATGTCATCTGGTAAAACTGACCTCATTTCCTGTAAGAAGCCACAATATGTTAAGAGCAAAGCCCTAAACACTTAGACACAAGCATGCAAATAAGTGTGCACAGGTATACAGCACATAGATACACACGTGCTCACTCACACTCACGTACATGCAGCTCACCCACATGTGCAAGTTGTGTGCGTGTGTGTGGTGAGCTGTCTGGCAAGGTATAAATACTGGACTGCTGGTCCTGGACTCATGCCGACGGTCCCACTACTGGTCTGACACTTTGATCTGAGGGTTCCCTTGGTTCTCGACATCTCCTCCCACCAAAGACTGGTGAGTTGATCTTTAAAACCAACTTTTGAAGGTTTTTGCATTCATTGTAAACTCAAACATAAGATGTTTTTGAATGAAAATGATGTTAAATAGGACTTGTTTTAGCATTTACCATACTAAGATTTGTATATCTGTCACGCAGGTACAGTATACTGTATATTATAGTTCTTTGTTGCTAATGTCAAACTTTTGTCTTTGTAAATCCAGAAGCTGTTTGCCTTACTGCGATGATGAAGGACAACATGCTGACCTTTGCTCTGCTGTGTTTTCTCCTTTCCTGGATGCTGCCTGCAGACTCCATGGTGGTGAGTGGCACATTCTGGAAAAAAAGGCAAAATTTAAAAAAAAAAAAATCGATGGACCATTACTCCTAAAATTCAACAAAAAACTTTTAACAGTGAAGGTTATGTTACCCACATTTACATTGCACAAAACCCTCACAAAATGTTGGGTTAAATAAACTCAGAAAAAATTTACACACCTCTACACTAGGTTCTTATCCAATGTTTTAAATAATATATTTAAGTTTTTTTCTTTTTTTATAATTTACATAACATTCTGCCTAAGCACAACTCTCTTTTTCTTTTTTTACCGAAACCTGAATTATTGGTTTTTTTTTTCCAAACCTCATTCACTGTTGGTAGTAAGGAAAAATACAAGCTGTTGTCTAGAATAACACTTGGAGAAGTAAACATATAGACATGCATCTTAGGTTGCTGGAGGGAGTTAGGGGTCTTGAACTTGTCAGACTTTAATGCATCATTGTGAACCCGTTCATAAATCCTCTAGCAATTGAATCAGAACAGCCTGTTTGATCCACCGAGCAGCCAGTTATCTTTCTAAAAACTTGTCATTTTGTGTATATAAGCATACCTATTTGTCTGTATTCATGTGTGTATTTGTGAATATGCCTCTCTCATCCTCCTGCTCTTAATTAGGTAGTTTCTGAATTACTGAGAGGCTGTTTCAAGCCCATTGACATACATGCTCTCATTCCTCCCTCACCCATTTTAGAGTAACTAAACCCCAAACCCAAATCTACAACAGGTGGTGACATCACCTGGCACCAAAGATCAGCCGATAGCAGATGGGGTTTAGTTACTCTTTAATATCCAAGCCAGGTTTCTACACTCACCCTAAATAGCACAAGGGATAGTCACATCTGTGTTTTGTAAGTTACCTTTTCTTTTCCTCCTTTCCCTCTAGATCTCTTTCAATCTCAGCGTGCCAGAACCCAACCTCAGCATCCCATTGAGCATGGTTGAAGATGCCGTCGACGACATGTACGAGGGCTGCGCCAAACTTATGACAGACAGGGTTAAAAACAAATACATGAAAACAGAGAATGTGAGAACGTTTGGAAAGGTCTGGAAAAATGCTTCAAACTGTGCAAAAGAGGGACTAGTAAAGAAATATAGAGAGGACAAGGCTCTCACAGAAGATCACCTCCAAGCAATCTGTGTTTATACATCTGACTATAAGGATTTTTATAGAACGTTCAACACAGCAGTACGGACCGAAGGGGAAAAGTATGGCACCAAATCTTTCCTGTACCACTCCTTGCATTTCCTGCTGACATCTGCCATAAAGATCCTAAAAGCCAGTCAAAATTATTGTCATGTTACCTACCGAAGAACCAACGATAACTTTATCGGTAAGGTCAAACAAAAAATTCGATTTGGTAACTTTGCATCTAGCTCTTTTAGAACGGACCTGGATTTTGGGAAGAAGACCTGCTTTGAAATTAGGACCTGTTTAGGTGCTTACCTGAGGAATTATTCAGCGTTCAGTGATCAAGAGCAAGAGGTGCTCATTCCTCCCTATGAGGTGTTCAAGATAGCTAAGATAACTAAGGGTCCAAAAGAGCCATTTGACAAAGGTCTCAATGATTGTGAGGTCATCTACAGCTTGATGAGTGATGGCGTTCAAAGCAATCTGAACTGCCGAGCTGCATATAAGAGACCAATGGTTCTTCTTCAACCAAATGCACAAATTGAGTAAATTTAGTCTTGCTTTGCAATCTGCGTTTATTAAAACATTCTGATACTACTGTCATTGAATGTCTTTTCTCACCCAAGCTCATTACAACATACGCGTGCTCTTGTAATGTGGAAACCCACCGGAAACAACTCCTCATGTTTAAAGTAACACTGGTATAGACTATAGTTATTGTAGGCTTTACTGTTCTTACTTCCCACACATGCCATAGAGCAAAATGTTATGTGTAGTTTGTTATGCGTTATGTGTAGGCCTTCTTGATCTGTTGTTCCATTTATCAGCAATTATATATTGTGCATTTCTTTGTTTGGAAAGTTGCTTTATGAGACCAATAAAGTAGTTACATGGCAAAAATGTGCATTTCCTGCTTTGGTCAAGTGAATAATAACAAATAAACTGTACCAGCAAAGAGATGAACAGCATCTACTGTCACATCCAGTGCTGCTTGTACACCCTCAAGGTCGCATTTTCCTGTTTCATTTCAAATTCACACAATTTAAGAAGTTTTTATACATTACATTCATTAAAATTCAACATCTAAAACAGTCAAGTGATAATGGAAGACAAATTACATTGTGAATGGAAGCTGATTCAGTGATTGCTAACCTCTCCATTACATTCAACCAACCTCAACTCCAACCCCTTTTTTTTTTACTAGGCCTCTGTGTTTAATTTCAAGCAATAAGAACTGATTGTAATTTGGCTTTTAGTGGTGCTTGGCCAACATGGCATTGTTCACAATTCACCTAAAGACCCTTGGGGTCACTCAGTGATGACTCGAAGGATCAAGAAACCCTGGAAAAAAAATTAACCTAATTTCCTAATTTCCCCACTGGGATCATTAAAGTTTTGTGTTATCTTATGTACACACAGAAAGATGTGCCGATTGAACTGAAGCCATATTTATGAAGGGTGAATGTGTAGCTTATACAGCTTGCTTACCTGGCCCCAGGGTTTTGGTGGCCCTAAACAAGAAATTTGTGGCCCTATAACACTAAACATTACACATGCGCAGCTGACCGGATAAACAAATTTCCTTGCTTACAGCTGTCATCACATAACAACACTTATACTGACTTCATGCTTAGAATGAAACTGTACAGCCCGTTTCGTACCAAAGCAATGAGCTTGGTAAAAGGTAGAACTGGTGGTGTGAAAGGGTCTAACCAGGTGATCTCAGTAATGCAACCCTGGAATAGACTTTTTATTAGGCATTCAAAAAGTTGTTAGAGTCTGAAAACTATTCCATTACTCAGAGGGATACAATTGTTGACAACTGTCTTGTGCACTATAGTGTAATCTATTAAGAGAAAAAATATATATCATGCAAGGTTAGCTAGTTAATTGTAAGCCTGTGTGCACGTATGTGTGTGTATAGAGCTCAAACCTGGGTAACCTAAATATAATTCAGTTTCATAAGTATCAGCAACAATATTATAGCCTACTTTCTATGCCTGCTCATTATTACATTCCATATTGAATTTATTGATAACTGGAGACCTTGCTTTCCTGTATGAGTTCACTGGAACAGTAGATCTATACATTCAAATCCTTGAATTATGAGGGAGCACAGATGTGTGTGGCCCTAAACGAGCACATAAACTGTTTATGCCTGGGGCTGGCTCCAATAAATACATATCTTGTAATAAAATACAACACAAAACTAGCAATTGTTATGAAGTAACTAACATAGGCATGACCTGCATGTCAACCATGACTGACATCAAAGCACACAGGCACACACACATACACAGTTGTGCAAGAGTGAGCCAAAGTGCCTGAACATTTGGATTATGATTGCCAAACAAGATAATGAGTGAGTCTCTTAACTCAGTGTGTTAGCACACAGGCAGCCTGAACTTGGAGCTGTTGCATTGTATCTGGGTTGAAACACACTCACTCCAACACATTCAACTTCAGCCCTCAATGTGCTGTTGCACTGTGACTGATCTACACATGAACTGAAAATGATTCATGCACATATTCGATGCACTTCTGTGTATTCATTCCAAACATTTCCACAAAATATTATCATTCCAAAATGAGTCAAAAGCAGAGCATTTAAGACAGAATTTGATGGTGAGAGACATAAAAAAAAAAAAATAAAAAAAAAATGATTACAGTGTTTACCTGAATGTCTGTGCTGGCTGTGTGCATGTACTAAACATATCAATCATGTTTCCTTCATTTGAAGTTAACTTCAGATGTTTCACTGTAAACAGTACTGTAAACAGTTACTGCAAATTCTCGATAAATAAATCTCCAATGTTCATGAAAATAAATGACAAAATTTTCCAGTCATGGTAGATGAAGTGTGTAAAATTTCAGAATTTTACCTCAAAAACTGATTTTTTGACAGTATTTTGAATTCTGCCCTCATGTAAACTATTGCAGTCAATGGAAATAGAGCATCTTTAAACATCAGTTTTTGGCTTATGGAGCAATCAATTTCTGTAAAAAATAAATTACAGACATCTCTATGTTGTCTAGATGAAGTATGCAAATTCTCAGAATTTTTTTGTCTTGAATACTGAATATTTGACACTAGTTTGAAATCTGCCTGTAAATACATGGACAGCTGTTATTCTGCACCCTGGTGGTTGGCTAAATTCTAGTGTGAAGCCTCCCCTAATTTTCCCACTTCTCAGGTAGCTCAACATGATCAAGACTTGCCATTGGTGGCAAAAGCTGTGAGTTTGATCCCCGTGTGTTGCAGAATAAACATGCTTATGTCTACTTAGGCATTGTGCTGTGTGGATTAGAGACACATCATTTCAAAGATTTTTAATTTAAGAAGTTTTAAATAATTATTTCTCTTCCTATTTTTAATATTCCTCCTCAAAATGCCCAGCCCCGACTCACCGCTGAGCAGCAGCTATAATTTTTAATACTTTTCCAGACTTTCCAGACCTGCATAGGAACCCTGGGGATCTATTTTAGGCTAGATTTACATCTACTGTATGTATTGGTATATTGGCACAATAGTGGGCTTTCATTACATATCAGATATCAGCCAGTGTCGTTCACCTCTGTGGGGGTTCCTCCCTGACCACGGCTACAGTCTGTTTTTCTGTTATTTTGCACCCAGTTTGAGCTTTTCTCCACCTACTGTGTGATTTTGGAAAATGCAGGAAAGTGAGTGTGAAGATTGGGGGTAGAGGAGGGGGATTTGGGGTTGGGCTGGGTTGGTGAGAAGAGGAACGGGGTGGAGTGTCATAAATCTAAACCCACCCCCAGGCTAAATTTCAATCTTTAGACTGGGGGTGGTAACATTTTTAACCACTGGAGGGTGAACTGAACCAGGTTTAGTGAGATAAACACGGCAAAATGTTGACAATATGACATATGGCTTGACTGCTTTTGTGTATTTCATAACTAAATAGTCCTAAATACAAGTTTACAGCAAACACAGTTAAAAAAAAACAGTTAAGTGTGGAGTTACTTAGGCAGTAATGTTCTCCTTTAACACTACCAGGGCAGCAGCAGAATAGTAACTCCTAAGAGTGGGACACAGTGCAGTGGGATCCACAGTTTAGGATGCCCTCTAGTGTTCAGTAAAGGCAACTGCTCTGTGTTTCTCTGCTCCCTGTCAGACGACGAGAGCGACTTGGTGAAGGAGACGGCCAACTTCCTGCAGGAGCTGTGTCTGAGGGCGGAGGAGAAGGTGGCCGCTGCTGGAGGCTGTCCCGCAGAGCTGCTGGGCTAGCCCGTCCACCTCCGCCGAAGGACCCTCCTGCACCCGGGAATGAGGACGGAGAACCAGCCACGGCCCCCGAACGAAACTAATGCGGACGTTGTGATCTCGTCTCAAAAGATGCACATGGAGAGGCGTGGCTAAGCAGCAAAAACAAGCCGCAAACATGCTAGCAGGGTACACACTGATTCCCCTGCTTTTATATTCCAATCCACGCCATGTAGTTTTAGATCATCGGTAAACCAAATTTAAACATTTAAAGCTGCACAAGGTAACTTCACATATTGGCGGCTCCAAATGACGGAGAGAGGTAACTGTTTGAGAACTGTTTGAATAGAAATCCTGTAAGGTGATGTCAGTAAACTGCACACAGCACGCTCATGTTTGCCTGTTTGTCTGTGATGCTTTATACCAAATGATACCAAAGAGAAGAGAGAGGCAAAAGATCTAATGGTGGTGAGTCCAGTTTCCGAGACAGATTAGATTTCACTCTTAAGTTTTGATTGGTCACCTCCTGTGTATTTGGGCAAGTAGGGTGAATCTCCAGGTCTTCATTAGTGGAGATGGAACGCGCTTCTCTGTTGAAGCCCCAATCTGTGACTTATGCTGATTAAGACAGGTGTATTTTCACATGAAAATCTAGCCTAGTGCAGCTTTAATTGGTATTATTTTAATTTGGTCCTCTCCACTGTCAACAGTCTGTAAAATAGTAAGAATGAATGATTTTGTAATGGTAACCGGCATAAAGAGACATGGTAACATTGTCCGTGAGTAAGGTGCACCCTACAAATACCAGGGTGGCCCATGTGTATCTATTGGAAACCTCAGCGGCAGAAGTCAGTGTGCTGAGATGTTAAATGTGTAATGGCCGATGGAGGTCTGATGTGTTTTGCAGCTGAGGGTTAGGGTTAGCATGGGCCAAGTACTTACTTGTTTAAATGTTTTTAAATGTAATTTTTACAAATGTGATTGTTGATTTTTATATTATTCATATTTTTTCACGTTTTCATGTTTTTTAATGTAAAGTGGGTTAAAAAATAAAGTTAATTACAAGTTAAGGTTAATAAAGTTAAAGTTATACAGTTAAGTAAAGTTAGACTGGTTAATCTGAAATGATACTGTCTCCCAGCACATTTTCAACAGCCCATTTGACCTGAACACGGCTCATGAGATTTTTTGACGGACCAGTCACTGCTTCAAAAGCTGTAGGGCCTAAACATTGAGATTTTATTGCATCGATTCAAAACAAAAATAATAAAAAAACTCATTATCATAACAACACAAATAAATGCCATAGCCTAGTTATTTTGTTAGTATCCAAAGCTTCTTTCTTTCTGTTTTTCTCTTTTTTCTCTTAGGTAGAGAAAGTCAAACTGATATAAACAAATGCAGGTATAGTCATATAAGCTTATACATAAATAAAACGTATAGTTACATAAAAACATAACAAAATAAAGTATTATACACTCCATTTACAGTTTTTTATAAATAAAGCCAATACAAAAGGCAAAAAAAGAAAAAGAGGAACAGAAGAACACAAAAACAGGACATATCAAAGCTCAAAATCCCATGCCTTTATAACTGATAGTTTTTTCCCATTTACCAGTAAAAGCAAGTCCCTTACCTTTCCCTCTCATAATTAGCCTTTCCATCAACTAGTGATGTTTGAGGAAGGACATAAATGAAGCCAATGATAGTTAGTCATTGTTTGTGGTGCCACGCTCCGCTCCAGCCGCTCCTGTCGACTCCCCTGGCCTCCAGCGGGCCCCGGCGCTCCCTCCCGAGTCGAGGAACAGCAGCATAGAGAGCCGGTCCGCCTCGCCCCCCCCCCTCCGCTGCTGAGCCGAAGGCCTCAGAGGGTCAAAGGTCACCGTAAAAAGCAGGCTCGTCCCCTGAGACAAAGCCCTGATCTGCCTGAGGAGACTAGGATCGCTGAGTCAGCCTCATCTTTCAAGTCCCTCTTAAAAACTGACTTTTTAGATTCTTCTACTCTTTTATTTTGCTTTACCTGTAGTTTTAATTCATCCTTTGCCTCTCTTTTAATTTGTACTATCATCACTATTATTATTAAAGTGGAGAACAGCTCTCCCAGATCTCCGCTGCGCCCCTGGGCCCTCATTTATCAAGAGTGCGTAAGTACAAATATGTGTGTAAACCATGCGTACGACCATTTCTAAGCAAAGAGTCGGATTTATCAATTTGTACTTATGCTTGAGAACGTGCGTAAATTTAAGCACAGCTCTGACCATGCTTACGCACAGCACCAAGCGGTTGAAAATGAAAGACCACCAAGAACGACAGGAACAGACAATCAAATGAATAGGCATTTTCATAATTATTAATATAAAATTCCATAGGCTTCAGTAGTTGAGACTAAAAGTGCATGTTATACCATTCATATACAATTTCGACAGTGCATATTGTTCAACTATATTATCTAGTCCATTTAAGCATACTGAATTAAATCGATTAATCATCATTTTAATTATTAGTATGGGTGATGAAATTCAGGGTATAGGCAATCATAAAAGGCAACAATAAGACATTGATAGCTGTGTGCGTAAAATGGCTCATCTTGCTTTGATGGATGATTTGGAGCATTATGCGCATGGAGCGTTCTCAGAGAGCGCACCAACTTTTTAACTGAAAGCGATGAGGGGCGACTCAGTAGATTTAGTTTTATTGGACCTCTGCCCCACCTTCTCCTTCAGGGAGGACCTGCAGGCTGAGAGAAATATATTCAAATGAAAATTATCACAAATACAATCCGGTGTCCGAAGTGGTCGGTCTCAGTCTGTTCTCCGCCTGTTGCAGCAATGTCCCTGTTGTTGACTATAATTATTTTGGATTCAGGTCAAAACTTTTTTTTTTTCTGTCACTGCTCTGCTGATACAAATGTTTAATGCCGCCGCTCTCACCTGCTGACAGGCTGGATGTTTTCGCTTGTTTATCAATCTACCATTGAGTGTTCCAGAAAGTATTTTGTGGTGCCACAACCTCCGTTACCAATTTTTAATAATTTTAATAATTCAATGTCTGCATCTGTAAATTCTTCCTCCTGCGTTCTTTGTCTGACCTGTGTTCAGCACAGAAGAGATGTCGATGACATTTCCTGCTGCACTTAAAGGGAAGGTTGTCACCATATATGGTCAATTGGGGGCGTAAATTTATGTTAATGAGTGGCTGTGCACGAGCATGATGGTGGTTTAGAACGTGTGGTATTTATCAAAGCAGGTTACTTACAGGTGTGCGTACGCACGTTTGATAAATACCGATTTTTTTGTACTTATGCACATTCTAAATATTATTCGTAAGAGAGAATTTAGAACCTTTTCTACGCAATGTTGATAAATGAGGGCCCTGGTCTCCAGGCTGGCTGGCCCTAGAAAGGCCCTGAAGGCTCTTGGTGCAGAGCTGAGAGACGGATCATGGAGCGACTCCAGACCTGCATCTGCTCAGTCCCTCCCCCAGCTGGAAGACTCCTCCCTCAGAGCTGAGGTACACTCAATGCCATATAACATAATACCGTACAATATCATATCATATTATGTACTGATTCCAAAGTTGGGGGGTCGGGATCCCCCAGGGGGTTGCAAAATAGTTTTGGGGGGTCAATTGATGATTTGGATCTTTATCTTTTTTTTTTTAAATACTATATTGTTTTCAGTCTCTCGACCTCCTCTTATAAGAAATAAAACTAAACAACCTGAAAAGGGAAAATAATTTTTTGGGTGAATTGTTCACCACTCAGTATATGCAGCCTGTCACCCAGAAAAATAAGGTGTGCACTGGAACAGAAAAGGTTCTTCGGAGTGCTGCCATAGAAGAACCATTTCTGGTTCCACAAAGAACCTTTCAGACCAAGGTTCTTTAAAGAACCATTTTTTTTGCTTAGACACCTGCATTGTGTTTTTGTGTATCTGCCATTGTATAGCCACATTTGCAATGGCACAATATATACTATGGAGGGATTTTCCACATTAATGCCATCACCCACCATCCAACAACTAAGAATTAGGAAACTTTTTTTTAACCAAAGGCCCATATATGGTTCGTTGGGATATTTTAAAATGTTCTTGAAAGGTTCTTTGTGGAACCACAGATGGTTCTTCTATGGCATCACTCTGAAGAAACATTTTCCGTTCCAGTTTGCACCTGTATTTTTCTGTGTATAGGCATCACTTTGTTTTAAGGGGTCGTGAGCCAGAAGGTTGAGAACCTCTGCTGTACACAAAGCTGCCCAGTGTATCACAGCACTTACTTACTGACTCACTGTACCACTGCTGACCTGTCCCTTCCTTCTCTCCCTCCATCTATAAGGCTCTCGAAAGGAGGGAGGACGAGCAGGAGAACCTGAGGGCTCTCAAGAAGCCCCTGGAGGACAGGTTCCTCTGTAACGTCGCCGTCCTGCCCCCCAGACCGGAGGACGTGTCTGAATGGTGGCTCACAGACCAGAGACGAGCCCACGGCCGCACCGCAGAGCAGTACCAGCAGCTTTACCACTCGGCCGTTGATCCCCTGCTGTACTTCTCCTCTGGCCAGCCTCGCCCATACGGCCTGCAGCTGGGTCGCAAGATCAAGCAGCGCCTGTGGGAGGCAGTATGCTTTGGTGTGGGAGCAGAGCAGGAGCCCCACACAGAGTTAGAAGTTAGCGATGAACCAAAGAAAGAGGGCCAAGCACTAAACCAGGCTGCTAGACTAGTTTTGGGCATCTGTACACTGTTTAACCTTAGTTTTACATGAAATAGTATGGTATGGATGAAATTTAACTTCCATAATGTGTCCAAAAATATTTTGCAACTACATCAAAATTCAGGAATGTATTAAAAAATTGCAAAATTAAACCTTAACATGTTTTTTAGAAAATGATTTGCAACTAGTTTTATATTTGCTACAATTTGTGAACCTGCAAAAAAGATTTGGAATTGCACAATGACTTTTGCTCAAACTACAACTCAACTAAATTACTTAATAAATTAGGAATATGTGGTAAATATAGGGCTATAATTATAATGCAACAATAATACAAAAAAATAAATAAATATATATATATACATATTAAAAATAATAATGCAGTAAAACCTCAAATATCAGGATAATATCAGTATTATATAATTTAACATTTGTGTTTTTTTTGCCTTGAATTTGTCAGTAATTGTAGTTGCCATATTCTTTAATAAAGAACCCCCCATCACCTTATGCACATTTTTTGTGCGTTTGTTTTTTCACTTATTTTATCATATGACCTGTTAAATAATTGATATGGTAACACTTTATATGGATAGTCCAATGTTGATATTCAACTGACTGTCAGGTGACAGACAGTTGATGTGAAGTGTCACTTGTCGGTGAAATGTGGTGGAATGCCACTGGAGAAAATGGAATGTTGAACGCCATTTTTTACTTTGAGACACATAACAGATTCAAAACCTCAAAATCAAAATATCACAAATTAAAAATGTCAATGTTTCACCATGTGAAGGGTTTTTGCAGGCTTGAAAAAAATTGTAAAAAGCCAAGCTTTTGTGTTCTATTTGGATAGGAACTATTTTTTCTCAAAGACGCACTACCTCTCCAAGCCAGTGTAAGCATCCACGATACACATAGATGAGAGGAGTACCTGTAGCAAACTCTAGCTATTGCAGGGTAAACAGATGCAAACATGGACTTCTAGCTAGCCAGCTACAGTTTTGTAAACAATTCCACGTGTAAAGCCTGCCAGACACATATCCCTCCACGAAAGCAGCTAAAACGAGAGCCAGAAGAACACCACTGTCTCCAAAAATAACTGCTGACAGAAAGCTTGTTTTTTTTTTACAATTTTATCAAGATAACATACTGACACTGGCATGATTATACTGTGAGCGTCGTGTTTTGCAAAACAATGTTTATCATAGTTTTGAAAGACTGTTGCATGCCCCTAGGTTTCTATTGCAGTAGAGTAGGAGGGGGCTCCCCTGTGTTACCGGACGGGCGGAGCTGGCGGCTAGCAAAGTTATGGTTTATACTAATAGGGATCATGACAGAAAACTTGTTATTTGGGCCCAGGGTTCAAAATACCGAACTATCCCTTTAATGATGAAACATTAAGAAAGTAAACATACATTGATACGCACGGTGAAAAGCCTCTGGTTGCCTAAGGGTGTTGAAATATTATAGACAAAACCACTCTGTAGAGGAAATAAATCATGTTAATAGCCTGGAACAGTCTGGCATATTTTGCACATACTCATACACAAGTTTCAAAGTTCATAAAGTATGGAAGGCATAATTTTGAAAAATGTTTCTTGAAATGCAACAAACAATTGTCTACATGAATTTTAAGCGATGACTATACTTGTGTAGAACACTGTTTTTGCAGCAACTCTTAAGGTTGACTAGAAAAGGTTAAATATTAAGGAAATGGGAGTCCTTGCTTCAGCTTTCAAGGATAACATTTGAATTTATTAGAAAGAAATAACCATCACCATATTCACTGAACACATAAAATAATTAATAGTATTAAGGAGCAATACTCGAAGCAGCAGTAGGTCCCGCTTGAGGCCAGGTAGGTCCCGCTGTTTAGTGAAGATGATTGTGTTTTGTCAAACAAAAACAAGTGATTTCGATTAAAAGACTTCCACTCACAATGACTATGTTTAGATGGACTGCAATAATCCTCCACTAGCCACACACACACAAACACACACCCTGCACCGCTGCCCACAGCCCCTTCTCTCACTAGTAGCAGTCAGCTGGGTTGTTGCCTCAGTCAGCAAACAATGCTACAGAGTGGTGCCGACGAAGGGGGGTAACACGTCAAATTTGGCGAAGCACCTTAAGAACCGACACCCCAGTCTTTATAAAGAATTTCGAGAGGTTAGCGAAAGCTCCAGTTTCACTGAAGCATTAACCATTTAAACATTAATGTACCCTGCACAGCCATTTTAGTTTAGCTAGCTAACCAAACGATAGCTACATAGAGCTAGCTAACGTTATCACGTAGGGTTGCCAGATGCCGGGTTTTTGACCGGACTGTCCGGTTTTCAGATGCATTGTCCAGGGCCCGGTCAGAAGGCTCGACCGGACGTTGAAATGTCCGATTAAAATCATTCTGTCAATAATAATCCACTAACTCTAGCCCTGCTGATTTTTCCCTATCATTGGTGGGTAGGCTATCTGTTGCTTCAACAAGCTAAAAGTGTTCTGATAGGCTGATGACTAGAGCAGGGGTAATCTGCTGTGTAAGTGTAAAGTTTTGAATGAGTTTTATCGGATCTACGTTATGGAGAAGCATGCGTCTGTCTGTCCGTCCGTCCGTCTCTCTCGTTTGTGCCGGGATCTCCAATATTAAGGGACTAGTTTCGGTCTCTGTGTCTGTGTTTTTTGCTTATGGCGACCTTACACCAAACGACTTTTCAAGCGATTTCACTGTCGCAGACAAATTTCCAATGTCGGAATAAAATCATGAGAGTTTTGCTGGAGTTGTTGCGCGGTCCCGTCATCTTGATCGTTTGGTGTGAGGTGGTCAGAAAACTCAGTCCCAGCTGTCTTAAGTCAGTCTTTTTCTCGTCTTGACGTTCCGATAAAATCAAACATGTTTAATATTATCGGAAGTCTTTATTCTTGGCTCATGCAAATAGTGAAGTTCAATGACGTGAACATTGTCAACAACCAATAGTTGCGCTCTCTCCGAAGGGAAAAAAGTGGACAGAAATTGCTGTAGCCTCAAATCCCCGGTGAGTATGCTATATGCTATAGCTAGCTAGCTAACCACTGTCCCGAACGGGGCTACTTGCAAGCTAATGTTAGCTACTGTAATGTTTACTATTAGCCTACGAGCTAACCGTACGTTTCAGCTGAAGATCGCTAGCTTCAATCATATAAATCTGACTGCAGTGCTCCCTCTCTCCCTTTCTCTCATACATACACGTGTGTGTGTGTGTGTGTGTGTGTGTGTGTGTGTGTGTAGGAGGGGGATTTACTTTGTAGGTGTTAACAAGTCATATCAGTCCATGTTTACCATCTATTGGAAAACTCTCAATAGTAGGGGTAGTTCTAGTGTATGGTAGGCAGTCTTTGCAAAATCTTATAGTCTGTGACTAAAAACTCAGTGACTTATGACACAATGTCTTTATATGTGTGTTGGATGTGAGAGGGTGTCATACTTTAGTCTTTTAAAAGTCTTTTCAAAGTCTTGTAGTGTATGGTAGGCATTAGTTGCTTACAGTCTATGCTTCAGAGGCCAGGAGGCAATATGATGTTTAACATGCTTGTACAGTATAAGCTCACTCCCCTCATTAAAAGAGAGCAAATCATGACAGTGATCGACACCTGTCAATCAAAAATGTGTTGTTTGATATCAAACAACTTTAAAATGTTTTCATTTTAAAATATATTAAAAATACATTTTTAATGCCTCCTTAATGTGTTGCCATCCCCCCCCCCCCGTGGTATCGAATATCGATATTTTTCTGGGTATTGTATCAAAGTTAGAAATTATAGTATCGTGACAACCCTAGGTGGAGGACAATTAAAGCTGGGAAACATGTCAGTGTCACCATCGATATTTTCTGGTTCCGGTCATCGATGACAAGTTTGACAATTTGAAGTATACTGTATAAAACAAAGCTCATAATTTAATTTTCTGTTTTTGGTACACTTTAAATTATTTGAAAATGATGGGCGCTCATAGACAAACTAGCCTACATACCAAGTTAGCTGGTATATTCATTTAGTAATTTAGGGAAATCTGTAAAAGGTCAATGTTACTCCAAGTTCAAACAGTTTTTGTGGAAAACGAGCTAGCTAGCAACATCAATAGTAACTATAAGCAAAACTGAAACAGATAATGAAGAGTCACCTGTAAAGGAAAGTAGATTTTCTTTTTTTTAATAACTCGAAACGTAATGAAGCAGTTTTTAATTCCTTATTTAAGCAAGCAGCCCGTGTCTAACAACAACTTGTTGCTTCATCTTGTCGCAGAACGGAGATTATTTAGCCTTTATATAACCAGGTAAATCTCATTGAGATTAAAAATCTCTTTTGCATTAGAAACCTGGCCAAGAGGGCAGCATGGAGGACAAAATGTATAAAAGCTGCTTACAAGAACAACACAAAAACAAAACACTTACACAGCACAGTCAAGTACAGTGCATGAACATTGTCCAAAAGAGTGACTTTCTAGACCCTTGATAATTCACCAAAGGAAATCATATCAGTCAGTTTTAAATCATTCTATGTAGAAGGAGTATTTAAAGGCATGTTTTACTCAGCTCAGTTCGAACACAAGGAACAGACATCTGCAGCATATCCGGTGAGCATAAACCATAATGTCCAAGGTTTCTGGACAATTAAGTACACAGGTTTTGATGGTACAAGTATAGTCGTCTGAGAACTATTACTATGCAGTATTTTATTTCACAACACTACCGGTGGATAAAATCAAATGAGCATTTTTTATTTAGAGGAAAACATAAAACATATTTAGACATGGTGGGAAAATGTATGTAGTTGCCTTTTGTTTTTCACAGTTGCTGGCTTTTGAAACAGAAATAATACAACAACACTACATACAAATATACTGTATTTGATTTTGTGTAATTTAAAGTTAGTCTTTTACACCTATACCCTTTACCAAGTTTTTTTCATTGCCTAACCACAACCCAAACCTTAACCAAGTTGTTTTACTTGACCTAAACTTAAACATAACTTTAACCTTAACCTTAAAAAAACTTGGCTTAACTTAACCGTTAACCAACCATTGGGATGTATTTAAATTTGTGATGTAGTAACATATTTAAATTCTTTGCGGGGAAACGTAATTCACTTTGTGGCGGAGAAACGTTATTTTCCCATAATACGTGTCCACAGCACGTAAACAGCTGTTTTAGAATTTGTCATCATGTTGGTGGTGTGTAAGAGCTATCATTACCTCGCTAGCAAGTAACAATCTTGGTTTGCTAGTGAGCTAGAAAACAAATTTGCAGATTTGTTGTTCGAGAGAAGAAAGAAGAACTAGAAAAGGCCAATGATGCCGAAAGACTTAACCTTATTTTTGAAACATCATCACTGCAGAAAAGCTTTGCTATGGATTCCCAAGAAAAAGTTTGTTGAAAACCCACCTGTCCACTGCGTAGTCCGTCAATGATCTGATCCAAGTAATTTTTACAAGGTTCTCCTGTGTTGCTGTCGGACTTGCAAAATTATTCTAAATGTAACAAACCATCCCAAATAATTACTGTTTCTTCTTAACGGTCATTTCTACACACCGATATCAGGTACAAATCTAAATTTAACTAAACATACTCAAGTTCACATAGTAACTTACTTTTTCAATGTAGAAGTTATGAGATTTATTTTTGCTGTATTTACTGAGCCACCAAATCATTTTTCTCAGCCCTGCCTAGCAACTTTCAAGTCTTTTCTGCACCTTTTCAACATGAATGTCAGTGAATGCTGTTTAGTAAGGTACGTAGGCTTAGAGGCTTTTTAGAGACAGGGACAACCTATGGTAATAACAAGAAGTCAAAATGTTGAGCTCCTTCAAGTTTCCTACACAATGTTGGAGTTAAATTTCCATCTCAGCTCCTACAGACAGGTACTGTATATACATCCGGGTTTATACTGCTGTTAAAGGATAAGGCTAGTGTTTTTTAATGCTTTGCTTACTGTCAACAAATCCTATGAAAATAACAAAATCAACAATGTGTTTGCTCTACTCCCGTTACTTTCTGACATCCCACATACCGTTTTTAGCCTTCAACCCAGGAGTCATTGGCTCCAATTGTAAGCATAAACCTTGAAATACAGCTCACAAAGACATAGTTTGCTTTTAAATGTAGCATAGCATGATTTTCCGTATGCAATGATTTGAGAAAAAAAAATCTATGAGGAAAAGCTGAAGTTGAAAGAAGCCATTTCATCCTCAAGACTGTTAGCTAGCTACCGAACGATACCTCTGGTCGCCAGATAAGGGCGAAAACCACTGACCAAACATAAAATACCTAATTTTAAAATCCTATTACTAGTCTAGCACTAAATGGTCCCAGGTTTACTCAGTGTTCCCAGGATCAAACCAAGCAAGGTGAAGCAGCTTTTAGTTTCTATGCTCCCCACCTGTGGAACAAGCTTCCTGAATACCTGAGGTCTGCTAAAACTGTCAGCTCATTTAAATCAGGGCTTAAAACATTATTGTTTACTGCAGCTTTCCAATAAATTAAATATGCAATTTCTTTTTAGTCTTGAACTACTTATTTGCTTGTTTTTGCTTTTTGTTTCTATTGTCTTTTAAATGCAATTTTAATGTCTTCTTAATGTCTTATTTTTAATGATTTTCTATGCCCCTGTAAAGCACTTTGAATTGCCTTGTGTCTGAATGGTGCTATATAAATAAACTTGCCTTGCCTTAATTCCACTCACACATGACATTGATACTGTCAAGGTAATACCTCCTTTTTTCTTTTAATACCAGAATGGAAAACCAACAGCGAACACGACCTCAGGTAAGTCATTGCTAAATTTGATTCAGTACAGCCTGTGTGGCAGTAGTGCATTGCACTGTAATGTACTTTTACCATGTCCTTACATGTAAAATCCCTTTCCAGTATGATGCACGTGAAGCCACGGAGGCTGCGCAACATCTACTTTCTCTGATTTCAAGGGCTATACTGGATGAACCTCAGGGACAGAGTCAGGTTATGGAGCGACTTTCAGTGCAGAGTGAAATGGCCAGGTAAACAGGCCTGCATCCATGTAAATGGGCCAGTTAAATGTGTCATGTAGCCGCACATTTTCACATTACATGTAGTTTATCAGGATCATTCTTACAAGCGAAATGAGGGTTAGTGGAAATTGAATGCCAGCCTGTTACATTCTGAGGTCTACTGTCAGGGGGTTAAAGACATTATTACTGAAGTTTCTGAAGATGCCAGCCTTTCTTCTTATATCTCCAAATGGGAATTTTTTAAATTCAGAATAAGAAACTTTTCCATATCCTTTAGTAAACAACTGAAACAATCCACCCAGCTAGAAGAGGCCGAATTGACAAGAGAGATAAGTCTGTGCTGCAGTAAACCCACAATTACTGATGCCGACAAAAGGAAATTACTCACACTACAAACCAAATTGGATGATATTTACACAAGGAAAGCAAAGGGGGCTTACATTAGATCTAAAGCAAAATGGATTGAGGAAGGAGAGAGAAATTCTTCTCATTTTTGTAGATTAGAAAAAACCTGCCAGGAAAAAAATTGATCATCAATGACAGTGAATGCTCTGACCCAAAGAGAATAGCCAATGAAACTTATTCCTTTTACAGTAATTTATATTCTTCTAATTTCTCACCCGATACAGCAGCAATCTTCTTTGACAATATCAAAGACTTTATTCCTCAAATAAATGAAGATTTCAGGAATGACAGGCAGATATCTCATATGAGGATCTAGAGAAAGCAGTGCAGTGCTTAACTCCTGATCGCTCTCCTGGCCCAGATGGCCTTACAGCTAATTTTTATAAACATTTTTGGGAACATATCAAAGTACTTTTATTTGAAACACTAAAAGAAACTATAGAAAATGTATCACTTCCACAGACTATGAGGCAAGGTATAATAGTTCTTATTCCCAAACCAGGTAAACATCCCAAAATATTGGATAATTGCCGACCAATAACGCTCCTCAACAATGATTACAAACTGTTAACACGCATATTTTCAAATCGTCTTAAAGAAGGGCTTTCTCAAATAATAAGTGACACCCAGTCAGGATTTATGAGGTAGATACATAATAATGTGCACCTAGTCCTAGACTTGCTTGAATATAGTGACTATATAAATGATGATGGCTTTAAACATGGTAGAACATCCTTTTATTTTCAAGGCATTGGAACTTTGTGGTTTTGGAAAATTTCAGGAATGTAATCAAATGCTTTTATCATGACACTAATAGCTAAATATCTTTATCAGGTGGTACTTCCCCTCGTTTTACAACCTGGTTTCAATAGATTTCACCATAGCTTTAAAATCACTAGTGCAGTGCCCGTTCGCCCCGCTGCTGCACAGAGCGCTGTTCACTTGTTTATTCAAAGTTTATTAATATTGAACGTGTCACGTGTCCAAATTGCACCAAATCCGACACTGCACGTCCTTGGGTCCCCAGCAATACACCCACCAAGTGTGAAGCAGATCGGACGAACGGTTTTCGAGATATGCGAAGGACACACATACAGACAGAGATCCCTTGCTTTATAGTATGATTCAGGGTTACTAAGTTTTGAAGTTTAAGATCAGACTGTAGAATGTTCCATGCAGTAGGTGCAGAAAACCTAAAAGCTTTCTTTCCCAGTTCAGTTAGGACTTTGGGAACAGCAAATCGCATAATGTGCTGAGAACGGAGACTGCAATTTCCATATTTCACGTGTAAAAGAGACGATAAGTAAGTAGGATTTTTACCAAGAATGGCTTTGTAAATCAAAACATACCAATGACTTGAGGCAGCGTGCACATAAAGCAGGCCAGTTCACTTTTGAGTATAATACACAATGGTGAGTAAGAGATCCACAGTTTGTAATGAATCTCAGAGCCCCATGATACACGCTATCCAGCATGTGGAGACAGTGGCTGCATTGGGCACCAGCTACATGGACGAGACTCGTTGGCGATGATGAAATATGCTGCCCAGAGCAAGGGCATGGCTCTTTGACGTGTTTTTAACCGTTTTTTTAATACAATGGAGTTCTATGGCTGCTGGGACATGGCTTCATTGGGCACCGGCTACATGGACGAGACTTGTTGGTAAAACAAAATCATTGCTGATTTTGTTATTTTCATAGGATTTGTTGACGGTAAGCAATGCATTAAAAAACACCAGCCTTATCCTTTAATCTAAATTAATAAGCTTTCTCACCAGTGAACAATTCTTTTTCTTGCTCGGAAATAGGCAAAATAGGGAACACATTTTTAATTTTTTTTCCATATCCAAAATCGACACCCTCTTCAGTCTGAATATCAGACATAATGGTAGCCCTGGGAAGCTTTGATCGCACGCAAAAAAAACAAAACTATGCTTATATTCCAAAATTTCAAAAATAATAAAATGCATACGGTAATATTTGAATTTCATGACAGGTCATATATGTTAAACCTTTTGCAATACCTTTGGTATAAAGTATCCGCACATTGAAGGATTTCCAACTGCTGTTCGGAATTTCCTGATGGGTTTTCTCTCTTGACTTGTACTGAGGCCAGACACACATTCCGTTGTTGACCCATAAGGCCAGAAACACCTCCACTTCCTGGGTCTCCAGGAATTCCACAATGTGAAACATTCCTTTAAAGCATGAGAACAGTGATGAGAAACAGGTATATCACATTTTAAACATATTTTTAAGAATTCATCAACATTACATTTCTCTGCTTCTCCAAAAGGAGAGATGCTTGCTGCTCTGCCTAGACAGAGCTGGCAACTTCTAGTTCACCGCCCTCCTCCATTTGAACATGAATGGTACACTTGCGAAGTCGCATACAATGTATTCGTCCCATAAATGAATGGCACACTTGTGAAGTCGTGTACTGT
Organism: Centroberyx affinis; assembly: GCF_046629955.1. Lineage (NCBI taxonomy): Eukaryota > Metazoa > Chordata > Actinopteri > Beryciformes > Berycidae > Centroberyx > Centroberyx affinis. The sequence continues at coordinate 291,562 of NW_027281825.1, forward strand.
GTATCCGTCCCATTAAACAAATAATTTCACAGTGCTTTTTCTAACAAAGCAGGTTCAATGAGCAGGCTCAATACAGAGCGAAATGCTGCCAATGCCAATTGAGGCTGCCCAGTGTTAATTCGCTAGTTACCTTCAATAAGGCAACAAAATATTTCTATAGGCCTAGTTGTTTAAATTACACTATCCACAGCAAATACATTTGCTAATTTGGATTAACCACCACACCTATAAATTTAAAAAAAATAATTCTATTCATGTTAGCTAACATAGCCAATTCACTGAAGTCAAGCTAACGGTAGCCAGCTAAACTCAAATTTAGCCAATCCACGATAATGACATTTTTATATTAAATAACTCAGATTTTATACTTTTCAAATATTAAAGGTTTTTAGGTTTAACGTACGTAATTCACCTGTTGGCAGACTCCTTGTCTTTTCTTCTCTTTCGTGGTTCGCCCTGGTCAAACCGGTCGAAACTGGTTTCAACTGGACTCCCACGACCAAATTGGATCTGCGTAACTGTCATACTAGCTAGCCGGCTAGCTAGCTAGCTAGCTCACTACCTAACACTGTTGTTAAGAGAGTATCACCCAGCAAGTTTCTGATTGACTGCTATATATGCCTACATAATCACGTTGTCGTTTTATTTTCAGCAGTATCAAACAGAGACAGGCTGTTGGTATCAGGGCAGCAAAAACGAGAAGCCACACCTTGAGAGTAGGGATTGCTAGTCTGTTCACATGCACTTCCAGTTCTAATTCCAGTTAAGGGATAGGGTGTAGACAAACACAAAAACTAATAATAATATGATGCCCATTGTTATTGCCACACAGTGACGCACAGCATCAATCAATTCGCTCTCTCTCACACACTCTCAAACACACTCACAACGTTACCATACAAAACTAGAAAAAATAGGATCATCTACTATGAAAATTAGCACTTTACTTCATCCTGACATTTTGTTGCCAAATTGTCATATGCTTTCACCATTACGCAATGCCAAATGCATGCATGTCCCGTTAACCATCATCACACATTGCCATTTGCTAAAATACACAAGAAAAACAGTAAATATATAAAAAGCACAGCCCAGCAGAAAGTAAAACATGCTACATTCAAAGCAGTTCAGATCCCCTGTTGTCTCTCATGGCACTTAAATCAACCCACGTAGTGCAATTTTTATTATTTTTTATTTATTCTTATAATTTCAGCCATCAAAAAATCTCAGGGAATTTTTTTTTTCCATCCTTGGAGACTGAGGCTAATACCGGAGTCTACTGGCCAATCCTGGAGGGTTGGCAACCCTAGTGTTAGGTAGTCAGCTAGCTAGTTGTAGACAGCTACCCTCATATGTATGAAGAAGTATGTACATTGGAAACGCTCATCTTTGGCAGCTCCCAAAGACACCGTGAATAAAACAATGGCATATCCACACATAGCTGCTACAACAATGAGCTTTCGGTAAAGTGGAACTGCAACCGGAACGAGCAAATCTGTTTTAACACTACCCCTATAATTTGAAATTAAGAGGTTGAATTTTATTCAGATTGATTATGGATTACAGGTTGCGTTAAGTTAAAGTATGGAGTGTGTCTTTACGTTCACTTAAAATAGCATGAGGCAGAAGAGGTGACAATCTGTCGGGTTTATTGCATTGAAAGCTGCTACTTTAACTCCCTAGGAAGGCCGGATTGTTGAGGTTCTGTGCGTGTGTTTTTTTTCACACGGAGCCGGCCTCACGAGTCTAATGAATCCGGATCCGCTAGATCCCCCGAGTTTATTTCTCGCGGTGCCGGCCTTGTGAGACTAAAATAAATAACGAAGCCAGATTGTTGAGGTTCTGTGCGTCTATTTCTCATGGAGCCAGCCTTGCGAGCTGGCTGGCGGACTTTGGTGCTTCATGTTTGGGTAGAGTTTAGGCTGAGTAAGGCTAGCCAGGCCGTATCAGCAAGGTTTCACCTGTCTGTCTGTGTGTGGAAACCTCGTAAGGCCGGCCCTGTGAGTCTAGCCAGGCCGTATCCGCAAGGTTTCGCCTGTGGAAACTTCGTAACGCCGGCTTACCTTGTGCTTATTCTATCCTAGCCGGGCCGTATCCGCTAGATTTCACCTGTCAAAACCTCGCCAAGCCGTCCCCGCTAGATGGCAGTAGTTATCTTTGAAAACCTTGTGGAGCCAAGCTGTTGTGGTTTTTGCATCCTGTCATTTACACATTACACTCATGGAAAAGACACAATATATATATGTGTATTTATATATTTGATGAAGGTATTCTGTAACTACATGTTACTCATTGAAAACAACACCGTTTGGAGACACCTGAGGAAACATTTGACTGACAGCACAGAAAAAAGCCATAAGGAAACAAACAATAAGTCAACTTAAATAAGACAGCACAAACTTAAATTAACTGGTCTTCTTATTTTTTATTTTTTTTAATCCAAATAAAACTATATAAAACAATAAAAAAATATACGAAATATAAAATAAATACAAGTGCTACACTTAAATAAAATACATTTATACAACTTAAGTACAACTAATGACGAAATAAAAAAAATAAAAAAACAGAATATACAACTTCATTAAAAAAAAGAAACAGTCATGAAAATAAAAAAAACCATACAGAAGTGAGAGAGACAGAGATGACAGTTGTTTGTTTGGCCTTGTCCAGTCCTTTTGGAAGACGACTCGAGGGCAAGTGTTTTTGGAAGACGACTAACTCCAGGGCAAGTGTTTGGCTTTTTCCTTTTTTTCCCCGAGTCTTTTCTTTAAAAACACTGCCAAGGCTCGAGAAGAAAGCGAACACGAACATGATAAGTTCAGTCTTACTGCTGTGCCGCCCCCCCCCCACCCCCAATAGTAACTTTCTTTTGTTCCAGAAACAAATATAGATGTTTGTTTCTGGCTGGTCTTGGCTTTCTTGTAGCTCCTGGTTTGTTTTCTGGCTGCTAGCGGTAGCGTTAGCAACATGGCTAACGCTACCGCTAGCAACCAGAAACGTTAGCAACATGGCTAACGCTACCACCAGCAGCCTGGCTACTGTCCAAACTACTACTGTCCAAAGCAAGAAACAATCCCAATTTGAACTAGAAACCCCGATCTCAGTGCTATGATAGAGGGTAGAGTTTCCACTGTCACTTCGGTTGTTCCACCGTCCACCATTTCCATTACTGGAGATAGCTACCGGGCCTCTTGGTTGCACAATGGATGACACACTTCCTTTGTGCCGTAAATGGAGCCTTCATTCTCCCGGGAGATCGTACCCGGTGGCAGACAGAATTGCATAGTGAAAGCGAGGCTTATAGGGAACCAATCTAAATGCCGATGGTGTCATTATTCTATAGACATTACATCAACATTGCAATCAACATTTACTTCATAATGATAAGTTAGAGCAAAAAAGTTTTAAACTTTAAACAACTAAAATTGAGAAAGGAACTGGGACTGTTAAACACACACACTTTTTGGAGTTGCATGAAAATACAACCTTTCTGGATGATGTACATTCTGTTCTGTGTGAGGTACTGGGTTACGAAATACCTCGATCCTGTCTTGTTTTATACCTGGGTCGTATGGAAGGAACTGTGAATATAGAAGACCAATACTTGGTCAAGATTCTCCTCGCTGCCGGAAAGAAGGCTATCACTAAGAACTGGCTAAAGTCTGATGCACCAAATTACAAACAATGGCTGACCATCTTCGATGACATCCTAGTGATGGAGAATCTCACATATAGGTTAAGAATGAAGGAAGAATGTTTTGAAAAAGGCTGGGGAAAATGGCTAATATATAAATCAAAATCAACTCCTTTGTTTTTGTTACATTAAGAAGAAGTTGTCATCGCACCATTTAATAAAATCATTTAGAGCTAAGCCATGATCCGACTGTGGATCCTGAAGAAGAGACAGCAGGGCAGTGTCATCAGAGAATTTAACTAAGTGACTGCCCTCCTGTGAAGCTCTACAGCTGTCTGTGTACATGATAAAAAGTAACGGTGAAAGAACACAGCCCTGAGGAGAACCAGTGCTAGAAATGATGGGGGTAGACGTGGTCATTAACGAAGACACGCTGCACTCTGTCTGTTAAAAAGTTTAAAAGCAACAATAAGATCAGATCTGGGAGCATAAAATAAGAGGCTAGCCGTTCAATTAAAATATGGGGCTGCATCTTATTAAAAGCGGAAGAAAAATCTGCAAATAAAAGTCTCACGTGGGATTTGGGTTTTTCAAGGTGCTTTAGTGCTCTGTCTAAAATGAAAAGTTTTGCGTCGTCGACACCTTTACCAGCTTGATAAGCAAACTGCAGTGGGTCTAGTCTGCCATCAATTAAGGAGACCACTTTCTCTTTTATGATTTTTTCAAAGTTTTTCATCACAAGAGATGTCAGTGCAACTGGTCTGGAACAGGAATAATAATGGATGTTTTCCATATTTGGGGCAAGTAACCACTCTCTACACACATCTGAAAGAGCACAGTGAACACCTCACTGAGTTGGTCTGCACAGTGACGCAAAGTGCGTCCACAGATGTTGTCAGGACCAGCCGCCTTCCTGATATTCACCTTTTTAAACAGAGAAGCAACTTTCCCTTCTAAGATGACAATTCCATTGTCAGGTTTTAGAGACATCTTTAGTGTAGAAATCTTGCTTAAAAAGTCAGACCTTTCAAAACGGGAAAAAAAGGAATTAAAAGCATTAGGCAGGTCAGCCTCATTTACACCACTAATAGTTGTGAGCTGCCTGGTTTCACCAGGATACTGGTTTATGGATGCCATCTGTTTTATCCCGTGCCAGGCTGCTCTAAGGTCACCACTGCAGTACTGTTTCTCTATTTTGTCTCTGTACTGAATTTTGGCTTTCCTTATTTCGTTCCTCACTTCTCTGGAGACAGCTTTTTTCTCCAGGGGGTCACCAGTGTAAAAAATCTTTTTCTTCCTATTGATTACAGCTTTGAGTTCTTTAGTCACCCAGGGTTTGTTATTTGGGTACATGACCACTGATTTGGATGGAATTATAGAGTCTACACAGAAATTGATGTAAGATGAAACAGTGTCACATAGTTCATTCATATCATCACAACCATCATAGAAACACTGCCAATCCGTGCACTCAAAGCATGCTTGAAGAGAGGTAATGCTGTCTTCAGACCAGGTCTTAATAGTTCTCTCCTTTCTGTCCACACGTCTGAAGGTGGGTTTATACACGGGCATAAGGTACACACTGTTGTGATAAGAAGCACCCAGTGGAGGCATTGGCAGGAATGAATATGCTCCCTTCACTGAACCATAGCACAGATCAATCGTAGTGTTCTTCTGTGTAGTGGAGCAGGTCACATACTGTTCATATGTTTTTAAAACCGTGTTCAGTTTACAAAGATTAAAATCTCCCAGGACAAATTTTGGTGCATCTGGGCAGACAGCATCCAGCCTGCTCATTACGTCAGCGATCAGCTGAGCAGCGGCGGATACGTTGGCTCGTGGATGGATGTACACTAATGTGTAAAACAGTTGTTGAAACTCACGCGGCAGATAAAAGGGGCGAAGTGAGATTGTTAACAGTTCTAGATCAGTTGTGCATATTCTTTCTCTGACCTTCACTGTATTACAGTACCTCTCGTTGACATAAAAACACACTCCTCCTCCTCGGCTTTTTCCGGTAATCTCCGGAGACCGGTCCAGGCGAATCGGGGTTCCAAACCCGCTGAGTGAAAAGTCCTCATCCCGGTCCAAGTCACTGAGCCATGTTTCAGTGAAGGCAAGGAGACAGGTCTCCCTGATATCCCTCTTGAGCTTGGCCCATACTTCCAGCTCATCCAGCTTGTTCCTGATAGACTGAACATTCGCCAGCAGAATTGTAGGGAGTGGGGGTAATCTGCGCCGATCGCTCAACCTGAGAGTCTTTAATCTCCGGCGTAGACCACCTCTTCTTCCCCTTCTCCGGGTCTTTACGATCGGCTTGCGTATCTCCCTCGGGATATTAGCTGGTATCCCTCCAGCTGCCGAAGTCCGCGGGGAAAAAGAAACTCCCGGCTCAGTGTAATTCTCTCAGGTGCGCCATGTTCTCCTCCATGACAGGTAGAGACGCCAAGTAGAAGTAGTAGCGCTGCCGCATAAAAAAGGATAGAAAGACCTGCAACTGTTCCCATCCGCATCGCTGATCACTGACAGTTCATTCACACACCAGAATTAAAAGAGAGGTTAAGGCGTCATAAAAAAACATAACAAAACATAAAAACACGTAACGTACACTGGGCAGACTGCTGGGTCACACACTGTGGAGCGCCCCGGAAGATGGGCTAAACAATAACCACTAGGTGGTCGAGAAGATTATTCTGTATCGTGGGAGTTTAACGTAACTTGGCTTGTGTCTTAACAGTCAAATGAACCTAGCGTTATCTATTTCTCTCTCACCCGCTCATATATGTGTGTGTGTGTGTAAATTACTTATCTTTAGATTCAGTAAGGCAAAGAAGAGGCTGAAGGAGAGAAGCGGTGATGCCGGTGGTGGAAAGCATGTCCCTGCAATTTCTATTGGGGTCAATTTGTTTTCAAGGTGATGAGTTCATAATGTTCATTCATTCAACACAGACCATGGAGACCAACTTCCTGGTGATGGAAGAGGACAAGAACGAGCGAGAGGTGAACTTATATTATTAGAGTAAACTTATTGAAGATGCACTAAGATTTTGATTATTTGAAATTAATTTAGCGATTTAGTTTACAATTTCCTCATTGCCAGACTGTCAAGTAAGGACCATGTAGACTTAACTATTAAATGATGTGTTTATTACACAATGACATAATAAAAAATATTTTTTTGTTTTTTCTCTGATCCTAGTCAGAGAACCTGTCAACAATATGCATGAAGGACCTGGAGACTGTTTTCCCTTCAACATCAGCCCAGTCACAACCACCTCCAACAACACTGTCTCCTTCAGCCATCATCCCAGAAGAAGAGACAGAACAGTGACGAGAACGTCACCTGGGCCCCTGATTTTACATCCAGATGAGAACTCAACATTTCGTCTAATTTCTAGCCTCAGGACAGAGAGGTGTATGTTAACCGAATATTGACTTAACAGTTCTGGGGCAAGTATAACTTTTGAATCCTTGAATGGAGCCTTTAAAGTGTTTGGGATAAACAATTAAAATATAATTACTCCACCTGGTGGCCACGGTGTTGGCAGCATCTGTGTGGCACAGGTAGTTGTGAAGGGCCACACAGGCCTTAACAACTGTGACCGCCTTTTCCGGGTGGAACTCCAGTGGTCTACCAAGGATCCTCCACCGTGCCATGATCCCAAAGGTGTTTTCTATCACCCTCCTTGCCCTGGAATGCCTGTAATTGTAAATTTTTTCTGGATCTTCTAGATTGGAACCTGTGTATTGAAGATGAACACACAGGATAAATTGAACTTTATATGAAATATCTTTAATGCAAAACCCATTCACACACCCCTAAAATACACACAAGGGGTAACACAAATGACCCACTTTCAAATAAGTGTTTTTTGTTTGTTTTATAGAGATTTAGAACATTCATCTCCTTCCACATGGTTATATAAAAATTATGTGACTAACTTTGAATTGAGACTCATCTTTCCATCTTTCCATTCTTTTGTGTTGTGGAAGATAGATAGATAGACTGTGACTACAGGTGCAGCTTCGCGCCTCTGTCATTATATACAGAAAGATTTTACTCTACAAGCATAGAAGCTGGCTGTGTTTAATAGCTTAGTAGACCCTAACTGAGAGGGATTTTGCCAAAAACACTGATAGACGATCATCACCATATCATTCAGGGGTGAAATGGCTTTCAAAAAGAGCAAATTTGAAACAGCAGAGCAGAATAAGCTACGTTGTTTTTTTCAGGGTGTGCGTTTCAGCACTATGGATAGCGCGACCATATGCGCTATCCATAGTGCTGAAACGAGGTGGATTGCAGCACAGCTATAGAATTGAATGTACATGCCATAACAAGAAGCTAGCATAACTGGGAAACAAATTCAAGGAATCACGACGCACTTACCATATGGGCGCATGAGGTTGACATGCAGAGGGAATGCGGCATCTCCTAAAAATGTGTGGGATGGGCACTTGGGTTCCAGGCAAATCAGCCGGCGGGGGTAGATCGAGTTGACCCCGGAGAAGACTCTGGCCAAAGTGGCTGTCTTGAAACACCCCTCCATCGCTCTGTCTACCGTACGCACCTATGTCCACCATTGTGAATCGGTACTGGGCGTCACACACTCCCATGAGTACCACCGAGTGGGTCCCTTTGTAATTAAAGAAGTCACTTCGAGCAGATGGCGGTGCCTTGATTTGGACGTGCTTGCCATCTATACAGCCAACGCAGTTGGGGTAATTCCAGACTCTCCAGAAGTCTTTGGCCTCATGCCAAATGAAACACAGGTGAAATTTGTTAGTCCATATAACACACAGGGAGGTTGGCAGCATAACTTGGTAGCAGCCTTCTCCAAAACAACTGAAGTCAATGGGGACCTGTTCTTTAGAGTTCCAAAACAAAAACAGCCAAACAATCACACTGTGAATAGAAAGACCTATACACCATTATTAGTTAAGATTTGCACTAAATGATGGTGTAAATATACTGTAGGTCTTTTTGGAACTCTGAAGAACTGGTCCCCACTGACTTCAGTTGTTTTGGAGTAGGCTGCTATGGAGTTGTGCTGGCAACCTCCCTGTGTGTTATATGGACAAATTTCACCTGTGTTTCAACTGGCATGAGGGGGAGTAGATGATGACAGAATTTTCATTTTTGGGTGAACTATTCCTTTAAGAATGAATAATTGGAAGAATGAATGACAGCTAGCTAGCCGCTAGCTAACACCCAGTGGATGTAAACGGTCACCCAGTGGGTGATATGGGTCACACATAAACTAATAGCTTGTTTGTCAAATCATGTTTGAATTTTCAGATGAGTTTAAAAGACTGGCCGATCAAAAGAAGAAAGAAGTGATGACCGTGGTGATGAGGAGGAGGTTAGTTGGGTAAAGTTAGGGGGGAGGTGGGTCTCTCTGCTGTCTGGCAGCAATGTTTTGAAAGAAGGGGAGCAAATGGATACACAATTTTTTGGAGATACCAAGTTTTTAAGTGGTTTTACATGTTGCCAAATACAATTTCATTGACTGCATCTCCTGCTAGACAGGACAGGCGGTGAGGCAGGGAAGCTCAGATGTGAGTGGAGGCCAGAGCAGAGGAAGTGAAGGAGAAGCAGAACAGGAGCATAGAGGAGAGGAGCAAAGTGCAGCTGCTGTTGCTGCTGTTGCTGTACCAGGAGGAGCAGAGGTAGGAGGACCAGACAGAGCAAGACCGGCTGCCGCTACAGCACGCCTGAGTACTCATAGGCAATCTGGTTTTGATCCGGGGTGGATGGAGAACCCAAGATTGAAGCCTTGGCTGTATACTATACAGACTATACAGCTGTCCATGGTGAGTACCACATCTAACATATGGAGCAGTTTGGGGCTTTTTTTTTTGTTCAAAAAAAAAACTTTCACACCTCCGCTGCTACAACTCCATCCTAGGGGAAACACTGAACTATCACACAAAAAGACAAATGAGTTACATGGTAACATTGTGTTTAGAAACAATTATGTAAGACGCATTAAACTGATGTGCTTTCTTCATCCTGTGTTCTCGTTAAAGGAAATCTGCTGCACACAGTGGAAAAGTCTGAGGGACAATTTTAAAAAAGAAAAAAGCAGGACAGACACAGGAGCGGGGCTGGGGCCTCATCACAGCGGCCATGGCGCTTCATGGCGTTGATGGAGTTCCTCACTCCATTTATAGAAAACAGAGCAACCGCCTCCAATATTAGGAGAGCCCCAGCCACTCCTACTGCAGTGCAGCCAGAACCTCCTGCAGCAAGCAGCCAGCGGCCCCACCAGCACAGCCACCCCCTCCTCCCTGCATCCCAACCAGCAGCACCCTGCCACCCCCTCCCTGCAGCACAGCCAGCTCCTCCCAGAGTGCAACCAACCCAGTGAGCCAGCTGCACCCACCCCACAGCCCCCTACCAAGAAATAGGGGGGATTAGACACTTCCACCAGTGGAAATCCAACTGTTAGTCCATTTGAGAAAAGACACCTCCTTGCCTTGGAACGAGACAAGCATGTGTTCTGTTCTTATTAAAGAGAGAAGCTATTATTTCACTCAGGTATCTTGGCTCCTCCTTGCAGGCTAGAGTATCTAGTCTGATCCTGGCTAACGATGCCACCTGTTTTAATTGTACATAATTTATACAAACCTTATCAATTTGTACTGTGATATAAATATCACAGTACAAATTTAAATCTCTCGTGTAATCTCATACATACACGTGAGTGTGTGTGTGTGTGTGTGTGTGTATGTAGGAGGGGGATTTGTAGAGGTGTTCACAAGTCAGTCCATGTTTACAATCTATTGGAAAACTCTGAATAGTAGAGGTAGCCCTTTTCAAAGTCTTCTAGTGTATGGTAGGCAGTCTTTGCAAAATCTTATAGTCTGTGACTAAAAACTCAGTGACTTATCACACATTGTCTTTAGATGTGAGCTGGATGTGAGAGGGTGTCAGACTTTAGTCTTTTAAAAGTCTTTTAAAAGTCTTCTAGTGTATGGTAGGCATTAAGAAGTGTTACGTGCCAAATGAGTACTATAGCTGTTTGTAACATTAATGTTAACAAACGTAACGTTAGATAACACTTGCTAGCTAGCTGTCAAATCAATGTTATGTTTTTATGTTAGGTAGGCTAACACCGGTAGCTGGCTTCACTACAACATTAACGTTACTTTAATTATTTATTTTTTTTATCCAGCAAGTTATTTGAACGTTATTTGATACCGTATTTGATGGCCTTGCTGTCCTGGCATTTGGCCTTTGTGCCCCTGAAAAATTTATAACACCAAAGGCCAAGTTGCCTTGCCCCTAAAATGATGAAATTCCAGGCCTGCACACTGCGGAGTGCATCATACTTCGAAAGCCACGGCCACCGTAGGAAAACAATATCGCGAACAAAGCAGCGGTCGGGAGGAAATCTTACAGACAGATACAGACAAGGTTTTTCCTGTTTTCAAGTAGACAAGTCTGTCAAAGAATTATTTCGGCACACTGCCTCCAATAGAGAGGGGAAGGTACACTGAAAAAATTGGCCTCCATCAATGTCCTTTTTCATTACTCCAATAAAGCTGGATAAATGATCCCACACAGTGGCCTGAAGTGAAATACATTTACCACAATTTAATTTAATCACCAGGTAAGATAATAAGTTGACCTTGATTAATTTCACTTCATATTTAAACATTTGAAATACAGCTATGCTTTTCAGACTCAGTTTGAGCGAAGCTGACATGACATTGGTTATTAAAATGAAATAAGTTTAAGTGGATGTTAGCTAACAAGTCAGTGAGATTTCTCATGACCAGGTAGACAGAGCTGGGTGGGTCGTCCTGCACCTGGGAAATGGGACTGGCTAAGGAGTAAAAAGGCCTGTTTCCCTGTGGCCATGGTTACCACTTTAGCTTTAGGTAGACTCTTTGGTTTTTAAACTATACAACACTTACATTCTACTTTCCATGAATCCACTCATGCATCTAGGGTTGGGTATCAAGAACCGGTTCCAAGTTGGAACGGGTTCCAAATTTCCAAGAACCGTGGATTCGATAAGACACGTGCATTTTGAATCTGCTTCTCGATTCCTAACATTTGCATATTTCAGTCGTGCTCCCGAGTGAACTGCAGTGCGCATTTTAAAGTCCATAAAAGTTGCTCTTATTTGCCAGTACCTGCTACGTGGACCTAACGTCACGTCATTTGTTACGCAGTACGTCAACAAAGCATGTGAGAAAAGACCGTTTTGTTTACATCCTGGACCATGGCTGAACGCAGCAAACGCTCGAAAGTTTGGCTTAGCTTCACTAAAAAAGATAACACAGCAAAATGCAACACCTGCAGTAAGGCTATTTCATGCAAGGGAGGAAGCACCTCCAATATGACGAAGCATTTACTTCAACACAGCGTGAATCTGAAGGAATGCACCGTGTTCCATGTGTTGCGGTCTCCCAGCCACAATAACATCCCAGATACAGCTAACGTTAACAGTAGCATAACGCCTAACGCTCCGGTACAAAACACAGATGAGCTGACATTCGCCTTTTTATACTGAAGGTAAACGAATGATGTCTACAAATTATTCTAACATATATATTTTTCTTAGATACGAGTTCAGAGAGCACCCCTCCACCTCCGGTTAATCCCTAGAGACCCCCTCTAGTACAGAAACTCCTTTCACATTAGCCATGAAGGGGAAGATGAGCAAGGAGAGATGCTGATTTTTCCTCAGAAGAATTATTGACTTTGCGTTGCAGACATCCACTCTCTTTGTATTATTTTGTTATATTCTAATTTTTGTTTGTTTTTTTGTTATATTTTTCCATTTATTTAAATAGTTTTGGTTTGTAATTGTTTTTGTTGATCATTCCTTATACGAGAGAGTAATATTTATTTTTAGAAATGAAGGGGAAAAGAAACCTTCCTGTCACAGTTGACAGTTTACTGATTATAGCCTAAATGTGCCAAGAATAAAGGTAGGCAAATTTTTGTTCTTGAAATATTTGTTCTTTTTTTCTCTCCAAAAAATATTGGAATCGGAACCGAGATTCGATAAGCAGATTCGGAATCGATAAAATTGAAACAATACCCACCCCTACATGCATCAAACTACTAATTCTCTAACTCTCTTTTGACCTTATTTGCTTTACTTAATTAAAGGTCCAACAGGATTCCCCTTGCCTCTGTGATGATAAAGGAGTTGGATGGTCTATCTAAACATGGTGAAAGTATCAAAACGCACGGTCGCCAACTAAATCCACACAATCCATATTAGAAAAGCGAGCCTCTAAACGAGCCGTTTGGACTTCCGTAACAAAGGTTCGCTCATTATCATTTTTGGAGGAAATAATAGACTAACAAAGTGTTTTTTTTCAAAGTGGTTGAGCGGTTGTTACCAGAGAGTTTTCCCTACCTGTAGCTGCCGGGCATCTCACGTTTCACTCTTGAAACGGTTAGCCAATCGGAACAGAGGCTCGTTAATATTAATGAGCCTTAAAGACACAGCGACAGAAACAGCCTGTTCTTGGTAAGGCTCAGAGAGATGCTGGAAAATGAACATGTCAAAATGGATTGAGAGTGTTTTTGGTACATGACACCACACACACAGCTTTGAATGGACCTCAAGACAGAAAATGAAACACTGGAAAGTGTAATATATGGGACCTTTTAAATAAATTACTTTGAATTTTTAAGTTGTCTCATTTGTTACAAACCCGAGCCAAGTTTGTATCAATTCCTTAGCCATTCACATCGAAAATATAATTATTGTTTGCAGTATTTTTTGCAGTTAGATCTGAGTTCACCTGAACGCGCAGGGATGCGAGTGATGTGCTTGATCAAACTGACCCGGCTGTTCAGTTAACTGCGGCTGTTGAAGTTCTCAAAACTGCTGCGTTATACTCATAACTGGGATGAGGCATGTCTATTTTTACTTCTACCACCTACTATTTATTTAATACGCTTGGCTGGCATTGGAGGCATAGCTACTGCTGTATAACTGGCACTGGAATGCCATTATCTCATAAAGATTGCCATGGTTCTAAACAAAGAAAGAAACAAATTACAATATCTTGCCCTAACAAATCATAAATCCAGCATTTAAATCATGTCAATTCTTAAGCACAACATAATGACAATCAGTAGAAAGAAACTGCTACTTACATTGTAGGTTATTCAAAAGACACATGGCAAACACGTACAAACAATCGAGGTGAAGGTGTTTGGAGACAAAGAGGAGGAAGTCCTTATCCAGGCCTCTAAAGTGGGAGGTACTACCACAAATACACTGAACCACCACTTGGTGTCTCCTTGTGGAGATGAGGGGAAATAAACTTGCACTTTCTAACACTAACCATAATGGCTAGATGCACACCAATCAAATGAGCGTTGGGAAGAGGAGTGCAGCACATCAGTAGTTGTCATCTCCAACCGTATCCAACTACTTAATGTCTCATTCACGTAAGAAAACACGTAACATTATCATATTGAACATAAACAATGAACATGGCTATAGTTTGGTACTACTATGGTAGTATTGGAAATACTGAGTTTGCAGTATTGCTGGCTAGCTAGCTGTACCTGGCAACCAGACATCTGGAAAAGCTAAAAACAAGGTTAGCGATACTACACAGCCAAAATTTATTTTGAATTTTCTGCGCTTTTCACCCATAATGTTTGCCCGCGAAGTGCCTACCTAGCTACTTGGTGATTTATTTCTGTTAGCATCAATGACTCTATTGCTGGGTTAAACATTACCCATACACTGGGTTATTTCCTGTCTCATTGCCTTGCTACTTTTATATTAAATAATAATAATATAGGTATATTATATAATTATTATTGTTGTGTAATTTATAATAATTTCCCATAATCATACAAACACACACTATATAAAAAGAGGCCACTGTAAATGCGCATTTAATTACATTTTTACACCCACACAGGGGTGCACACAAACACATGTACTGTACCTCTGTAATGTGGATTTGTGCATACAGGCAGCCAGGCTAAATAAACCAACACAGACAAATAATGATGCTCAGGTTTGGATGCATGTAATTTCACTCACACACAGCTATCTTGCACAAAGGCTGTAGATAAAAAACACCAGTTCATGGAACAGCTTCTTAAACACAAACATGCATTATAGCAGAACAGCACATGCATTACAGCACAACAGCACAACATCATTATATAAAACAAATAACAAATGTAACAATCCTTTAACACATGTCCAAAAAAAACTTTACACACACCCTGAAGTGTGGGCTGAAAAAACTGTCCTCAGAAACGTCACAGATGAGGACTCATATCCATTAATATGATACACCGCATGCTGGAGAAACTCCCAGGTGGGGAGGCACTGCTTGATGTAATTGATGTCAAACACGAAGAAAGCCTTGAAACAAACATCTACAGCCCCCAGCAAAGAGTCTGTTTCGATGGCGTGGCCTGAAACAATGGTGAAGGCCCGGCATGTCGTCATCTCATCCCCAAGGCACAAAATGTGCGGGAACGGTTGATTGGTCTCTGCGTTTTGTAAATACTCAACCGTGTTGGTCCCCACCTGTTAATTACACATCAGTCACTTAGTGTTGCAATATAAGTGACATTTAAGTTAAGGAGCTTATTTTGTGGAAGTATGAAAATGCAAAGTATGACCAAATGCAAATATGTGAAAGGCAAACAAATTAAATTTGTATTCAAACTCTAATCTTTGCAAACTAAATGTAAAAGTTATTTTGAAATAGTAGTTTTGACTAATAATATTATTATTGTTAATATTACTTTAATGTTGATATTGTCATTAACAATAAAACACACAAACCCACACAGCTATTTCACACACATCAGATCTTACAGGCATAGTGTGAAGTGAATAAATGTCATTGTTTGGAAGCTCCTATTCATGAATACCCAGGATATGATGAACATCCCTGGTGCTAATTAGAAGGGCTGTAGATAAAACACTAGACCAATTTAGCCATCAATAACCTGTGTTTAAGAGTATTAGGCAGTGCTGTCATAAAAATCAGCTCCAAATCAAATAGTTGGCTACCAAACTCCAGTAATCACTAGAGGGTTATCGATGAAGGTAATTTAGGGCCAGAATGTTTGAAAGCAAAAAAAACCCACAAACCGTGAATGTAAAACGAAAGCCATAAATGAGAAAATTACTGTACTGTAGAGAGGAAACAAGGAAATATGTTTTTAGAGAAATGAGACGTCCTTTCCTCTGAAGCATCATGTGAAGCGACGTCCGTTTCTGCATGACAAAACGGGTTGTGGATGAAATAAACGTAATTTAGGTTCCCCATGTTCTTGCATTAATGTTATATATCAAAACGCATAAAATAACGGGCACTTACACTGGTACTGTTTCTCTGCCATCTCGTTCAAATTTGCCAGGTGTAGGGGTGGAGTAATTGACGTCATGGCGTTCAACTGAAAGTCTTCCGGGAAGGCTGCTCTCGTGTCTCCTCCCTCCTCGCTCCTCGGAGCAGAAATAAGAGCTTTGGGACGACCTTCAAAATGGCGGAGCAGAACGACTTCCGGTTCAAGCGAGGAACGAGGAAATATCAAATAAGAGACTTGGGATGCACGGAGAGACAGACCGGGGAGGTGGAGACACAAGGGAGGAAGGGAACACAGGAAAAAACTAGAGTCACGGCTGGAGTCTGACATGCTATTTACTACCAGCAAGCTATGAAAATATACTTTTTAAGACAAGACGATAGTCGCATAAACTATTCGATTTTTTTTATAATTTAATGACTATTCGAAAATTTGAAAATCATGACCCATCCCTAATGCTTGGTAATAATCCAAAACAATGTCCAGTCAAAATGCATAAGTGATGAATGTGATCTGGCACTTTATGTAGAAAGTTGGATTGCTTCACCAACCAATAAAGGAAACTATAATAAATCCAATAAACAAGTGCACTTACTGAAGAGGGCTGATAGTGCTCATGCCCAAAGGTATGGATGAAGCCCTCCTTCTACATGACGGAGTTCCTCATTGTCTCCCGCTTACCAATATTGACCATGCAGATGATCTCTTTGGGATTCATTGTCCGTGGCAGTATATGTGCAACATTGAGCACAGAATCCAGGACTGTCCGTCTGACCATCTCCTTTGACTAGAAATGAAAACAAAAATGAGTTCAGTGATCAGCTGAACATGTTATTGTCTGCTGCTCCAACTGCATGAAACAACACTAGGTTAGGGCTAGCACTTCAAATCTCACAAATAAAAACCTAATTGAAAATTTTGTCAACATCTCTTCAGAAATCATAGAAAAAACCCAAAGTAGCCTGGCATCACTTCACAATCAACTCTGAATGAAGTCTGAATGAAGCCTACCCCTGATAAACACATACTATGGACAGTCTGCATTCATCTTCATTGCATTTGATTACTACTTTTACTATAGTGATTTATGTCAGTACTGCACTTTTTTGCAGATCTTGTTGTGTTTTGTCTTTGTATCACCATGCATCTGCCCTGCTAAAATTGCCCCTTGGGAACAAATACAGTTCTATTATATGGTGTATAGTGTGTGTGCGTGCATGTCAAACTCACCCAGTGCCACAACAGTCCACAACAGTGTCCACGCAGTAGGAGTCCTGGATCTTGAAGAAAGAGAACCAATCCACCATCCCCGTTTTCATGAATTTGAATAGGAGTGATATCTTTGCGTAGTTGCCAGAGAGCAGTATGTTACTGGACAACACAAAGTCCCCAACCAGCATCCCATACTATGGAGTGGGCTGGGAAGTCCATTTCCACACAGTGTGACCACGAGGACACATCTGAAAAAGACACAGGTGGAGAAAGACAGCACAGTACAGTAGAGAGAGAGTAAACTTTATTGTCCCCGAGGGGAAATTTGTCTTGGGCACAGTGCTACAATCCATTGCTTCACATAAAAAACATCACAAAACATCACAAAACATGAGAAGCGTTTGACACAGTTGCTTCACCTAAAAAACATCATAAAGACATGAAAAAAAGACATTGACAACACGACGGCTTAAAAAGAAACTAGGAATAAAAGTGCTAAGTGCTAAACAGCTGTGTATTTATTGCACATTGCTCTATTGCACTAAAATTTAGCATTAGAGTTCAGCAGGTTGATGGAGGCTGGAACAAAAGATAGCTTCAAGCGGTTTGATTTGCACTTTGGCACACGGAGTCTTCTTCCTGATGGCAGAGGTTCGTATTCAGAGAAGAGGGGATGCTGAGAGTCCACAATGATTTTTGTTGCTTGTTTCATGACTGCCTGCTCGTACAGGCTCTGTATGGGCTCATATTCTTTCTTCCCTATTACTTTCATAGCCGTTTTGTGCATGCTGGCAAGCCTGCTTTTCAGCTGCACTGTTAGGTTGCCAAACCATGCTGTAATTCCATATCTAATGATGCTCTCTAGGGTTGCCCGGTAGAACATCAGCATGATCTGGCTGCTCACTCCATACAGCCTCAATCGCCTTAAAAAGTAAAGTCTCTGCTGCATTCTATTGCACAGGTGATCAATGTGTATTTTCCAGCAAAGAAGCTAAGTATTTATACGAGGACACCTGAATGATTGTCTGGTTTTTGATGACCACTGGCTCATGGTCAGTCACTTGCCTCGGGTCAAAGACCATCTCCTGTGTTTTGGTGGCATTTAAAATGAGATGGTTGGTGTCACACCACTTGAACATATACAAAAATCTGTGCTGCTGTAAACAGATTCAACAGCTGGGCCCCTGGACTTGATATTAATCTCAAATGGTCTAGGTGCCCGGTGCTCTACGTTGGTGTTTGGGCCCTTAGCAGTACACATGTTTACAGGTAGCACAAGATATTCAGCAAGCTGCTTCAGACAGTCATGGTATGTGATGGATGCAGGATGGCCAATTATGTCATCCTCACACAGGACTTTAGCTGTGCCTGGGAATGGAGGTACAATAATGAATTAAAGCTGCAAGCAGCGATGATCGGGCCCTCGCACCTTTGTGCACATCAGGGTGTAACGCAGCCGCGGCGTCGTTACCGGACACCGACCGGTCGAAGTGGCCCACACCATGAAAATTCCATGTAAATCACATGATGATTGTCACACAAGGCTTACTTCCTGTCGCCAGTAGGTGGCGCAATGACTATGACTCCTCATTGGCACGTAGATGTTCTCAGGCCTGGACTCTTGTCCAGCATGTGAAATCTGGTGCAGATTGGACAATGTACACTCAAGTTAACACAGCTTCCTGTTTTGTGGAGAAACATCGAAATTCGCCGCGTTGCCAGGGCAACGTCGTTCGACGAAAGCTCCCGATCTTCACAATGAAGCGTCATCAAGGTCCTACGGCTTTTCTGACCACATTTGAGGTGGATCTGGTCAACCCGCTACGAGAAGCACAGCAAAATTTAAAACATGTAATTTCCTGTTGCCAGTAGGTGGCGCTATGACTATTACTGAATATCGGCATGTAGATGTGTTCAGGGTGGGTCCATTATCAAACCTGTGATGTTTGGGGCAGATTTGACCATGTACAGTCGCGTTACAACCCACTTCCTGTTTTGTGGCGACATATGGAAATTTGATGCCTTGCTACGCCCATGTTGGCGACGAAAACTTGGCATCAAATTCAAAATCATTGAGGTCTTTTATACATGCTGACCAAGTTTGAGGTGGATGTGATCACCCCCCTAGGAATGAAAATGCCTAAAAATGCCCAAAAATGTCACAATAAATTCAAAATGGCGGACTTCCTGTTGGATTTAGGGCGTGGCACCAATTGACTTTTTTTTTTAGGTCTGGACATGATACATGTGCCTATTGATGTGGTCAGGCTGCTAGGAGGAGTACAGCAAAGCATAAAACATGTCCTTTCCTGTTGCCATGGGTGGTGCTATGAGTATAATTGACTATTGTCATGTTATGCTGTGCAATGGCAATGCAAAAGTTTAATAACATGTCATTGTCAAGGGTTTTCCAGATTGTCTTGCTCTAAGCCTTAACTCACAAATCTTACCAGAATCCCAATAATGTACTTCCCCTATAGGAGTAACCATAAACCTATATTCATGTAGAGAAATATACTTCACTTTCAACAGGGGGATCCCCAGGCAGATTATATATAATATAAAACGCACTGCTGTAAAGCAGAAATCTACATTAAACTAAGTTGTAAACGTAAACCAAGTCTTAGTTTTTATAAAGTCCATAGAAATGTAAACAAGAGCAAAAAATTATATTGTAGGATACTGAGAAGCTACGAGCAGACCTACTGATAACCCCGCCCATTTCCTTGGACATTGTGAAATGCATACAAGATGAAGAAACAAGATGAAGACGCAGGATTCAACAAGCCAAAAGCAATTTTAAATAAAAATTGGTATTTAATGTGTGTGGAGGTTTTGTGTTCCTTGGGGCAGTAGTTAGTTGGTAGTAGTTAGGGTTTAGGAATTAGTATACTAGTGATGTTCAGTGTTATATCAGTGTAAGTTTAGGGGGTTTATCTGTCATGGTTGTGACTTTTTGCCGTGTTCATTGTCTAGGTTTTGTATTTCTTTGTGGATTATGTTTCCCTGTCTAGTTCTTTTAGTTCTACGTGTACCTTGTTTCCTGTCTGCCCCAGCTGTGTCTCATTTGTAATCACCCCCCATGTGTATATTAGTCTTGTTCCCCAGTCAGTCTTTGTCAGATCGTTGTTCTGTTCTATTTCGCATAGGCTTCGCCTTCTAACAGCTTCGCTATTGGTTTACCCATGGCGCGCTAGCGCGCCTGCTGAACTTTTTTATCTACGCTCTCATCTAATCAGGATGAGGGCCGGTGGGCGCGCCCTCCTATATAAGGCCTACACGCCCACTGCTCTACTCCCATTTTTATTCAGCTCGACTGAACAACTACGCAAGAACTTCGAAATGAGTGACGCTTCAGCTCCAGCTCGTCGCTGCCCTTCCTGTCCTGGCTACCTCGCCGGGCACGACACCCACACTCAGTGCTTCAAGTGTCTGGGCGAGCAGCACGCACGCCGGGGTCTTGAAGCCTCTACCCCCTGCCTAAGCTGCGCCGGCCTACCTCAACAGGAGAAGCAAGACCGTCTAGCCCTTTTCCTGGAGGAGGAGGACGCGAGCTGGGAGAGGAGATTCCTCTCCAGCAGGCCATCAAAGTTTTAGGTGCGGCGGACTCTGAGGTGGACTCGGATGGGTCCTCTCAGTCCCCCACCACTTCACGGCCATCGTCTCCCCGCATCTCCGTCCTCCGAATGGGGGAAGGATATGGTGGAGACGCGGCATTGGAGATAGAATCTGTCTCCGTGGCGTCGGTTGTCACTGCCCCCCCCGTCGATACCAAACCGCCGGCTCGCCTCATCAGGGAGGATTTCCCCGGTGCTGTGAAGGCGGCTGCCCGGCGTAAGGGCATCCCCCTCCCTGCGGCGCTGCCGCAGGTGGAGCCCGACGAGATGCTGGGGGACCTTTACTGTCCATCACCATCAGCGAGGAGCGACATTATTTGTCCCCAGTTCCCCGCAATTAATAAATACATTGACGGTGCGGTGACTGAGCCAACGTCTGTCAAAGCTCCTGTCACCACCTATCTGCCATTCACCATGGTGGATGGGAGGACCGAGGCACAACACGGTGGCGTTCCCCGGCTCGAGCCCAGCTTGGCCACTCTCCTCCTCCCGCATGGGAGTTGGATGTCCGATAAGAAGCCAACTCTGCCCGCCAAAAAGGACCAGTATTCTGCCTTGCTGGTGGACCGAAGCTATGCCTGCGCCGCCCAGTCAGCGGCGGCAGCAAACAACATCGCTCTACTGAGCAGCTCCCTCTCGGCCATGGCGGCGGGAAAATATGCCCTCTCCCCTGCCGAAGTGGAGGAGGTGGCAACAGCCTCAGGAGCCATTCTCCACCTCACCCAGGCGCTGGCCGTGGCCGCCGGGAGAGTGATGACCTGGGCCACACTGCAGCATCGCCATTTGTGGCTGAGTCTCACGGCTCTGAAGGAGACCGAGAAGAAGGCTCTTCTGGATGGCAAGATCAGTCGCGAGAGCCTTTTTGGTCCACACCTGCAGGAGGCGACTGAGCTGTTCCGGCAGGTGAACGACGACAGCGCCCATCTCCGCCGCCACGTCCCCCTGGTCCGAGCCCACCAGTCGCAGGGACCCCCGCACGGCTCGACGGCATTCGGGCGAAACCAGCAGGTGTCACGCTCGGCCGGCGGAAAGAGAGGAGCACGCCGCGTACGAAACGCCTCTGCCACTCCTCACACCGTACCACCGGGTCCGGCACTGACACGGCCTCACCCCCCTCCTTCTGAGCCCCGCGCGGAGCCCACTGCACTGCGCCAGAGAGTGCCGCCTTGCTCTTGGAGCAACGCGCAGGCTGGCAAGTCAAAGAGGAGGAGATTCTGACTGTCGGTGGGAGCGACGGAGAGCCATGTTCCCGAGCGTCTCCTGCCAGCGCTCCCAAGTTCAAATTGTGTTTGTAATGACATGTTGATTGACACTGTTTGTAATAAACAGACTCACATTGTCCTGGAAAGAGCATTTTCCACTAACAACACAATAAACAATAAATTACATTTCCACTGTTATGGCCAAAAAGGAGAAGAGACGTGTTTCTCCTCCCTCTCCCGACTCTCATGGTAGAGCGGAGATGGGTCTGCACGCTCCGGTCCCCCCTCAGCTGAGTCCACACGGTTCTCATACACGTCGACCACTCGCCCAGAGCGCAGTGGTTAAACAAGATAGGCAGAGACATTCTGCTGGTCTCAGTCGGTTAGACTGGGGTCAGGGGGTAGCGGACGGATCACGCAGGGCTCCACGCCCTTCGCGTAGCTCCCACACACTGACACAGCACACTATGTCTCGCGCAGTGGAGGCCATGCCGCCTGTATCTGAGTGTACTATGAGCCGAGATAGAAGCTCTGCTTTATCTCGAAAGAGATCAGTCTCTCCCATATACGCTATGTCAGCAGAAGAGGCACAGTCTCATTCACACTGTCATGCCAAGCGCAGCCGCGCAGGTAATGAGACGCACGCCTCCTGCGCTCAGCCGCTCCCCACAGAGCCAGATATGTCTGACCAGGAGGAGGCGACACCCCCGCCCTTTCGATGCGGGCCCCCCATGGGTTGTGCCGGCACATATGACAGACCGGCCAGCGGCGGCGAGGGCTCTCTCAGATTACAGCACATTTCTCCAAAATGCTCCACAACTGAATGCACGCCCGCTCTCAGAGCGTTATTCAGAGTGGCGTCAGAACTGCAGTCTGTCAGAATGGATGGACAAGACACTGAAACGAGGCTACGCGCTCCAATTCTCGAGCGCCCCGCCCGCCTTCAACGGCGTAATGGAGTCAGCCATGAGAAACCCACAAGATGCAGCAGCACCCTGGACGACCTGATCTTAATGGCCCCCACAGTGGAGTTGGCCATATCCCACTGCCCAGTTAGTGAGTCATATCAGCCTCCTAGGTTTTGCAATAAACTGGAAAAAGAGCTCCCCGACTCCCAGCCAGCAGGCTGTCTATCTGGGCATCCAGCTGGATTCCTCCATTATGAGAGCCAAGCTCACAGAGCTTCGGCAGGACGCAATCCGCGCAGCTCTCCAGCACTGCCAGGCTCTCCAGTCAGTAACAGTGTTGTCAGTCATGCATCTGTTGGGACTGATGTCAGCAGCTCACGTGGTTGTGCCTCTCGGTCTCCTTCACATGCGGCTGATACAGAGATGGTTCGCCTGCCTACGTGTCGACCCCCGTTGCCACAAAAGGCGATTAGTGACGATTCCCTTGTCAGTGAAGCCCAACTTGGATTACTGGGAATCCCCGCAGGTGATGCGTCACGGAGTCCCCATGGGCATGAGTGCCGTCACACATTTCGGTGTTCACAGACGCCTCCCTCTCCGGTTGGGGGGGGACTTGCCTCTCACACGCCGTCGGCGGAACATGGCCGGAGTCAACAAACAGTCATATCAATGTGCTGGAACTGTCCACTGTACTCCTGGTGCTGAACCACTTCGCTCCCCTGATAAGGGGCCATGATGTTTTTGATCAGAACAGACAACCAGACCATGGCAGCTTACATAAACCGCCAGGGCGGAGTGAGATCTGCTCATCTCCTCCGCGAGGCGACAGAACTGTGGCTCTGGGCTCATACCAATCTGCGCTCAATGAGAGCGCTTCACATTCCCGGGATATTAAACAAAGAGGCGGATCTCATGTCTCGAGGCGGACCTCGGAACGGAGAGTGGCGCCTCTATCCCGACATTGTCCAGCAGATCTGGAGCATGTTCGGGAGAGCGGAGGTGGACCTGTTCGCTTCTCGGGAAAACACACATTGTCCCCTGTGGTTCTCCCTCAGGACACAGGACGAACCGCCATTGGGTGTCGATGCATTCGCTCACAGACCCTGGCCTCAAATACTGCTGTACGTTTTTCCCCCGGTCCCTTTAATTCCCCGTGTGTTATCTCGGGTGAGAGCGGAGAAGCTATCGGTAATTCTGATAGCTCCAGAGCGCATCAGCGCGTCATGGTTCCCGGAGATATCACAGCTTCTCAGTGAGCCACCGTGGCCAATCCCGTGGCGCATGGGAGCTCTGTCTCAAGCAGACGGAGCCATCGGCCAGCTGCCGATCATCGGTCAGCGTTTGTCAGCCTGGCTCCTGAGTGGAACAGGTTAGAGCGGCAAGGGCTGCCGCCTGCAGTGATTAACACTATTCAGAGCGCCCGAGCGGCTTCAACTACAGCCCTTTACACAGGAAAGTGGCTTTCCTTCCAACGCTGGTGTGAGGATAAAGGGATCGACCCTGTCATTTGTCCTGTTAATGGCATCCTCACATTTCTCCAAATGCTGTTTGACAGAAACCTTGCACCTTCTACATTGAAGGTTTATGCCTCAGCCATCTCCTCCTGCCACGAAGGCTTCGGAGACAGGTCGGTATTCAGTCACCCTCTCGTGCGCCGCTTCTTACAGGGCGCGAGGAGGAAACGTCCCGTGACGCGCGTCTTCGCGCCACAGTGGGATCTTCCTCTGGTGCTGCAAGCTCTGGGCAATCAGCCGTTTGAGCCTATTGCTCAAATATCTCTGAAATGGCTGTCAATCAAGACAGCCTTGTTGCTGGCCTTGACGTCAACAAAACGGGTGAGTGATTTATGCACGCTCTCCATACATCCAAGCTGTTTGGCTATTAATGGAGATGGGAGCAGCGCAGTGTTGAGACCCAACCCTACATTAATTCCTAAAAATATTAGGAGTTCTTTCAGGTCTCGCACTATTACCCTGAGCGCCTTTTTCCCTGCCCCTCACAAGGAGGAGAGAGAGGAGCGTCTCCACAGACTCTGCCCAGTGCGCGCACTGACGTGCTACGTGGAGCGCACAGCAGCTGTCAGATCAACACAACAGCTGTTTGTGCATTACAGTGACGCATCGGTGGGGAAACCCCTCTCCAAACAGCGGCTGTCACACTGGCTGTGTGACGGCATCATGCATACAGGCGGTTCTCAGAAAGGAATTCAGAGACTTGATTAAAGACCGCCCGCTCAAGTGTTTTGGAAAGAAAGGTGAGTAGTGAAACCGGCCTGTAATTATCAACCTGAGATGGGTTGAGTGTAGGTTTCTTTAGTAACGGGGTAACCCGGGCTTGCTTAAAAGCAGTGGGGAACACACCCGCTGAGAGTGAGGAGTTGATGATGTGTGTGACTGCAGGGATAAGTGTGGGAGAGATGGCCTGCAGGAGGTTGGAGGGTATGGGGTCCAACGGACAGGTAGTGGGGCGAGAGTCAAGTAGTAGTTTGGAGACTTGCTCTTCAGTGAGATGGGAAATGGACAGGAGTGAGGTCCTGTTAGCTGGTGGCAGCAGACTGAGTTGGTCAGGCTCAGAGAACTGATTACTGATGGTAGAAACCTTATCAGTAAAGAAGGATGCAAAGAGGTCAGCCGTGAGCAAACTTGAGGGTGGAGGTGGTGGAGGTTTGAGGAGTGAGTTAAAAGCTGAAAATAATTTGCGAGCGTCCTTGGCGCTGCTGATTTTATCCTGATAGTAAGTGGTCTTGGCATTTTTTAGATGGGAGGAGAATGCCGATAAGAGAGTTTGATAGTCAGTGAGGTCAGTGGGATCACTGGATTTGCGCCATTTTCTCTCCGCTGCTCTGAGCCCCGCCCGTTGCTCTTTGATGACACCGGTGAGCCATGGGCTAGTGGGGGTTTTACGAGCAGGTTTAGATGAGACAGAGATTGGGCAGAGATTGTCTAGAGAGACAGCTAGTGAGGAGCAGAGTGTGTCTGTAGCCTCATTGACATGGAGTGAGGAGAACTCTTTATGAGGGGGCATGGTAGCCGTGACCTCATCGGAGAGCCGAGCCGGTGTGAGGGACCGGAGGTTCCGTCTGAAGGAGACCATTTGCGGCGGAACGTGAGGATGTTCCGGCAAGGAAACCATGAATTGAACAAAGAAGTGGTCTGACAGATGTAGGGGAGTGACAGTCAGATTTGCCGTGGAACAGTTTCGAGTCAAAATCAGATCGAGTGTATTGCCCGCTTTGTGTGTGGGAGCGGTGGAGACCAGTTTGAGGTCAAATGAGGACAGTAGTGTAAGGAAGTCAGCCGCTTGGGGTTTGTCAAGATAGAGATTCATGTCCCCCATGACAATCAGTGGGGTGCCATCTTCAGGAATAGCTGAGAGTAGCATGTCCAGTTCAACAACAAAGTTCCCCAGTAGCCCTGGTGGGCGATATATGATAACCACAAATAGTTTGACAGGAGCGGTAACCATGATTGCATGGTATTCAAAGGATGAGTTATTGCTTAGAGGAGAAAGTTTAGTGAATTTCCAGTCTTTGGAAATAAGGGCCCCTGTGCCACCTCCACGCCCAACGGAACAGGGGCATCCCAACATACTGACCCTTATTCACCTTCGGTGAGTAAGGGTCAGTATGTTGAGGTGCTTATGTTCTACTGTTGGTATATCAGGGGTTATCTCTGGATCCAGCAGGGAGCAGACTATATCCGGCTTCGCCTCTAAACCAATAGCAAAGCTGTTAGAAGGCGAAGCCTATGCGAAATAGAACGATAGTTAAGTATTGTAACTCAAGTTCTATGAGCATAGGCGTAGCCTTCTAACTTCGGCCCTGCTGTCTCCCTGGGTCTCGCTGAAGACTTACATGGGAGCAGAGCAGTGGGCGTGTAGGCCTTATATAGGAGGGCGCGCCCACCGGCCCTCATCCTGATTGGATGAGAGCGTAGATAAAAAAGTTCAGCAGGCGCACTAGCGCGCCATGGGTAAACCAATAGCGAAGCTGTTAGAAGGTGAAGCCTATGCTCATAGAACTTGAGTTACAATACTTAACTATCGTTACTTGTGTCAGTTTGTGTGAAGAGCTCTTGTTTTTGGTTTCCTGTCACCTGCTACCTATTCAGTAAACACCCAGGGTGCATTCCATTTGGTAACGATTTCTCCTCGTCTCCTCGCCTCGCGTCTCTTCCTCGACTCCTCGGTCAAAGGTCACGGAGGAAACGAGGAGGAGATGCGAGGAGGCGAGTGAACCTGGCTTGTCAATTGGAACGTCCTCGCACGTGCCATATTGAACTGACGTGTGAAGCGCTGCGTTGAGGCTCCTCCCACACAGGATGACAGCTGTCTAAATTATTCTAAGGCTCATGTTTTATCCACATAAAAACGTTTAACAAAGTTCAGATTAATGTTTAATTAATTTAATTATGCCAGCCTCTAGTGAGCCTTGTCTACCTCATGAAGGTAGAACACTTAAAAAAAATTCCCAATGCCTAAAAATCGTTTCAGTTTCTGTTTTTATTCATTTTTTTTGTTATTCTGTCTGCTGTATGCTACAGTTTAATTTTGTGAAGCACTTTGTAGCACTAATAAGAAAGGTGCTATACAAATTGTCCAACTTTCATCCTTTATGCGACTTGGATTAGACAACGATCATGTGGCTGTTTGACACTCACTGGCAATGAACCAAAGTGCTTTCTTTTTATTCCTAAATAAATAAATAAAATTCCCAAATAACCACAGATCTAGCTGTAAGAGCAAAATGTGCGATTTAAAACAAGGAAATGCTGTAAATGAGGTTTAGTAAGAATTTATTCTCCCGAAGAGAAATTCCATGGCAACACACACAAACACAATTCATAAGCATGATGAATACTGAATGAGAGACACATCAAACACGTAGCAAACCAACTGGTGATCCAGAGAAGACACAGAAGTGATTCCACCAGAAGACAAACATACCGGCCTTTATGATGAAAGTATGTCCTGTCATGGCAACGGTCATTACGCCCCAATGTTAAAAATGTAGTGAGAATGGAAACATAGGTAAGCTACGCCTAAAAAGTAGGCCTAAATACAAAAAAAAAAATGGTCGGATGAAATCAGATCCCAAAATTCAAAAATAATGTCACAAATAATCGTGGTCCTGGAGTCCCTCAGGCTGTCCCACAGGGGTAGATATCTGTGCCGCCAGTCTGTCCGCACTCCCTGCCCCCCTTGCTCGTTCCTGACTGGGCGGGGTGGTGGAACCTCCACCGCATCTGGCCTGTCGTCGTCTGGGTCCATTACATCCCCAGCTGTGAGGCAGATGTTGTGGAGGACAGCACAGACAGTGACCACATCCAGAACAAAAGTGTGGTGCACCTCCAGGGCCTTGAAGAACAGGCACCTCCAGCGGGTCTTCATCATCCCAAAGGCTCGCTCTATTACTGAACGAGCCCTGGCGTGGTGGCGGTTGTAGCGCTCCTGCACCCTCCCCTGCAGTGGCTCCCGGTATGGTGTGAGGAGGGTGATGGGAGCCCTGATGCAGGGGTAGCCACCGTCGCCGATGATGAAGTACCCGGGAGGAGGATACCTTGCAGCGGTGTAGAGGCTGGAGTTCTTCAGGACCCTGGTGTCATGCACCGACCCAGGGTACCCCACGAACAGGTTGATTAACCTTCCGTAGCTGTCGCACAGTGCCTGCATCTGCACTGATGCGAACAGCTTGCGGTTGATGTAGTCCTGTCCGTGGGGGCCTGGGGGTGTCTTGATCCGGATGTGGCACCCGTCTAGCGCTCCCACACAGTTGGTGAAGGCGGGGCTCCCGGATAGCTCCGTAAAGCCCAGAGCCACAGCAGGAACGTCCTCCTCAGCAGGGTAGCGGATGTGCTGCCCACGAATGGCCACCAGCGACCCACAAATCTGGTGGACCACTCTGTGGACAGTGGTCTTTGGCACCTGGAAGGCCCTGCTCACCACACTGTACGAAAGGCCGTGAGCTAACCAGTACAGTGTGATAAGGACCTCCAGGTGCTGAGCCCAGCCTCTTGCCTTTCCCCTGCTGAGGAGTTGCAAGAGGGCGGTCACGGAGGTGCGGGACAGACGGTAGTCAGGCCTGAGGTCCTGCTGGGGATCAAAATAAATCTGGAGCAGGGGCACCTCCCGATTAATCTGTGCGTAAACCGGGGGGCGGTCCACCTAAGAAAACAACACATTGTAAAGGACATGAGTGGTTGCATTTTTCCTTATGGTATTTGCTATTCTTCAGGTAAATCCCCTCACATATAGTCAGTGGATGTCATCTGAGCACTCACCTGCTCCAGTAGCACCATCATGGTGCGTAGACGTGCTCGCCTCCTCCGCATGCGGCGGGTGGCAAGTTCGGTCCAAACGGAGGATGACATAGCGAGTATCGTCTCCATCATATCAGAGTATAGAGTGGGGAGCATGCACATGTTCCTTTTATAATCTGACAATCCACCTGTGGTTAATTAGAGTAATAACAAAAAGCTGCCCCAACAAGAGGTTGTGGAGTCTAGCTTTGGTGTTAATTCACCTGACACACCTGTTCTACATTTCAACTATTTAAATTGTGATTATTATTGTCTTCATTTAATGACCTTCTGCCACTCAGCTAGCCTATACCTACTTTATTACATCCCAAAAGGTCTAGGGATAAGTCATGATGAATAGCCAAGATAAGCTAAATTTTATTGGGACTGTTAAGTAGTTGGCTACTTAGGCCATAATAGTTGTGGTAGCAGTCTAATTACACTTGATACCAAAGTTGAACCAACCAAAATGCATATCATTAAATAGGCTGAGAATGAAAAACGCTCTTGTCTCATGACCAGTCACTATTAATGAATGGAAATCATGATATAGGCTATTATACCAACTTGAAAGCAAATTGGACAGTGGGCGCTAGAGTGCTAGATTTTGTAGATTGTAAATGTAATTACCGACCCATGGCCTAGGCTACACAGTTCAGTCACCAAGACAGACTTTAACGTGAAGATGTTTCTGAAAACACATCTATGGCTCTTCCACATAACATTTTTATTTATTGGGGGATAAAGGAACAAACAAACAAAGGAGGGGTGGGTGGGTCACATTTTATTGGCCATTCTGTCGAGAATATCCAACAGTCTTTCAGTCTGCTGCTCAGCCCGCTCCGCACGCGCATCCTCCTTGGCCGCCTCTTCCCGGAGGAACCCCAGCAGCGCTCCCTCTCCTCTTCGCCTCTTGGCTGCCGGGGGACCCAAGGAAGCCGCGGAGGTTGACACGGCGGAGCGGGCGGGAGCATCTGATGGCCCCGGTTGCTCGCCAGGGTCACTGGGATCTGGGCTGGATGGGGAACGCACAGCTGCAGACTCCGGCTGCTGGTCCTCCACACATGAGTCTATCAAGACGGGAGGCACTACTGATGGCCTCCCGCTGATAGCCTCATGCATGAGGGAGAACCAGGGCCAGGTCGCAGCCATTTGCTCCCCATCCTCAGTCCCAGTGCCCGTCGCTGGTGACTTGAGGTCCTATAATAGGCAAGGCAAGGCAGCTTATTTGTATAGCACATTTCATACACTGAGGCAATTCAAAGTGCTTTACAGAGAAATTAAAATAAAATACAGTAAAGGTAACAAATGTACAATTAAAAAGTGCAAAAGAGATCCACAAGATAAGAGACTTAAAAAGTAAACTAGTGCAGTTCAAGTGAAATAGAAAGATAAAAGAAAAGACAGTGCAAGAGGATTAGAAAAGTGCATTAAAATCACATTTAAAAGAAATTATATATATATATATATATAAATAAAACTGTGCAGATGAGTGTTGTTGATTTCCTAAAAAGCCCTGGCGAACGGAAACGTTTAAAGCCCTGATTTAAAAGATTGTAAAGTAGAGGCAGGCCGCAGATGTTCTGGAAGTTGTAAAGAGACGCGCATGGTAAAAAAGTCGCATGTGTGCATTTATAGGCTTATGATGTGATGGACTAATTTCATTCAGTCCTGTTAGATCATGAAATGTCATTCATATTAATGATAAATCCTATGTAATGACTGATTCACGTCTTTTGTGCCCCCGCACATTCTAAATTGAGAGCCTAATCACATCGATTTTACATCTTCAGTGCTGAGCGCCCTCTTGTGGCTACACGACACTAACCACATGTCACAAAGTTTAGGTGCAAGGTTGTTTAATATGTACAGATCGCTTGTTGCATACCTTGTACTTTCTTTTCAGGTTGTCCCACTTCTTTGCTGCCTGGGCTGGGGTTACTTCACCCCCCAGCCCAATGGCATTCAGAATGATACTGCAAAACAAGCAATTCAAATGGGAAATATACAATGAATAGCTATTATAGCCCAATGTTGCAATAGCTGGCATCAAACATGAAACACTCACCCCCAAGCAGCTCTGGCAGCATTTCTCTTTTGACATCATACAACTGCACCAGATCTGTCAGTATATGGACATATTTAACCTTCATAAGGTTCATTTAACACTTCATAAACACATGTTCAGCTAACATTTAAAACCTAGGCTATTTCTGTTTGGACAATATGTAACAAGTTGGAGCTACTTACAACTGTGGACTCTTCCAGCCATGTCAGCACGTTTTCTGATGGTATGGAGGCGGCCTGATATCCGCACGTGCCAATGGTTAATTGACTTCACTCATCATTTCCGCATCGAGGATACACCTGAGTATCCTCCGACCACGCCTTATTGGAGGACGGAGGCGAGGAGACTTGAAGGATCCTTCATGCGTCTTTTAACCAATTGGAACGTCCTTAATGATGGTGGCTCATTTTTGGATGCCAGGTCAGCGAGGAGACGAGGTCGCGAGGACGGAGGAGGAGACACAAGACAATGCACCCGAGGAGACATGAAGGATCCTTCATACGTTTTTTGACCAATTGGAACGTCCTTCATGATGGCGGCTAATTTTTGGATGCCGAGTCACCAAGGAGACGAGGCCGCGAGGACAGAGGAGAGGATGCATTTTGGCCAAATGGAATGCACCCCCAGTCTTGGGGTTTTGATCACCACTTGCCTCGCTGTCCTGCATTTAGGTTCTCACCACACCTTCCCGTGACATTAACGTTAGAGTTTGAAAGGCGCATGGAAGTGGGCAAGGTTATTATGGCAAGGTGTGCCAATAGGTTTGTAGCATACTAGAATGTAGATGCGCCAGAACGTTCAGAAAACATGGGGTTCTCAGCAGTTAGAATCTGTAAGCTAATTGTATGTTGGACAAACTATGTGTAATGACAAAGGATTTTAACATTGAAGTCTACAATAACATGCCTGGTTTCGCTGGAAACTAGAAATTCCGAGCTTACCAATGACAGTAAATGCAGCACAAGGCTATACATTTGGATGGATTCATTTGAGCTGCATCATTATCTGTGGGATTGTGGTTGTAATGGTGTTAATGCTGTGTAAATGTAGATGATTTACTAGGCACGGATGAAAGTAATATTTTTGCAGTACATGTAAGTCAGTAGAGCGTCCGCCATTAGTGCCGGTGGGCATTGTGTATTTTATAGATGTATGTAGCCCATGAAGTGAATAGGACAGAAAAACCAGTAATTCCATGCATAACCCAGAAATAAGAAGCATACAGTAGCAAGAGTTTAAAACAGTGGCATAGTTTTATTAAAAAAGTGCAATACTCCAAAACCAAAAGAAACAGTATACAACAAAAAAAAAATCAAGCCAGCGGCTTCTCTTCCTCCACAGCCTGGACAGTCTCAGCGTTCGTAGTGGGCATGGTGACAGCCGGGGGGGGGGGGGGGCGGTGGTTGGAGGGGTGGGGGAGGTGGCGGTGGCAGCGATGACGGGAGAGAGGGGGGGCATGATAGCCGGGTAGGCGGTAGGGGGTTCGTCTTCATCCATACCAGCTGAAAGAGAGAAAAAACAATGTTGATAAAGCTGTCAGTTGTGGGCCTACGAGCAAACGAATCCGTGAGCATTCAATATGAAGTGTTTTTCACCCACCTGCCATCATGATGGGGCCCCACTCCAGGGTGTAAAGGTGGGCCGATGTGTAGTCCAGTTGTTTCTGCAGTTTATTTATGTGGCTTTTATGGAAGGCCGCATGTTGGGTTGAAGCTACGTCTCGGCGTTCCAGCCGCGTAACAATGTTTAGTACAGTGGTTCCCGTATCCACTATGCGGTCCGCTAGATGGTGGCGGCTCACAGTGGAGTCACCACAAGTATACTGTGAAAACAGAAAGACATATTGATTCAGCGCTTGTAATGAATCAAGGCAAAGGTTACCTATTAGATGCACACATGTAGAAAAATGTATTATTCTTGAGACTGGACTTTACTTACAGTTAGGAGCTCGAACCTCTCCCGGACCGTTCCCACTTCCACGGAGGCAGCAGGCGGCAGTTTCGTGGGGGGAAGGCATCTGGTGGGCCATTGTAGTACTGAATGTTGTAGGAGTAAAGATGAATGATCACGAAGAGTCTGAGCAAACCAAAATTCACACGCAGCTTTATAGCGCCGGTATTGCGCTGGTCGTGGGCCCGCCCACTTGTACAACTGGCTCAGTGTAATGACCGGGGAAGATATAGTTTTGTAACGTTTATTTGTAAGTATGACCAAAAGGCAAAGAAAAATAAGTCACTGTGATTGTGAGAGGTGCAATGCACCCAGCAAGCGAGCTGCCTGTGGACATGTGAGCACCACAAACAAATGTATAGAAAGCCAGACAGAGCATCCAAAGAAGATGGTATTTTCTTAAATAGCAACAAAATGTAAGTGAAGTAAGTGGCTGTAATGGTTTACACAATACATAGCAGAAAATAAAATAATAATAATACAACAAAAAAAAATAAAAAAATCAAGCCAGCGGCTCCTCTTCCTCCACAGCCTGGACAGTCTCAGCGTCCGCAGGGGGCATGGCGACAGCGGGGGGTGGGGGCATGATAGCCGGGTAGGCAGTAGGGGGTTCGTCTTCATCCATATCATCATCAGAAAAAACAATGTTGATAAAGCCCTCGGTTGTGGGCCTACAAGCAGTGCGCTAGATGGTGGCGGCTCACAGTGGAGTCACCACAAGTACACTGTAAAAACAGAAAGACATGCTGATACAGCACTTGTAATGAAGCAAGGCAAATGCTTTCTATAAGAATCACACATGTAAAGAATGTATTATTCTGGAGACTGGACTTTACTTACGAAAAGTCCTAATGTATACATCCATGCAGAAGTGTGAGCGTCGCTCCATGCCATTTAACAGGGGACCAGTGAAGGGAGCCCTCTTTAAAATGCATACTTCACCATTCCACACAGGTCATAAAAATGACCAACAATAACACAGAAGAATATGAATTCCCCTAAGAGAAAATTAAAATTAGTGCACTGGTGTAATCAATCTTTAAAATGTAACTTTTAGAATATATTTTACATAATTAAAGCCTAGCTAAAGTAAATTTTGTTGCTAATACTGCAGTCCTTGATATTAGTGCATGCAGCCAAGTTACTTCTGATTTGCTGGTAAAACATTATTTATTCTTAAGTAAAGTGGCCATGATTATTTCGTAATATTTGTATCACAGAGAAATGTTTATATATTGATAACATTAAAGTTAAATTATCCATTTTTGAAAGAAACAAAGAAAGTCTTTGCAGTAAACAAACACTCATTTTTGTTTTTCAAAATGACCAGAAACAGAGGTCCACACTTGGTCGGTGTAGAATGATAGTCTCCTGTTGGTATGTATGTGTGTGTGTGTGTGCCAAACTCACCCAGGGCCACAACAGTGCTTTTAGACTGAAGCCGGGTGATGGCTTTGGCTCTCTGTGCATTCCAGAAATCCTTTATTGTGTCCACACAGTCGGAGTCCTGGAGCTTGAAGAAAGAGAACCAATCCACCATTCCCATTTTCATGAATTTGAATAGGAGTGATATCTTTGCATAGTTGCCAGAGAGAGCAGTATGTTACTGGACAACACAAAGTCCCCAACCAGCATCCCACACTTTGGAGTGGGCTGGGAAGTCCATTTCCACACAGTGTGACCACGAGGACACATCTGAAAAAGACACAGTTGGAGAAAGACAGCACAGTACAGTAGCAACAATTACTATACATGTGTGACACATATACAAAAATCTGTGCTGCTGTAAACAGATTCAATGATGGCAGCTGGACCCATGCACTTGATATTAATCTCAAATTATCTAGGTGCCCGGTGCTCTACCTTGGTGTTTGGGCCCTTACTACACATGTTTACAGGTAGCACAAGATATTCCGCAAACTGCTTCAGACAGTCATGGTATGTGATGGATGTAGGATGGCCAATTATGTCATCCTCACACAGGGCTTCAGCTGTGTCTGGGAATAGAGGTACAATAATCAATAAACAATAATCTAATGCCAACCAAACAATAACCTAAACCAAACTAATGCCAACCAAAAACCAAACAAGGTCTGGTGGGGAAAAGAACCCACACTCCACTGGGCAAGATGTCCTTTGAGGGCTTTGGAGCACTGGGCCCAGGTGCTATCAATTCCATCAATGACGCCATACACTCCGCCTACCAGGCAGAGACACACATACGAATGTGCAGGTTACACGACTGTGGAAACAGAGACTACCTCATCAGTCTCTGATTTGGGCACTACATTGAATGCAAAAAGGTCAATGGGTTGTGGTCAGTGCAATCTCTGAACCCATCGTCTATCGGTCTGGCGACGATTAGACTGTGGGGGCGACGGCCAATATTTTGGGGTTTCCGGTGTAGCCAGCGAAGTTGCTAATCGGACTGTAAACAATGACCGGCGCACGGAAGAGGAAGTCTTACGGAAGAGGAAGTCTTAGTCCCGGATGTCCGCTGGCTACACCGGAAACCCTGAAATATTGGCTGTTGCCCCCACAGTCTAATCGTCGTCAGACCGATAGACGATGGGTTCCGAGATTGTGGTCTGTGTAGACCACCAAGGATACTGCACCTGACCCAACTTCAAAGTGCTGCAGGACCCAAATCAGAGCAAAAGCTTCCTTCTCCACCACTGAGTAGTTTAACTGATAGGAATTGAATTTCTTAGAAAAGAAACACACAGGCTTATCAACACCTTTGTCATCTGACTGCAGCAGTACTGCCCCTGCCCCCACAAGACTCGTATCCATGTAAAGCCTGAAAGGTTGGTCCAGCTTTGGTGCAGCCAGTACAGGAGCAGAGCATAGCAAAGACCTTACATTATCAAATGCCTGCTGCCAATCGTCTGACCACACATACTTAGCCTTGAGCAGACTAGTCAAAGGAGCAACTACAGTGGAAAAATTCCTACGAACACTACGGTAGTACCCCACCAGGCCCAAAAATCGCATGAGTCATTTTTTTGTAGTGGGCACTGGGTATCGTTCCATTGCTGCAACATTTACATGCACAGAACACAGGCGCCCCTGTCCCACCACTCAACCCAGGTACGTAACTGTTGCCCTTACAAGCTCACACTGTGCCAGATTTATGGTAAGGTGCACCCTTGGCCAAGTGGTCAAACAGGGCACGTATGCACCGTACATGAGAGTCCCAAGTGTCACTGTATACAGCATGATCATCAAGATATACTGCACAACCATCTAGCCCAGCGACGACATGATTCATGATTCATAAGGTGCTGAAAAGTTGCTGGAGCATTCCGTAACCCAAATGGCATGACCGTATAGGAGTGTAGCCCCAATGGAGAAATAAATGCAGAGATTTCCTGCGCTTGTTTAGACAGAGGAACCTGCCAATAGCCTTTTAGAAGATCAAATTTACTCAGGTATTTGGCAGAGCCCACTTGATCCACACAGTCCTCCGTACGAGGAAGTGGATACGAGTCAGGCTTGGTGACACTGTTCACCTTTCGAAAATCAGAACAAAACCTAGACGTTTTGTCTGATTTGGGAACCATCAAACACAGAGAAGCCCAGCCAGAGGAAGAGGCACAGCTATATTATTGTCAATGCTGTATTTTATTTCAGAATCTACATATGTACTTTTTTCAGGAGTCACACGCTAAAAGCACTGCCTAATAGGTTGCACATCCCCTACATCAATGTCGTGCTCAATCCAATGGGTACGCAACTTCGTATCCCTTCACACATAGATTCTAGTAAATGTCTCAGCAGATTACTTACTGATAGGCAGAAGACTGGTTATGTGCAACACAGGGCTGTTTCAACACCTGAGCACACATATGCGAAGAGAAATTTGAATCTTGGTTACTCGTGATGATTTTAGGAATACCAAAAACTGAAATAAACTGTGACAAAGCTTTCACCACTGACTTAGTTGTAATTGTACGCAATGAGTAAGCCGGAGGATATCTCGTGGTTTGGTACATTACCGTCAATAGGTAATTGCTGCCAGTCTTGGAGCGAGGCAACGGACCGACGCAATCAGTGATCAAGTGCTCAAATGGTGGACTAATAGC
The DNA here is from genome assembly GCF_046629955.1 of Centroberyx affinis. Lineage (NCBI taxonomy): Eukaryota > Metazoa > Chordata > Actinopteri > Beryciformes > Berycidae > Centroberyx > Centroberyx affinis. The sequence continues at coordinate 328,862 of NW_027281825.1, forward strand.
TGGAATAAGGTACAGCGGAGCAGGCTTAATACTCTGAGTTGGCTTCCCCATTAACTGCCAGGTTTGGCATTTTGATATGGGCAGAAACATATCTCTTTATGCATGGCCAAGAGAAATACCGGAGGATACTAGATTTTATAATAGATTTACTAGAGTCTAAATAGGTAGAAATACTGTTTTAAACCAATTACTTTGTATGTAATCGTCAAATTCAATAAGTCAGCACCCATATTAATGTTTGATGTCCACTTAGTCTGTTCTGTATGTATTATGCATAGTGTAATACATGCAGTGTTTATAGTTAAAATGGCACATATTATGGCATTTTTCATTATTATTATTATGTCATCAAATATTAATATGGGCGCTCACTGATTGAATTTGCCGATTAAATACAAGGTAATTGGTTTAAAACAGTATTTCTACCTATTTAAAATCTTGTTCGCTTAGACTACCCTCTAGTGGCTAAAGGCGGCATAACCAGTGTTGTTGTCTTGTTAAAAAAAGACATTAGTATAATTACCGTAAAACAAACGACCATCGCTGAGAAGATTGGCAGCCTCTACACATGCATTTTCTATTGTGAGCCACCTGGTCTGATTTGGAGGGAAATCTGCTGGATTGCTTTACGGCACAAAACAGGAAGAGGGCGCTGTTCTTCTAGCGCAAACTGAGCCAAATCTTTCAGAGTTTCATGACAGGTGGAAGGAGTAAACGGCCGATGGAAAAATCACTTCCAACATGTTTATCCTCAGTAGAGACAAAGATTTCAGGACGGGGGAGGGGGACAGAAAACAAAGGGGTTTATGGGAAACGTAGTCTTAATATGGAGAAAGTCTAGCACTAGCAATACCACTGGTATGAGGTTAAAGCTACCAATCGTTTCCACTATGGTCTCATTTGTTTACGGTAATTATAGGCTACTAAGGTAGCATTATTAACAATGATAAATTGATGTTTAAAAATGATACAAGCACCTATACTAAAGCACCTATACTACATTTTTGCGTATACAATCTCAAATAAATAAAAATAAAAATATTTCAATTTATTAACAGATAGAAAAGAAAAAAAATCAAACACCAACAACTGGTGATATAGGCCAGTGGTTCTCAACGTCGGGTCCGGGGACCACCAGGGGTCCTTGAGGGGGTTCCAGGAGGTCCTCAGAAAATTGATGAATGGTTCAAACTTCAACCATTATTTCATTTAAAATAAGTCAACACAGTTATAGAATGCAGAAGAATGACTGTTTAAATCATAGTAACAGTTCTCTGTTATTTCTCTACCTACAATACAGATAGTCATGGAATTCTGGACAAAATCATATCTAACAATAAAAAATATTCTTAGATTTGGGTCAGAGAGACAAAATCTCATCAAATGGGGGTCCGTGGCTCTAATGTGGACTAAATTAGGGTCCTTGATATGAAAAAGGTTGAGAATCACTGATAGGCTATACAGTAAAATTGATAATGAATAATATATAGATCATTGAATGTTTTCATCATTTTTTTCTAATGAAAATGATATCTTACCTGCTTTATATTATAGCTTTAACAGAGATTCCTAACAATATGTAATTTCAATGTAAGAAATTTAAGATATTGGGAGTGAATCTGAATAGCCTAGATTTATGAATGTGATTGTGTGTGGAAATAGTTCTGTGAATGTTTTAGTGTGCATTATTGGCATAGTTAAGGTTTATGAATGAGGGTTGTGGACCAATGGGAGCTGATCCAGGAACAGGCAGGCTCCACAGCGGAAGTAGACACCTCTATGCCTGTATGGAACATCTCTTGACTCACTGAGTATGAGATGCCACCACTTTGCCCCTAAAACAGCCTTCAGTCCTATTCAAATCAACAATGACGAATACTAATTCAAGCTCAATTCGGATACGTTATATTTTGAAGTCATAGACTGCAAGATGATAAGGTGACAGGTATTCAGCGGTTAGAGCATCTTTGACTCTACAGAACTACAGAGGGTGAGTAGCTGTATGGCTGCAAATATCTATTCATTACATCAGTTGAATTTAGATTTGCATCCATCATTCCTCATTTAGACTATACGGTTTAAGAGCCGCGTTTATCTTTGAATTCAAATAACAGTATAGATCCAAAGTGAGAGTGGACTAGATGTGTCAATACTGCGGGTGTAAATAAAAGACGTAGCTAGATAATTAAAATGTATAGGAATCTACCGCAGAGTCTTAATCTGAAAGGGTTTATTACCTGGCAAACTGGCAAAAAATAAATAAATCTAACAGTCTAGACGCATCTTTTAATTCCCGACGGGTTTATTAGACGCACATACTCACGTTTGCACGTTCGGCTGACTTGATGCTGCATTGAAGAGACTGGCAATAATAATAAATAGCACATGTGTTCCGTCTGCGTAGAGAGGTCTGCAATGTCGCAAAATCCATCTCTTGGAGGGCTTTAAGGACGCAGTTCACTGAAGAAGAGATGCTGCGTGACGTAGGGTGGGACCTCCCCACTCTGCATCTCTGAACACATGGACATCAGAGTCCACATATGGTCTGCTCGTTTCTGTCATTATGAAAAGCAAAGCGCAAGCAGAAATCGCCATAATAGTAATGATAGTAATAAACTTTATTTGTATAGCACCTGCAGCTCAAATGCTTTACAACAAAGAAATTACATTACATAAAACTTGATGATAATAATAGTGAAAATGAGATGAGAATATAATACATAGAATGCATCTTCACATGAAAATAGACATAGAATGAGCATAAAAACAGGGATAGAATGCCATAATTAATGTAAAATAAGATGGATAAATAAAACCCACTTGATAATAATAGTAAAAATAAGATAAAAATGAGGAATGCATAACATAAGATGGAAAATAAAACCCACTGAACAATAATAATAAAAATAAAGTTAAAAAAATAGAGTACATAGAATGCATAAAATCAAGTAAAATACAACAGCTATATCTAGAAAACCTGAATCCCTGAATTGTCCTTAATTTCTCATCACAAACATGAATTATCCATCCAAAATAACATAGCTTTAATAAAGTAAGGTTAGTGTCATGGGTTTATAAGGGAAAAAATCATGGGTTTATTCACAGAGACACTAGAAATTAAGGGGTTTTTCATGCCTTTTGTGCAGGTTTACAGGGTTATTAATGAGTTATTAATGGAAAGTTCCTGTCTCCCTGAATTTTTCTTTAAATTATAAGGAGTCAAGATTAAGGGGACGTTTAAGGAGGTTTCTATGGAATCTCTTCCATTAATAACTCCCTTCATTAATTTTTGCATGAATTAAGGGGTGAATTAATGTAACTTAATGAAAAGGTAAAGATATTTTTAAGGGATTACTGGTTCGTAGAGCACAATAAAATGACTTCTAGTAATTAGAATAATTTATGACACTGATAGAATAATAACATCTTGTCAGTCCCTGCTTCTAATAATTTATCTCAATGACCACATAGTATCTTGTCAGTCATCAGTCAGAACATGACTGAATATAAGCAGGTTTGGAAGTTTGGTGGAAAATATTAGATACAGGGAGAGCTACATTGTATCCTAACAAGTAATTTATAACATCATTTTTGGATAATGGGTTAATCATATTATATCAATCAGTCATAAGCCTGCATATCCAGCATAAGCTTGTAAGTGATTAGATGTCTAATGAAGCATAGGCTAAATGTAAGGTCAAATTCAACGTTTACCAGAAAACTTTCCCTAGAAAATAGAAGAAAAAGGAAAGGCATCATTTGTTCCATAATGTGACACTGATTTTGATCACATTTCCAAATGTGTTTTATTTGGCTTTCTAGGATTTAGCTTGTGTCTCTTGCGCAGATTGATTAGTATGCATGAGAACGGTGCTGTTGTTTTTGTTTTGTTTTTTTCAAACACAAAGCTGCTATTATTATGACTGAAAACCCACAGATTAAAAATTCTGATCTAAAGAGGGATTACTGACAATAATAGATGAGATTAATTTCTACTGTTAGAACACACAGTGGAGAAGAGAAACAAATTCAACATGCTTTTTAATTTGTTATGTTGTAGATTCCTAAGCTGTCAATGTGCATCTACAGCACACAGCAAGTAGGCTTAACTTTTCTGTTTTGTCATCATCAGTGACCCACCAGTCTCATTCTTGTTATTCTGCCCCCTGCTGGTTAAAGGCGGAACAGACTAAGAACAAAACTGATTTTTTTCTTGTCCCTTTCTATCATTTACCCTGAGAGAGTATGTCAAATATGTGTGTGCCGAGTAATGAAAATTCAGGATTTCTGTAGGTATGTTTTTCTTATGCCCTGTAAACAGTCAAATTTGTTTGGCTGGTTTGTTCTACCCCTTAACACTAGAAACACACTCAAGTTATTTGTGGCATTTTGCATAGGGTTGGACAATTCCCAATTTTTTGGAGTCGATTCCGACCCCGACTCCGACTCCTTGTGATGGAATCATTTCTAAATTGATTCCGATTCCAAATGAAAATCAACACAAAAATTGTAGCTTTATGCAGGTTGGCATTCAACAGTGAGCCTTGAATTTCTGAATGGATGGAATGAATTAAATACAAATTCATTTAAATGAAACAGTTTCTACAATTCCAGAGTTGGGAATCGACTCTGATTCCATTTATTAGTAGAATCGATTCTGAGAATCGCCGTGACAGAATCCAGAATCGACTCTCCATCCCTAATTTTGCATTTTCATACATTATTTTCATGTATTACTTTGTAAACCTCAATGGGACTATGACTTATGGTGTTATTCAACATTTCAAAGGTCTATTACTGTCGACTACAAAACAAAAAAAATAAATATGTCTGTAAACTCACCACTGAGTGGGATAATATACAATAAAATATAAAGAGTGAAACTGATCTTGCTTCTCCATCCATCCCATCCATCCATTTTCTAGCTGCTTATACAGGTTAGGGTCACGGTGGCAACAGGGCAAGCAGAGCAGCTTAGGTAAATCGAGAGCTTTGCTTTGTGGCTCAGCTCTCAGTTCAGTTCAATTCAATGTGCTTTATTGGCATGGTTTAAAAACAAATAATATTTGGGGCCATCCCAGATGCAGTGATGAGCAGGAAAAATATATACTTACTGTATGTACTTCTTGCAGCAGCCAAGAAAGCAATAACATTGAGCTGGCTTAAAAAAGACCCTCCAACCTATGACACATGGCAGTCAGTAGTTAAAGGAATTTACACAATGGAAAAAATAACTTTCATGTTGAGACTGTTTCATCAATTTATATTGCAAGTAGCTTTCTGGTGATGTGATGGGTAATTTATTTTTTATTTTTTATTTATTTATTTTTATTGGGTAACTAATGGTTTTATAAACACACTGTTTCTGGATGGTACTGTCCCATAGAGTTGATGAGGGGGCGGAGGGTAGGGGATGAGGGTAGAGATGAAGATGTGCATGTGTAGGGGTGTGTGTTTGAATAAGTGTGTGGATGAAAGTAGAGGTGAAGGTGGCATGCAGACTGGTTGGTTGAGAGAATGAATGATGACAGAGCTGAGCATAAATAGTTGATGGGGTTGGGGAAATGATGGACAATAGGGACAGGGAAGTAAAGGAAATCTACACAGATTACAAGTTTTGGATTTTTATTTAGTAGAATTTAAAAGGAAAATGTTGTAACAACTGGAATGTGTGTTTGTTTAACTTTGCCCAATAAACATGAAGTAAAAAAAAACAATATTGCCAAAGCATGTAACAAGAAATTAATCATCAATTAACCAACATTTCTGATAGAGTTTCAGACATTCAACATTTCAAATAGAGTTAGAGCAGCTATGAGCAGAGAGAGGAGGAAGTTTCTTTAAACATTTCTCAAAGTAAGAGGCCACATTCAGCCTTGATGCTCTCAATAAAAACATATGTCTCTTAAAATGGTAGGTGTTGGCATAGGCTAATGTGCAAGCCTATGCCAACTCCTGCCATTTAAAGCAACAGCTGTTCCTCTGTGACATTTATGCTAAGGTACAGAGCATTCTTTATTGTACAGTTATTTATATATACAGTGAAACCACTGGTAGGTGTGTGGTGTGTTTAATTAATTAATATCTTGCTGGCCATAAAATCTGTGTGTGTGTGTGTGTGTGTGTGTGTGTCTGTATGCGACCACCTGGTTGTCACCTGTATAGGTGAGTGGTGTCACCTCAGCAATGAGGCCATGTCTTGGCTGGCCAGCTAGCAACCTATCAAATGTAGGTATCATCTGCCATCATCTGATTATAGAAAAAGCTTCTGTGCCCTGTCAAAATGAACCTTGTGATCTATCCAGTATCAACCAGTTTACAATATTTGGGATTGTGTGGCTCTGTTGGATTAGCAGCCATCTGGATTTTTAGCAGTATGCTTAGCCTACTGTACCACTCTGGTTGTCATGTTGATAGAAAGCAGACCCAAATGATTTGGATCAACTTGTCAGTTGCTCATAAGATTCACAAGCCACTTCTTCTCTGTGTTTAAGATACACTTGAAATAGCATCGATAGTACGCCCGTTGGCTTGGCTTTGTTCAGTGTATTTTGGAATAAAGAAGTGACTGAAGGGATTTCAATACTTGTGGTCAATAGGATGTGTTCCTGCAGTGTTTGTCCGACCTCTATTCTAAACCTACAGACAAAAATACCTTACTGTATGCTGAAAGCTTCCATTCTGCTTCTCTTAAAAGAAGTCTCCCCATGTATGAATTTACACAACTTAAGCATATCTCTGACACTGATGAAAAATATTAAACAAAAATTATATGTTATCAAAGCTCCATTTCCTGCTGGGTGATAAGTAGTGTGACTCTTTGTTATACCATACAAGTCACAGAGATCATGCATTAGCTGGGATATCAACCGCTTGGGAGCACAGAATGGCTGAATGACTTTGTTCGTCAAGTCAGATTTATTTAAAGTGCATTATCACCAACAGGGGTCTCAACACACTTCACATAATAAACATAAAGAAAAGTTACAAGACATATAGATAATAAAACAATGTACATACATGACACTCATACTGCACATATCATATTTAATCGTACGTACAGAAGCATATATACATACAAAGATAAAAGCCTAAACATGCATGTGCTCCCTACTTGCACATGCATGTGAACAAGGAGCAGAATGCAGGGCATGTATGTTGTGTGGGAAAGCCAAATGGATCAGTGTTGGCTGAAATAGCAAGAAAAAAGATGGGTCTTTAATCTTGATTTGAAAATACTAATAGAGTCAGACTCTCTAATAGACACAGGAAGTTCCAAAGGTAGGGGGCGCGGTGGGCAAACGCTCTGCCACCAGTAGAGCTCCTGTTAACTCTGGGGATAACCAGATAGCCTGCATCCAGCAAGCACAAGGTACGACTTGTGTAAGGCCTGATAATCTCAGATAAATATGTTGGTGCTATACCATTTATGGTTTTGTAATTGGTAACCAGTGCAAGGAGGCTAGGTGGGTGTAATATGGTCAAATTTTCTACTTTTAGTGAGTATTCTTGCTGCAGCATTTTGAACCAGCTGGAGACCTCTGGTGGCAGACTTTGGCAGACCGGAGAATACGGTGTTACAGTAGTCAAATCTGGATGACACAGATGCATGGATTTAGGTTTAAGCATCGGTCATGGATAACATAGGACGGATGCTGGCAATGTTACGTAAGTGGAAAAAGACTGACTTAGTTATGTTTTTGATGTGGGGCTGGGACGTCAGTGGAGAGTCAAAAATAACACCAATATTTTTAACGGTGGAGCTCTGTGGTATGGTGTAACCATCAAAAATTAGGATCAACTCCTCAAAAGAATGCCTGTGTTTGGTGGGTCCAGTAGCTCAGTTTTGTCGGGGTATAAAACCAAAAAGTTGTCAGACATCCATTTGATGTCAGACATCAAACCTAGGCAAGCCTCTAGGTTTGAGAGATTAGAGTTAGGTTTGATCGGTAGGTACAGCTGGGTATCATCAGCGTGAAAACAGTGTCTCTGGATGATGTCACTGAAAGGTTGCATGTATATGGAAAAAAGTAATGCTCCAAGGACGGAACCCTGGGGCACACCAAACTTGACTTGAGTAGATTTGGAGAGAGCATTAGAGCTTGGAACTTTATTCCGAGCACAATGTCGACATTCAGCACACCAGCCTGTGATCTTTTTGGCAAGCTGAGGCCAAAATAATCTTTTCTGAATCTGGAATGATATTGTCTTTTCAGAGCCCCAATGACCTGCCTGTTCATGGCACGACTGCCAAACATGATATTGCTCACCTTCTGGAACCAAGAGTTGAACCACTGGCACACGGCAGACTGGAGCCCCCGGTCACCAAACCCTGGGAGCCCCATAAGAGGCTAAAAGAGCGACAAAGCACTGGGTCAGACCAGAGTTAACTGCGGCTGGGTGTTCACTCGTCGGAGAGATCCTACACATGTAAGTGAAATACCAATAAGGGTATCAAACTGTGTTACCAAAGCTTTTAACAATGTTTTTAGGACCAGTGTGGGTTATATCTGTGGTTATGTGTAATGGCATAGTTTATTTATGTAGTCAGCTACCTGTATAGTATGTAACCTAACCTAGCAAATAATGTTTTTGAAGCAGGGGAAGAGGCAGCTGTCAGCTGGCATGGTTTGAAACCTGTGTCAATGTTGAAGTGATGATTATTATAATGCTGAGAGGAGCAGAAACTGCACACATGATGCTGACAGACTGACTGGAAATGCCATGTAACCTATCAAAATATCACTGGCTCACCGTCAGTCTAAATGATGTGAGATGACTGATGAATCCAACCTGCAACTTGAAAACACTGATATTCTCTTCTTTTAGCCCAGCCTACGCAGTAAATGTAGTCAATTTATTTTTATTCAATAATTATATTTATATTCTGAATGAAAACCTGATTGCTTCATTGATTAATTTTACAGATAGATGGCATTTCTGAATGTATGTGACCATTATGTTATATTTTCTTTTATATTCTGAATAAAATGGAAATATATTATATTATTAATATTTTATTTTACCCAGCATCTGCCCCACTCTTATATCTTCTTAATGAACTAGCTGTTTCATATTGGCGAAACAATACCTGCATTATTTCAGCTGTACCCTTAGAAATGTTATATTATATATAAATTAATAAGGTAAACCATTGAATACGGCTGAAATAGGTTTCAAACAATTCCCATGAAACAGATAAAACAAAACAAAAAATTTTACAAATACATAGATATTGGTAGTTACTGCACTTTGTCTTTGCATAACCCATACAGTTGCATCAGGTGGTACAAAGGCAAAGTGCAGTAACTGCATTCTAGGGGTCATAGGTCAAATCTTTGGTCAGTTTTTATATATACAAAAAAAATACTTTATAATAATACAATACTTGAGCACATTGTCACTTGTCTAGATATAACCTATTTTCCTGGAGTTTGGATAAACTTTAAAGTCATTTTTCATAGTTTTACTGTTTGCGTAGTTACTGCACTTTGGCTTTGTAGTGCAGAATTGGTTCACAGCAAATATCCTCCTTCCACCACACACAACACCGGTACAGGTCGCCCAGGTTATATTGGCATATCCTTCAGAATGAGATTAGACATTAGCCAATAGACATTAGATGTCTATTGGCTATCTTCTCCATCTTATTATCCTCGAACCCTCTCCCCTTTTCACTGGAAATATGCTCTCTACAGACTCACTATACTGGAAAAAATATAAAACAAAACAAAACAACACACAAAAACAATATACATAGCCAGCAATTACAAAACAAAGAGCAGTAAGGGAGGGTGGAGTTAGGAGTTCAGAAAGGTGATTGCATTTGGGATGAAGGACATTTTGTACACATTCTTGGTTGCTCTTACAGCTCTATAGCACCTCCCAGAGGGCAACAAAACAAATGAGAGTGGGTGTGTTAGATCAGACACAATTTGTTGGGCCTTACGTCTGGTCTGATCGGTATATACTAGACAGTTGTCTCTGATCTTTGGGTATAATTTTGCTGGCCATATTTACAATTCTGGTCAATTTCTCTTCTGTTCCTGGCCCCCAAGTTCCCATACCATGTTGACATATTAAAAGATAAAATGCTCTCAATAAGGCTTTTGTAAACCAACTCTAAAATGTCCTTACTGACATCATAAGAAGATAATTTCCTTAACAGATACAAACATTGCATTGTTATCTATATATATGTTATCTATATTACAATGTAGTCAGTATTTGCAGTAATACCTAGCCTACAGTCAGAAATGGTTCCCAAGTACTTAAACTCCTCCACTACCTGTACAAGATGGTCATTAACCAGTCACGTATTGCAGTCCTTTATTGTGCAGTCCCTTTAGACAATAAATAAAAGAGACCTGACCTGGTATTGAGATCCTACAGTGGTCTGTGTACTAGAGCTCCCTCTGCCATATGGTAGATAAGACATATGAAAGGAAAAACCTTAGATACACTAACTTAGTGACCAAGGCTGAGCAGGAAGGCTGGAAAACCAGTGTCACATTCACTACTAGTTTACTACCAGCCACATCCTCTAGTTCAGTGGTTCTCAACGTGGGGTCCGGGGACCACCAGGGGTCCTTGAGGGGGTTGCAGGGGGTCCCCAGAAAATGTATCTATTGTTAAACTTCACCATTATTTCATTTACAAGAAGTTAACACAATTAGAGAATGTAGAAGAATGACTGTTTTGATCATAGTTTCTCTGTTCTACACTACAGATAGTCATGGAATTCTGGACAAAATCATATCTAGCAATAAAAATATTCTCAGATTTGGGTCAGAGAGACAAAATCTCATCGAATGGGGGTCCGTGGCTCTAATGTGGACTAAATAAGGGGTCTTTGATATGAAAAAGGTTGAGAATCACTGCTCTAGTTTACAACTAGCTCCATCTGCTACTAGTTTACTACTAGGTATATCTATCACTAGTTTGCTGAGAAAATTAGGGATGTCGAGACAGGGCTTCCAGCAAGCAATGGAAGCTGAAGCAGCAGAAAATATCAGCCAGTGTCTCTGGCTAAAAAGACAGCATAACAGTTGGTGTCCAAAGCAGTGAAATCTATTTTGCGATAAGACAGGAATTTATTCCATACAATGAAGCAGAAGGTGGTAATCATACACCACCCTCAACTCCTGGTATACACATTTATATTTATTCATCATTCACACAACACAAGGGGTAATTACATTAGATATTGTGTATTGGTGAATATAATGTCCAGATCCCCCTCCTAAACAAACACTTGCTGCTCTGACGAACTTGTTGAACATTAATGTACCAGACGCTGAACTGTCTGTGTCTATGCAGCATATGAATCACACGCACAAGCGGGAAGAGCCGCTTCTGTTACTCGCTGAGGTGTTAGGTTCATGTGATATATTTGCTAACATGCACCCCGTACTCAAGACACTCATAACGTGGCCTATCAGAGACTATTTTCAAGCATGAGCCTCATTAAGTGCTCTTTTGGGTTTGTTCCTTGCTCACGACTTTGACAGATTCCTTTGACTATGATGAAGTTATAGCTTTATTCAAGTGTAAACCTCGTAGACTTCTCTTGTAGGACACTAACTGTCGTGCTAACTTGCTGAGTGTACTTGAAATATGAGTGAAATTGTATACGCTTTTTCATATGGGACAATGAAAGGACAGATTGACCATATATTTCTGTTGCCTACTGTCCTCAGAATTAGGCTTACAAGTTATATCTTGATATGTAGTAACTGTAATTGTCCTGTTTTTACTCAATACAGTACAAAATATAAGACCTACAATACACAATATATACAATCCGTACATTACACAATGTACAAAACAATACAATTTATAATACAATATACAATATAACATACAACACCAGGAGTGTGAGTGTTATGAATAATATAAATGCTAAATGATAAGTGATATATGGTATTGCACAGTAGGTAAGTGGTAATATGATATAAGTAGTCAACACTGACGGCACAGTGGTAGTGCAGTGATGATGCAATAACAGTACAACAGTCCAACAACTGTACAATAACTACAGTGTCTTGTGGTTAGAGGTTTGCCCAAAAATTCTCCATTGGCTCTCACTTCAACACATCAACCCAGTCTGATGTCTTCAAGTGTGTAGCGTGTGTAGACTATTATGTTACCTATGATAACTTTAACTGTATTGCTTTACCACTGAGTCCCCATTCATTGTCCCCACATTGTATGATAACTTTAACTGTATGACCTGCTTTACCACTGAGTCCCCATTCATTGTCCCTCACATTGTATGATAACTTTAACTGTATGACCTGCTTTACCACTGAGTCCCCATTCATTGTCAGTGCCGCCCCCTAGCGGCACAGAGTCAACATTACAGTGTGACTAACAAACGAACGAACGAACTAACGGACGAAGACCGATCCATAGTCCCCCCTTTGGTGGGGGACAATTACAATTGTCTACTACTTGAGAGACTTGAGTTGATATGAATTGCTAGATTGCCTTCAGTGCTTTGATGTTCAATACTGGCAGGCGGACCTAGTTTGTGACCTAATGTTAAATAATAAATCTATGTGAAATTGCAAAATACATGAGATTTTTTTTACATTGAGGCATTCCGCTGTTCGCTGAGTGGTGAAATATCAATTTAAAGGAATAGTTCACCCAAAAATGAAAATTCTGTCATTATCTACTCACCCTCATGAAACACAGGTGAAATTTGTTAGTCCATATAACACACAGGGAGGCTGCCAGCACAACTTGGTAGCAGCCTTCTCCAAAACAACTGAAGTCAATGGGGACCTGTTCTTTAGAGTTCCAAAACAAAAACAGCCAAACAATCACACTGTGAATAGAAAGACCTATACACCATTATTTGTTGCAAATCAATCAGCTGTAGTTAAGAGTTGCACTAAATGATGGTGTAAATATACTGCAGGTCTTTTTGGAACTCTGAAGAACTGGTCCCCACTGACTTCAGTTGTTTTGGAGAAGGCTGCTATAGAGTTGTGCTGGCAACCTCCCTGTGTGTTATATGGACAAACTTCACCTGTGTTTCAACTGGCATGAGGGTGAGGAGATGATGACAGAATTTTCATTTTTGGGTTAACTATTCGTTTAATTAGATCTACATGTAAAATCCCGCCTCACCGCTGAGTGGGATAACTGAAAAGTGATAGCTAACATGGATTCTAAAGCCTTTTACCATTTAAGGTCCAATTCCAGTGGAAGAAATACATGAAAAGACACTTCACTTCCTTGGGTTCACACCTCAGGAGACTTGGTCTCTGCACACCAGAAGAGACTTGAGCAGCTTGTAAGATGATTGTAAAAAGACCATAGTCTTAGTAGACATATATGGCAAGATTTTCCACTACTCTATATAGCACCTTCCAAACTCATCAGATATACACAACCTGGACTTGAACTTTAACTCAACTTCAAATGTTGAAATGTCAAGCTGTTGCACAATGTCTTTTATGTTCTGTTCAATATAGATTTGCCATTGTTCCTAGTGTTCATAGCCTAGTCATATTTCTTTCAGATTAAAAATTATATGAAAGCAATTTCAAACATATTTGAAATGTTACTGAGACAGCATATTGCAGTAATGTGACACAGCAGGTGTAAATGCAAGTGCAGGGCACCATTTTGTAAATGAGGATGCAATTACAAACACACACACACACACACACACACACACACACATCTCTGCATCACTAGTTAAAGGCAATGAATCAAAGCATAAAATAAGGTACATAAAAACCCTAACTGAATAAATATGAATTATGGACAATGTGGACAATATGTTTAGCATTTCATATAGTGACTGTTCTAATTCTAAATTACTGGACAAGTTGCTTTTACTTAATGTAAAAAACAGGATATTTTTTCTTGATGTTTATTTGCTTTACTTTATACACGTAACACATAAGACCAATGAATCCTCCTCATGTTGTTATCATAACATGCCATTGTTTTAAAATCCATTTCTGAATTGTAGAAAATATTTCCCAACTCAAAGCTAGCAGGAGCAGATTTTTTTTATTTTCCAGGCTGCTCAGTGTGTTTCATGCTACTACAGCATGTTAGTATGCAACACACTGAACACAGATGGCACTTCCTGAGTTGTAAATGTGGTCTGATTATAACACTGCTGACTGCCCCCACTTACTTCACAGCTTTACCGTACACTCTCTCTCTCTCTGTCTCTCTCTGTCTCTCTCTCTCTCTCTCTCTCTCTCTCTCTCTCTCTCTCTCTCTCTCTCTCTCTTTCTCTTTCTCTCTCCCTCGCACGCACGCAGTCACACTCACACACACACACACACACATCAAAGAAACTTTCCATTTCTGGTCTTGCATTTGGGTCACAAAATATCTCAAGAACTGGTTAGAAACAAAATAAACTGTCAGTTAGTACTATTTTAAAGTATTGAAAACCTATGTGAAACTATGTGAAGAAATCCCATTAATGGCTGCACTTCAGGCCTCAAACTTTTACCATATAAACAGGTCACCAATGGAGAAGAGTGCACTTCAACAGACTGCATTGACTAATACAGTTGTGTTTGTGTGTACATAAAACAAAGACAGGGACTACAGATGAGAATAAGCAATTCAGTTTCAAAAAGACACCTGTAGTCGCTGGGGAACTTGGTCACTGCACACATAAAAGGATGTACACACAAGCATTTCCTCATACACACATACACATCTATACACAAATACACACCTATAAATAAAATGTAAATCAGAAGTAATCATCCGTGTCTCCCCGTAGTTTGATCAGTAACATTCATGCCTGTTTATGGCCAAAGTTTTGTATTCCACTCAGTGTGATTTCAGAACAGAATTTTTCCACATCAAACTATGATCATAACAGTAATTTTTCTATATTCTCTAATTGTGTTAACTGAAATAACTACGAAGTTTAACAATTTATCAATTTTCTGGGGACCCCCTGGAACCCCCTCAAGGACCTCCGGTGGTCCCCGGACCCCATGTTGAGAACCACTGTTATAGATCATCAATATATTGAAGCCTAATTAAAAATGAAGTTCTTGAAGAAAAACAACGATTATAACAATTACACCACCTACACTAACTAGTATTTATATAGTATTTATATTTGCTTTTGAATCCAATCAGTGGATAACAGTGTGATCTTAATAGTGACATAAAACAAAGAAAAAAAAATATGCAAAAATATTCAATGTAAAGAGTAATTTAAAGCAAAAAGTATAGGCCATCCTTCAGCTGCACTCCTCATTTTCTGTTGTTCGCATTATTTCCTCAGTGTGGCAAACGTATGTTGGTCAGTGTTGCAGGAAAAAAAAGGAAGTAGAGCCATTAAATACTCAAGGAAGTAGCTGAAATGAGGAAGCTTAAAAGCTCGCCACCTCAGGGTTTATATTGTGTTTTCATGACAGTAAGAGGATGATATACTTTTAATCAACTTCAAGAAAGTGTAAGTGCTTTACCGCTTTAACATGGTTTTGGTGTTACTTCAATTTTGGTTGAGTTATTTCTTGTGATGCAACTGAATTTAAGATGACCTATTCACATCCTGTTCAGGCTGCTGGCAGTTGACTATGGCTTTCTTAGTGAAGGACTGCAAACTGCACTAGAAGACGACCAACACTCTAACAAATTGACCAGCACATAGACAGTAAGTGGACTTCATGGTCTTGTTTTTCATTTTTGTGGTGAATATAAAATGCATTTGGGTGTCCATCCTAGGTTCTATTTTGTCTTTATGTTCCCATTTGGTCATACACTTCTTAGTCTGGAAACATCACAATATTTTTAGTTTTTTTCGTCATGCAATCTTCATCGTCATGCAGTTCTTTTAAGAATGTAAAAGCTGCTTGTGTCTGTGTGTGTCTGAGTTAAGTCCAAAGCATTTGTCAGGCTTGTTTCTAACATTTCAGAAATATCTCTTAAAAAAATAGGTCATTTATTTTCTGACCTGAGGAGAGTTTTTCCTTTTATTTCATCTGGCACTGATGACTGCAGCTGTATTCTTGTCGCACATAAAGATACCTCATTTTTGTGGTTTGTTTTTAAAATTATATTTTTTACTTTTAAAGACAGGGTTGTTAACTCTCTAGGTATAGAGGTATGGTCATAGATCTTCTTGACTATTCAAAAGTCCAGATTAAAGAAGTGACTCAGCATTTGAGTTCAGGGCCCTTAAACTTTGGAACAACTTTTTTTTAACAAACAACTGAAAACTCATTCTTATAAACTTGATACATTCTTATTGTGCTTATTATGAAATAGTAGTATTGCTGATTTAATTAGGCTATGTCCAACATAGTTTCTGAAGTGTTCCTAAGGTACGTTTACAAGCCGTCAGTTTCACTCATATAGTTTCACTTTATAAAAAAAAAAAAAATTGTATGCTAATATCACTGTTACATCGTCTTGTATCATTTCAGTTCTGTGTGTGGATCCAGCAGTGCAAGTGTTTCCTTTATTGTTCCTTTATTATTGTTATTTAGAAATATGTTTAGGGAAGCCACTGCCTTGACCTTCCTTTAGTGCAGATTAATTTTGCGCCTTTTTTTTTGCTTCATTATTGCAGTGAAGTATCTACTACATGTTTTAGTAGTTGATTTGCTTGTGAGGTGCTTCTGTGGTGAGCTCTCAGATCTATTATCTGTACAATAATAGATCAAAGATATACTGTACATCAAATCATAATATATCATAGTATATCTACTATACTACCGCTAGTAGATCTAATACTACTTGGTTTCTTGTGTTGTTGTTTTTTTGAGTCTTTTATTTATACTTCTGAAACTGAAAAAATATGCTTGACAAAGAAAAATTATATAACTAATATATTAATATAACAAATTAACTCATACTTTGTTTTGTTTTTTTGTTTTTTTAAACATTCCAAATGTTACAAAAACCCAAACTTTAATAGTTCCAAAATTCATCAACTGTAAGTCTATGTTACTTCTGTACTGTTAAGTGGATAATTCTCCAAAGTCCCTCTAATAACATAATGTGTGCTATTCTGAACAGCATTATGGTCACATATTGATGTGATTAAAAAACAACTCATGGGATTTTTGTTGTCAAATTAATTGCAATAATGTCCATCAGCACTACACTGGTATATTTCTACTTGCTTTCCATTGGTATATTTAATTGCTCTTATTTCACCCCTGGTTCTTATGTGTAAATTAGTAGTCAACTGGAAAGTAAGTAATTAAAGTATGCAAATAAAGCAGATCTTGTTATTATTTTATGATGGAGAAGCTACTCTCAAACTGTAATTTACCAAACTAATTACTTCACACGGAAGAAAGTGAGATTACAGTATATTTTATCTACCCAAAAAATAATGGATGGTCAAGCTACACTACTTTGAAAAAATAGCTTGACAAAGAGGGTTACATCACTGGCTTCAGTGTTATGACAACTAACAGTGTTATGACAACCAAGTAGGGATTTAATTGAAAATATCTGGAGATAAATCAAGATATTGACGATAGAGCTGCAAGGATTAATCGATTAATCGATTAGTTGTCAACTATTAAATTAATCGCCAACTATTTTGATAATCGATTAATCGGTTTGAGTAATTTTTTAAGAAAAATAAGTCAAAATTCTCTGATTCCAGCTTCTTAAATGTGAATATTTTCTAGTTTCTTTACTCCTCTATGACAGTAAACTGAATATCTTTGGGTTGTGGACAAAACAAGACATTTGAGGACGTCATCTTGGGCTTTGGGAAACACTGATCCACATTTTCACCATTTTCTGACATTTTATAGACCAAACAACTAATCGATTAATCGAGAAAATAATCGACAGATTAATCGACAATGAAAATAATCGTTAGTTGCAGCCCTATTTGACAAATTCCCAGCAACCTGGCCTGCTTGTTGTTTTCATAGCAAATTGTATTGTACCTGCTGTTTGCCTTATTGTGTTTCTGTTTATTTGCTTGACAATTCAGTTGCTGAATATAATTTATCACCTTGGCTATTTGGATTTGAATTATTATAATTCACAAGAACCCAATCACAGAATTTGCCCTTATAGAATATTAAAACATTTGGTACATTGTGAATGATGATTATTGGTGTAATGGTTCCAACTGTACTGTATCGAGTACAATTTGTGCCAAAGTAAAGTACAGGCTGGAAAGTAGCCAAGTAATCGTTGGGTCATTGGTATTGACCACCAACACTATCAACCACCACTGATATATTATGACCATTTTGTGGTATGGAGCAGTAAAACTCTTAGTTATTGCTCTTTTAAGTCCAGAAGAAAATGTAGTACACTATTCAACAGTGTTTCAACTTTTAAACTGTTCAATGGTTATTGGCAAATGCATTGTGGTCAGGTAGCTCAGCGTAGCAGTAACACTGTTAAGGGGGTGGCACACAGGATGAGAAAGATAGATAGGACAAGGCACAGGTATACCACATAGGAAGCGTCGCACAGAGAGCACCAGTAGACGTTAATATGTATAATAGATTAATGAAAAAAGTGATAATGTTACAAATTACCAGTGCATCCCAATACTCCCGCAATCTTCCTCCAAGCTGCCGACTTTCATCGGTTATCCTTGAATAATCTGTGATTGGTGGCGTATAATTCCGGATATTTACCTACTTCATTGATTAACCGTTCATCATCCATCCATCTTAGTTTTTTTTAGGGCCATTCATAAAGTGAATGTATGGATATGGCCTACTTTATTTGATTTACTACACAATGTTTTTTAGATGGAAAACAAATGTCAGCTGACAAAATAAAAACAAGTTTTTGCTTTTAAAATTGCTTTTAAAAAAAGCTTGCTACTTCTGTTCACAATGATAAATTTCAAGCTACATATGTAATATTGATTTGTGGGTCTTGCAGGGGCGGACTTAGTGATTTGGGGGCCCTAGGCAAAGGCAAGCATGGGGCCCCCTGAATCCCAACCCTCTCCCTTTTTAATCCATCCTTTCTACATATTACCATCAAGTTGGGGCTGAGAAAACTATGCACGCAAGGGCACTTTTTGTTATTTTTCTGCCTCATTTGTGTAGCTTGCTTTTTTTTGTTTTGGGTGTTACTTCTCTCTCAGCTACTGATGCAGTGGCACGAAAAATTAGCTTAAGTACCAAAATAGTAACAAAATAGTTGACAAGTAGCAAAATCGCACTAGAAGTGGAATAACCCACTATAGCCTGACTGATTAGGGTGGGTGACCATGACTGAAGATTGAAATAATTTATTGTAACAAAAAGTAGATTTATTTTATATTGATTAAAAATAAGTTTACATTAGTTCTATTCTTATCTTTTTTTGGGGCCCTCTGGCTGCCGGGACCCAAGGCTTTGCCTAATGGTAAGACCGCCCCTGGGGTCTTGTTCTGGGTTTAGTAGCAATAGTGGAAAACATGAGTGGCACTGAGTGGCGCTCCAAGACTCTGAGCAGCACTGGAAGTCGCTGCCAGATGCCGCCAGTCGGTGGCGGTGTGTGCACCTTCAT
Organism: Centroberyx affinis; assembly: GCF_046629955.1. Lineage (NCBI taxonomy): Eukaryota > Metazoa > Chordata > Actinopteri > Beryciformes > Berycidae > Centroberyx > Centroberyx affinis. The sequence goes on from NW_027281825.1 coordinate 348,353, forward strand.
TGTAAACACTGGTTTCGAATTTTTGGACGCTTTTCCAAAAAGCGTTAGAGTTCAATTTACAGAAGTCAATGAGGCCTAAGTTAAACTAAAAGTTCATGTGTGTTTTCAAAAATGATGCCTCACCGAAAGGTAGCAATGCCTTTCAAAGTGGAACTATTTCTATTTCATGAGTGAACCTAGGTGAAACAAAAAACTGCTGGTGTTTTTTCTTCATCTGGGTGCCATCTAAGCCCATCCAGCCATACATCAGGCTATTTATTTATTTACACTTCAAAATCATAACCATTACCTTATAAAAATGCTCATGATGACATGACATTCTTGCTTCTCTACTTGTTTTTTTGTTTTTTTCTAAATTGTTCACCTAAAGGCTTTGACGTCTTCACAATGCATGCATGTCTTCTTGCTGCATTGTGAAGATGTCAAAGCTTTCTTCGCTCACTTGTGATGCTTCTTGTTTGTATGCTTGACCAAGTGATTGCCCATCCCCCTGTGTTAAAGGCATACTGAGCAGGATTTCCCCCCTTGAAATAGCATAAACTCATCCAAAAATGATCCTACTCAATCATTACTTATGGCCCATTGGTAGTGTGTGACAGTGTGTGTGTCTGCAGAGAGCCTGCCTTCCGGCTTTTTTCTAATTTCTGAATGCTTGAGACATTTCTGGGCATCAGCCTTTAGGCAGCAGGTGTGTCCTGCAACCAAAACCAATGCTAAATCGTTTTATATTAAGGATAAGGTAGAGGTCTGAACTCTAAAACAGAGCAACTGGTCAGAGCTTGTTTGTATCGTGAGCTGGCAGCTAGCTACCATTGTTAGCGTAGCTTCATTGTAGTAGAAAAGCTGATAGCTAAGCTAACCTGCATCTACCTGTCCAACACAAAACAGGCCAACTCTGTCGCTCTTCATCCCCATCCTTTCCTTCAGTACTCTCCAACGAGTGAAAGCCAACAGATTCACTCTTTTTTTGGAACGTACCTCGTCTACTTGCCATTTTGCCTCACTGTACTATTTTACTGGGTTTTACCATTCTGGCAACTGCAGGGAGAAGGGGTCAACTTTGAAAGTTGTGTTTACAAGCCTTTAGTGGTCAGTCAGTCAGGGCAGCAGTGCAGCAGTTGATGGGGCACACGGCACAAAATCGGGAAGGGAGCTACTTTGGAAATTAATATTAGATGCACAAAAACAGCACTCTGCTGCTCTTAGCACAGCATACAGCATGAGCACACAGGAAGGGAACTATTTTGAATATAATAATAAATAAAACAGCACTCTACTGCGGTGTGCCGCCCTCAGCCAGCTGTCGCCCTGGGTGACTGCCTACAGTATATTGTATTTGCCATTGACCACCCCTGGTTGGAGATTTGATTCCCTCTGGGGCCACACAAGCTAAAAATGTCTACACTCATTGCACTGTAAACCCCTTAGGATAGAGGTGTGAAATGTTCTTTCAACAGTGAATTGAGTTAACTTATAACCGTTAACTTATTCAGTGGTGGTAAAAAGTAATGTGTAAGAAGCTAGGTGTAGCATTTTAACACCAGCAAATCATTAGCACCGTACTTTAGGACATTAGTATAATTACCATAAACAAACAAGACCATTGGTAGAAGATTGGCAGCCTCTACACTGCATTTCACACTGTGAGCCACCAGGTCGGATTTGGCGGGAAATCTGCTTGATTGCTTTATGGCACAAAACTGGAGGAAGGCTCTGTTCTTCCAGTGCAAACAGAGCTAAAGCTTTCAGAGTTTCTGGCAATGGTAGTTGGTGGAAGGAGGGAAAGGCCGATGGAAAAATCACTTCCAGCATGTTTATCCGGTTCAGTAAAGACAAAAACACCAGGGAGGGGGAGAGAAAACAACGAGGTCTATGGGAAATGTAGTCTTAATTTTGAGACACACTAGCGCTAACAATATCACTGTTAAGAGATAGAGGCTACTAATCATCTTGGCCATGGTCTCATTTGTTATTTTGAGTTACAGATATGATGGATCATCTGAGTACCTTCACCATACAGTCAACCTGCTAGCGATGCTACAAGTCTGCACAAGCAGCAATAATATCGTTTTCAATATATTATTGGTTTCTATTGGTTCTATCTACATGATGTCATTGTCAGGTAACTGACCTAGACTCAAAACAGTAACTCCTAACCTTAATTGCTCAAACTCAAGCTGCCAAACTAGGCTGGGCTGCAATATAAAATGTTGAAATCATTTTGTAAAACACATTAAAAGCTTTCATTTTCAAGTACTGGTGTACTTAAAGATTACAGATGCAGATATTTATAGTCTTCCATCAGCCCACTTTCCCTACTTTTAATCACAGCAAGTTTGGGAAAGAGTTGTAATCAATAACAACATGATCATGGCCATTTTGCCCCCCTTAAAAAAGACTAAGAATCACATGCGGATATGTGATGCTAACCTGACCTGACCTGAACAAAATAATTTAGTTCCTTTGGATTATTCATTTTAGCATGTTTCTAGAGGCTAGGCAGTCTGTGCAATTTAAGCGAGTTTATACAGAAGAAATGAAAAATGCAACTGAGTTGTTTAGCATCTTTAGTACAGACATCCCACAGACATTATCCTGACCTGGTGCCTCATTTCTAGATGAGGGTGTGCTGCGCTCAGCTCTAAATGTTGTCAATTAACAGTGTGTAACATTAGTACCATGAGAAAGATTTATGATTTCTTACGTTGGACATTTTTCCATGTTTCAATTTATGACTTCAGTTCTTTTAGGACTTGCTTCTGTAATCTTTTGTGGTTTTTTGACTGCTCTGCTTTATACATCACACCATACAGCGGCTTCAGTTCAACCCACTTCTTTCCATGTGAAACTTGTGGCTTTTCTCAGTAAATGGCTATTTTACTGCTCTGTGTACAATCTCTAAATTTGGTAGTTGTCATCACAGTTCTAGTAGTAACTGCATTTGTATAGCACATTCCTTAGCAAAGTTAAAAAAGAGGATCAAAACAATCACCTATATGGGAAGATTTGCTCTTCTGACTCCACTTAAATACAAATTCAAAGAATTAATTTTCAGTTATTTCTTTAAAAAGACACAGAGTTCACTAATCACATTTTCTCAGTCAGGTTGTTAAAAAGTTTAGGGTAGAATCTGTATTTAAAGCATGGAAATATACAGGGAGTTCTTACAGTGTACCCCCATCAACAATCTGTATTTATTTGAGCGACCAAAGTTCCAAAGTTCAGCTTCTGCCAAAAATAATCTGCATGAGTACAGCACAGTGATATATTTATATACTCATGAGTCACACCATTTAGAAATTTGTCTAAATATAAATCTGTTAATACTGTGGAAACACTTATCATTCTTAGCTAGAATTCACCCAATTTTGGTAAGCTGACTGTCATGGAAGGCTTATAAGATGTATATTATTAGTATTTATTATCTATGTCTTTTATTGGGAACAATAATATCTAATATACTAAAAAATATATATATAATTCTTCAGAGTTAGTAGCTCATCGTTTTTTGTGACGCCAGTTTAGGAGTTGCCATTGGGAAGCTACACTATGTATGAGAACTGGCGCAGAGGCTTTGCAATTGCTTCACAAATCCACTATCTACCAGGTAGATAGTAGAGCAAGAATATGCAAACTCCATCTGTTATTTGTTTAAAATATGAATCTTGTGGCGGTAATCCGCGAATTGCTTGTCATTTTGATTGTGGCTCCATCATGGAGATCCATTGGAGAATTTTGAGACTTGGACGTTTTTTCCCCAAAATTTTTGTAATCTCCCAACACAGTAAACTTCCAACACAGTAAGCTGTCTTGTCTATAGCCCAAGTCTCAAGTCACCAGTGTAGCTTAAGAAGAGTCAGCTATAAGCAACCAATGTTTATGTCAAGATGTGACTACTATCCACTACTAACGCTAAAATGTACTTATCTGATTTGTGCACTAGCTAAAATATCTAGTATGTGTTTACAAGGCAGTTGCCAAGGCAGATGGTTAGCTGCTAGTCAACAATCTGACATAAAATCAATCACATGTCAGTGATGAAATGACCAGTTCCCAGTCAGAGTACAGAAATTAACCTTATATTCTGTTAAGATGGCCACATTGTATATCTATGAATGCGATCAGCTGTTCAGCCACTATTGCCCAAGAGCTAAGGACCTCCAGTATGGCTGCCAGAGGGTGTGTTGCCTGATCTCCTGAAATTTCTTGAAATGGGCACAATGTCTTAAAATTTAAATACGTGCTCCATTATGTGAAGGTGGCATGACTAGAGTAGTAATGCGGTGGAAAGTAAAGGTGTTGAGGTCAGAGTGGTGGATGGGTAGATACAATTACCTTCAACTCCGATGACCCGGGTTTGATTCCCAGATCATACCAAGAAGATTTCTGCCATGAGTGAAGTTTTCATTTGTAGCTGAATTTTTTTTTCCCATGGCTCAGCCAAGGGCATCAAGAGGCATATTCTGGTCAGGCGGGGAGGCAGTCATAAGATGGCCTCTAGAGGGCGTCTTTGGCTGCAAGCAGTGTTTCCCATACATAGGCTCAGCTGTGGTGCACCGCTACAGTATCGGCATAGCCGCCCCAAAATAAAAAGTTGATCAATTTATAGAAATTTATCTAAATCGACCTAAATCGTAATTTTAGTGATGGGATATAGAGGAGTGATGAGACTGGGAACTTACTGAGGTGATATTGTGTATATTTGGCCTCATTTGTTGGCCTCTGTAACACTCAAAGTTTTATTTTAGGCAGTTTCTATTTCCATATAAACTGTGTCAGGCATGTTGAGTTTCTTAAATAATTATTTGGGTACTTTAACAGGTAACAGTTGGAATAAATATATGTATTTGGGGAGTATGGTAATTTTAATACAATGAATTCGCCCGATCAAATTCAAAGGTAGAACCCCCCCCCCCCCCCCCCACCTGCTGACGTCCTCCTCTGTTCTCTTAAGTAAAGAGGAGTAGTTGAGGGAAAAGATTTGACTTAACTGATTTGGTATCTGAAGACCCAAGTATGTAATTTTCGTTGGACTCCAGTGGAATGGCATACGATCCATTGTCTAAGAACACTTTTAGTTAAATTACGTTTGTAGCCAGAGAAAGACCCATAATTGTTTTATATTTTCATAAGAGGAGGGATAGATATGTCTGGGTTTGTAAGATATACCAAGATATCATCTGCATATACAGACAAAGTATGAATATTTTCTCCACCCTGAATGCCATGGATAAAGGGATTTGACCTAATTGCCCCTGCCAATGGTTCAATGGCAATTGCAAATAATAATGGTGAGATCCAACAGCCTTGCCGAGCTCCACACAACAGAACAGGTTTAGGAGAGATATCTTTGTTAGTCTGCACCTGGACTACTGTGTGTCTATAAAGCAATTTAACTAAATCAATAAATCTTAATTTTGTCCATCATTTCAAATAAATAATACCATTCAAGTCGGTCAAACGCGTTTTTGGCATCCAACGATATTGCTAATTAAGAATTGGAATATGCTTTAGAGCAATGGATTAAATTGAAAAGTCTCCTTATGTTGTTTGTAGGTGAATAAACCCGGTTTGGTCCATTTCCACCAAGTCAGTTAGAATTTTTTTCAATCCTTACCAGGTTTGGGGAGAACTATAATTAGTGCTTCTGCCAGTGTTTCTGGGAATTTACCTGTTTCTATGGCATAATTAAATGTTGTTAACATAGGGTCAATGAGCTTGGGCAGAAACATTTTATAGAACTCTAAAAGAAATCAATCCATGCCTGCGGAGAACAGGTGATGTCACGACCTGTTGTACTCTACAGATGGTGACATCACCTGGCTCAAAGACCAGCCAATAGCAGAAGACCAGTTCAGTACCCTACTTTTCACCATTAGGTGTCAGGCTTCACCACAGATTTGGGTGGGGTTTAGTTACTCTTTAAATAGATAACGGACATTCTGTTGAGAATAAGGTGTCCCCACAGGAATCCTATGCAATAGAAACAATACAAAAATAATAATGTACAATACAAGACAATCTGAAAAATAGGAGAACGACATGTTGAGTTTGGGTGTGACTCGACTTGATATATTTTACTGCACCTGTAAAATAATGATAAATAAAATACAAACAAACTTTTAAAAAATCTTAACGTTTGATTGTACTTCCTTTTTTAGGTGACACCATTGACAACTTGGCTGAACTTTGTGTGGGCCCTTTCTCCAGGTAGCCAATACCCAGGAGACAAAATGGCTGACAAAGTGAATTCATTGCCATACTTCTATGGCAACATCACCCGGGAAGAGGCGGAGGACTACCTGCGGCAGGCAGGCATGGGCAACGGTTTGTACCTGCTCCGTCAAAGCCGAAACTACTTGGGGGGCTTTGCGCTGTCGGTGGCCTATACACGCCACTGCTACCACTACACCATTGAGAGGGAACCCAATGATACATATGCCATTGCCGGCGGCAAGAGCCACAGAAACCCTGTGGACGTGATCGACTACCACTCGCAGGAGATGGATGGCCTCGTGTGTGTCCTGAAGAAGCCCTGCAACAGGCCCAAGAACATGCAGCCCAAGGTGGGGCCGTTTGAGGACCTGAAGGAGAAGCTCATCCGGGAATATGTAAAGCAGACCTGGAACCTGCAGGTAAGTTTCAACACAACTGGCTGTCCTTTAAGTAGACAAGGAAAGTCATTTAGAATATCCAGAATGGAAACTAAAGGCAGCAGTATATGAATATGCTAATTTCATCTGTATCATAGAAGCCAATTCTTTGAATTTGTGGGTGTGCATACAACTGTTATTTGTTTAAAATATGAGTCTTGTGGTGCAATCTGCGAGTTGCTTGTCATTTTGATTTTTTCTCCATCTTTGGTGCTCAGCGCTTATTGCTGTGGTGTTGCTGCACTGCACTTCCCAGAGAGCACCTGTCAATCAAACAGTGTGGGTGGAGCTTGGATTTTCTGTTGATGCATTTTGAGTTTCTCTTTTCTTTGTCTGTTCAGCCATGGTGGCTATCGCTGCTCATGCTAACTACCCAGGTTGTGTTCTGTTTATTCCAAACATCACTTCCTGTGCACCAGAGGATTTTCCCAGGAAAGACCTACCAGGCACTGGGAGTTTAGAACAGTGAATGTAAAAGCTTTCATGAACTGGCTATAGGTTGAATCACTATTGTGTTATATCAGTTGGCGATAAAGAGTAGCACAATGTCATTTATTTATATGAAAATGTTATGGATTATTACTTCAACAGTATAGCATGTATAGTTATGTATTGTAGTTATACCTCTTGGCATGATAAAATGTATATGTTGCAAGATAATGCAATATGATTCAAACAATGGACTATTACTCCAATACTAAGGCCACCCACCTAAGATTTAATGCGGCGCTAGAATACCTGGTCATATAAATGGTTGGCTGAATATCTCATTAGTTCCAAGTCACTGCAAAAAATCTCCATCTTAACAAGTCATTCAGTCTAATATTGAGTCCTAAAACCCAAATTTTCTTAAAATAAGTGAAAAAATCTGCCCCTGGGGTGAGATAATTTTACTTGTTTCTGATGCAAATCAACTTGTTTGATTGATTTTTCTAGAATTAAGGGTCATTTTCTTGATAGTAGTGCAGTGATCTGCCTTATTCTAAGATATTGACACTTATGACAGATTTTTTCACTTGTTTTTAAAAAATTAGGATTAGGACTCAATAATGGACTTAACCCTAACCCTAAATGATTTGTTAAGATTTTTTTGTAGTGTCCAAGTTGGGTTCTGTAGCTTGGCCTGAATATTTTCCTGCTTATTACAGGGGCCAGCTCTGGAGCAGGCCATCATCAGCCAGAGGCCTCAGCTGGAGAAGCTCATTGCCACCACTGCCCATGAAAAAATGCCCTGGTTCCATGGCAGCATAACTCGAGAGGGCTCGGAGCCGAGGCTTCAAAGTGGCTCCCGCACTAATGGAAAATTTCTGTAAGGTTTTGACAATTGTCAATTCTTTTATTTTTACCATTAGTTTTTAGATGCTTTAAAGGCATTTCCTTTATTAATGTTAAAATATGATACATGTAGTGCTTATTTAATTATGACTCATCCAATACAGGGTTAACCTACCACTAGGCTGCTTGGTGACAGAAGTCTGTGGTCAAACTATCATGATGAACCGCTTTGCAACACTATGAGTTGTGAAGTGAATAAAAATGCTGCAAGAACTACAGTAAAAACTGCATCGATACGTTCTACTTCCCACAATTTAATCACACTTAACAAATGAAATATGGCCTCTTGCTTTGCAGCGTTTGAACAGATAGCAGGGGTGTTGAGTGGCTGTGGAGTATTTATAGTTCCTTCAGCTGAGAGGCAGTGGTCTCGAGAGAGAGAAGCACACTGTGGTTTCCGCTGTGACAGTTTGCAAAGGACTTCCTGCAGTAGCCAGACAGAGCTGGAAGAATGACAGCTCTGTTCTGTCTTTTGTACCTTCTGTCATGAATCATCTACAAATCATGTTTTTTCCAATAAAACGCAGCCTGAAACATTAATTATAGCAAACCACTTGGCCAGTTTTTACAGAATATGATATAAAGGTGATTTTTTTTTCGTAGAAATAATATAGTGCAGGTTACTTTTAGAAAATGACTGACTGGCTTCTTATCAGGTTTTAAATAAGGTATCATCTATTAATTAATATGCTATTGTCATAGTTTCTGCCAATTGTAATCACTTGTCATTTTATCTTGGCAGATAGTATTTGATTTATTATTGTCAATTTTCCTTAAGGTTGTATTAGAAAAACCACAGTAATAAAATCACCTGAAATACACCCCACTTGATTGAAATATATTTTGCATTTATAATACCAACATACTGAGCATCCCTTCTTTGCTGTATGTATTTCCTCCCATTCCCTCTCTTCATCTCTCTCTCTGCAGAATACGACAGAGGGACGCGAATGGATCCTACGCTCTGTGTTTGCTACATGAAGGACAAGTCATGCACTACCGCATTGATAGGGACAAGACTGGCAAGCTCTCTATCCCGGATGGCAAGAAGTTTGACACCTTGTGGCAGGTCAACGCAATACATTTTAACCATATTAGTCTATAATGTTGGACTTAGCACCTGACATAAGTGTTGCCGAGCAATGCCCCCCAATTTGCCACTTTTTTTTGTTGAAGTTATATCTCATTGACCACTAAGGTAATAGGTTATGGTTATATCAGAATCACTTTAAAGTTTGCAACAAGTAAGATTTTTCTTGCCCCATAGCACAAAATGACTATAATATATGTGTGGGGGGTTGATAGAGTTGTTGATCAATGCCAATAACTCCATGATTACGTGTACCGTTGCTCACATTTCAGTTTCAATCCCTCCTTTACTGTAAAACTTAAAGCTGCACTAGGTCATTTTGCATGTTGACAGCTCCAGATGACAGCAAGAGGTAAATGTTTTTAGGACTTCATTCATGCTTAGAAATCATTAACTATTATCAACAATACAAAACATAAAATCAATGAAGTAGCCTAAACTGCACTTTTTTTTTGATGGAGTCTGGGGCGGTTCCACCACAAAGGGTCTCCTAGGAGGAATGATGTGCCTGTATAGGAGGTGCAGAATTGCCACAAGTGAATATATAGCATCTTAAATTAAAGTAGCTTGGGTGGAGATAGCACATTTGGTTAGACATTAGGTGAAGAGCCAAACAGACAGCAAACAGCAAAAGCCAAAGTGTCAAAAGTGTGTGACCGCACAGACGGACATCCACATTTGAATTTTTGCCTCACAGCTTGTAAAATTGAAATTGCAAAATGGGGTTTAGAAGCATGGACCTACATGTACAAATTTACCAAAATACGCTCTCAAGCATTGACCTGATTGTACAAACCTGTAAAGCGGAGTTTACAAGCACTGACCTAAATGTACAAACTTACAAAACCAATTTCACAACCACAAGTACAGCTTTGTGACACATTTAAAATTCCATCCTTCACCAGCACAAAAGCCCTACCATATGCCATGATGAAAATAGAGCCCATTTTTCCTGATGGTCTAATAAAGTTGCTAGATTTATTGCTAATGCGTTTTGAGATCAATTTCTAAATAGAGCAACAGTCGCTAAGTTGGCTACGGTGGCCCTTTGTTCATCCTTAACAAAACTGAATTAAGGGTGCATGGAAGTTACATGCAATTGCTTTAGCACAAAAACATGAAAGACGTCAAAGTTTTGAATAAACCAGGACGCATAAAGGTATACCCAAAATCTTCAACGCACACATTATATCATCCAAATCTGAATAAAAACAGCTAAAACACTAAACACCTGCGTAACTTTATGCAGTCAATACAGCACAATTTTGGTACAAAAAAGCCAGAAATATTTGTACATCACTCAGCAGCACTTATATCAGGTGCTGGATTTCTCTTTGTAAGTACTTTTACACTTGTATATTGTTTTCTCCTGATATGCACATTATGTATTATGTTGCTATTGTGTACTCCAATTATTCGGTAACACTTTACAATAAGGGTACACAAAGTTAAGGGTTAGTTAATGCTTAATAATGGTTAGTTAATGCTTAATAAACATTAACTAACCCTTAATGAACAGTTAACTAATGTGTAATTTACTAATAGTGTTCATGTTAACTATGGTATTAATTTATATATTATTTAATTGTTTATAAAGATGACTATTAAATAATATATAAATTAATACCGTAGTTAACATGAACACCATGTACCCTTATTGTAAAGTGTTACCAATTATTCAAAACTGCAGAATAACATCAGGTTAAAACACTGGGAAGAGGCCATTGCAAAATAATGTTACCAATTTTAAAAAAAATTTTTTTATAGATTTTCTGAACAATTCACAGAAATATCAAGGCATATCCGAGTATGCCTGAGTGCCTTGCCACAATGTTTGAAAATATACTGACTGGTGATGTCCCACACAGGCCTCACCAGTCAGATTCCACTCTGACATCTGAACTGCTCTCTTTACCACAGTTGGTGGAGCACTACTCGTACAAACCAGACGGCCTGCTCCGAGTGCTAACCGAGCCCTGTCCACGACCTGATGGAGACAGTGGTAAACACACACCCACAATTAATGGAAGCATGTATCCAGCAAGATTGACAGAACAGAAGCCTATTGGCATGCATGTTGACTCATGTCCATATACTCAAAATGTAGGGCATAATTCACCTTAATTGCCAAGGAGAATAAATCTATAGGAATTTGAAACTTCCTCTGTTGGGCCTTCTCCTTTAAAGCTCAATGTGATAACTTTTTTGTGGTAAAACGTTGACTTTTAATTGCTATTAGTGTTGGACTCGACCTTTCCAAGCTCCAACGAAACCATAATTGTAACATTAGACTCTGAACAGCCGATTCTGAGTGGTGGTGCACTGGATAAGAACACTGGCGGGAAATAGTAGTAGGCTAGTTTTACGTAACATCCGGGTACTATGTTAGCAGACGCTAACACTAATGCTAACTGCCACAGCCGCGTTAGCATCGTAGGTAACGCATTAGCCCGTTAGCTATTGTGAGTAGTAGGTATTCTACAACGGCAGGCACGGCGTTTTATCCCTGGCATCTTACAGTATCGTGAGGGTATATGTGGACAAACAGTTTTATCCCAAGCAGCCTACAGTGTCGTGAGTGTTTACGTGATCAATAAGCACACGCTTGTTTGTTGTCTGACGTCATTAAAAGTGCAACGGCAGTAAAATCGACAGAGTGCAGTTGCCAATTCGGACCAGAGTAGCCGCTGACGTGCCACGTTATCCCATAGAGCTTTAAGGCAGTGGTTCTCAACGTGGGGTCCGGGGACCACTAGGGGTCCTTGAGGGGGTTCCAGGGTGTCTCCAGCAAATTGATGAATTGTTAAACTTCAGCATTATTTCAAGTTAACACAATTAGAGAATGTAGAATAATGACTATTTTGATCATAGTTTCACTGTTATCTCTCTACTTACAATACAGATAGTCTTGGAATTTCTGGATAAAATCATATCTAACAAAAAACATATTCTCAGATTTGGGTCCAAGAGACAAAATCTCATCAAATGGGGGTCCGTAGCTCTAATGTGGAATAAATTAGGGGTCCTTGTTATGGAAAAGTTTGAGAATCACTGCTTTAAGGAATACACCATGCTTTTGGTTGTGTCATTTCCCGTTGGTCCACTTAGCCAGCTAACACAGCATATAGTATGTTCAGTAATAGTAGGCCATTGGCATTATCTCAAAAGAGAGAAAATGAGAACTTGTAACAGCTCTGAAACTAAATGGTAAGTCATTTTAAATTATATGTGATGTGGCAATCTTGTACAGTTTGGTAAAATTTACAGGAAATATGATATAAAAATAACATGCTGTCCCTGTGTACCAGGGACTACTTCCCCTGTTTCGATAGGAAGTGAAGGTGGTGGTGAGACAGTGATGGGAGACTGTGTACTGCTAAAAATATACTGCACAACAAGATGAATACTTGGTTGCCCGCCTGAAATAGTTCCAAAATTAAACCTGGCTACATCTGCTATACTGAGATAGTAATATTTCTTTTTTTTTTATTTATGAATGTACAGGCCATATAATTAAAAAAAACACTACCAAATTTTATTAGTAAAAAGGTCAGTTTTCTTGCTTTTGGTATTACTTGTCACCTACCATCACTCAAAGTAGTGTATGCTAAAGTTTAGCATGGTGTTAGCACAAGAGCCAATGAGGGACATATGGATGATTTTGGTGTCTATGTGTAAGTTGACCAATGGCCATGGGACAATCTGCCAAAAAGCCACCGGATTTCAGTTCACAGTAGGAGGGGAGATTTTTTTTTTTTCGAGCTGTCTGACAGTAGTGAATTCAAGACAGGTTCATTTGTATTGAGGACCAGATCAGTCAAAATAAAAAAATAAATGAATAAATGCCTTGATAAATAAACACACAAATAAATGTGCAAGTAAATTCCAAAACAAATCTTATCTGGTCCTCCATACATTTGATTCAGCTTTGTAAAAATGACAGATTCATAGCCAACATCACTGTGGGCTACACTGCCCACATCAGACACTAACTCATTTGAAATTTCAATTCAGTTTTGTTGGGATCCATATAATACAGTACATCCATGCTATGCTTTATCATACTGTATTATAATATTCTTTAATGTAAGTAAATCATTTAATTCATTCTTCTTATACAGGGACTATAGGACGGCCACTCCTACCACGGGACCACCCTGGAGTAAGTTCTGTTTCTTGTACACAGTGCGTGTTTGTGTGTGTGTGTGTATGTGTGTGTCAGGCCTACATTTTTGGCTCATTTGTAGAATGTGTTTTGAGTGTTTGATGTCCATTTTCGTTCGCCCAACAAACATGAAGTATGGTTAGTGATCTAGATGTCTGGTATTGTTGATCATGACATAACTTTAAAGAATGGCTTTAAAATTGTTACTGTATGTTTTCTGACAATACACTTTTTGACTTGAACATGAAGAAAATGTACAGTAATTTGCTATGTGAATGAATTGTTTCTCCACTTACTGTAATTTTCAGATCTTAACAAATTAGGATGATAATTCACTATATATACATTTAACCTGTGTTTACTATTCACACCCTTTTTTAGATTGTGAGCTAACCTTTCCCCTTGACCACTTATTAGTGTAACGATCACATGCATGACCATAACATCACAACATAACCTACTTATATCCTCTCTGAAATTGTGGTTTCTAGCAAGGTGCGACAGGTGGATTTTTCTCCAGACTCAAAAACTACTCTGTACCCATACCAGGCCGGAAAAAGGTGCACTAACACACCTCCTGCCTCCTCATAAACTCCCAACTGATTGGTAACACTAGTGTGCATCCCCCCTTAACTCTCCCAAGTGTGATCTTGCTCAAGTGTGGTTTGCTACCTACTAACACACCTCAGACCTACTCGCACTCTTGGTCCTTCACTCCGTTCACTTCCCTTCTTACATCCCTCTCAGAAATAAAAGGTGGGAGCAGACAGCTTCACAACTGGAATTGATTGCACACACAGGTGTTCAATTCAATTCAATCTGTGCAACATCATTTTAGTAGGCCTACTTTTGATTAAAAAAAAAAATAAACACCATCCAGAGGTTACTTAGTGCGGTTGCAATTGGAAAAATATATCCAGCACTCTTAAGAGTAACTAAACCACACCCAAATTTGTGGTGAAGCCTGACATCTACTGGTGAGAAGTAGGGTACTGCCCTGGCAATCTGCTATTGGCTGGTCTTTGTACCAGGCAGTGATGGAAGAAGTACTGAGATCTTTTACTTAAGTAAAAAGCAATACAACAATGTAAAGATACTCCATTACAAGTAAAAGTCCTGCATTCAAAATCTTACTTAAGTAAAAGTACATAAGTATTGACAGCAAAATGTACTTAGAGTATCAAAGTAAACTTACTCATTATGCAAACTGTCCCCATTTAGAGAGTTATATTTTTCATAAATTATTGGAATATTAATACTGATTTACTGACATACATGTACATGTAAGCAGCATTTTAAAGTTGTCAACGTGAAGCTAATCTTAACAATTTAGCTATACTTTTGGGTAGTCTAATCTATAACAATGCTATTTTATAGTTATTTCATAAAGATGATCAAATGTTTTAAATATAAAATATTGATCTGAAAAGTAACTAGTAACTGTAGCTGTGAAATAAATGTAATGGAGTAAAAACTACAATATTTCCCTATAAAATGTAGTGGAGTATAAGTACAAAGTAGCATAAAATGGAAATACTCAAGTAAAGTACAAGTACCTAAAAATTGTATTTAATTACAGTACTTGAGTAAATGTACTTAGTTACTTTACACCGCTGGCGCCAGGTGATGTCATCACTTGTTATGCTCTATAGAAGGTGACATCGCCTGGCACCAAAGACCAGCCAATAGCAGATGGCCAGTGCAGTACACCACTTTTCACCAATAGATGTCAGGCTTCACCACAGATTTGGGTTTGGGGTTCAGTTCACTCTATGAATGCTGCATGACACTGAATGAGTGCTGATAATTATCCCAGTTTTGGCAAGCTTTGGAGTCTCTTGCGCATCACTTTGTCTTTCTTTGGTTTTTTTTTGTGTTTTCAGTTCAGCACTTCCAGCCTCTTCTAACTGAATGCAGTTGCCAAAACATACAATAGCATTAAAGGCCTTTCTAGGAATTTCATGTCAAGTTCTGCTCACTGAAGCTAAAGAATCAAATAGGATTCTTGGACATGAACTTGCTTCTGTAACTAAAGCAGACCGTTCTTAAAAGCAGGGGTGTGGAACATATGGTTCACAAGTTATTACTTTTTCAAGTTTACATATCAACTGCTTGTAATGCAGTCGGAGGTACTTTTGGACAATAAATCAGTTATTAAAATAGTTCCATACCCCTTCTTTGAATGCATGTGAATCAATATGTTGACCCCTGCACTTATTGTTTTCCTCTTACCCTTTGTATGGACAATCATACAATCCCCCTTTAATGGACACCCATGTATTACAGTGATACTGAAAAAGTGATGGATGGAAAAATGTTCAAGATATCCCTATTTTTAACACTGATAGATATGCTTAATAATATTTTCTCACATAATTTGATCTATAAAAAGGTTTCTTTTCCATGGTTTTCTCTACGTACAATTCATGTTCCGTGAATGAAGATGATACTGACACATAGTCATGTTGTTGAGTAACAGTAACAGTAACAGTAACTGTCAACTAAATTGAGTGTTAAGTGTCCTGGAAATTATTTTCAAATCACCAGATTACGTACTCCTAAAGAAATGTGATGCAGCTTTGGGAAAATAAGGATTTTACACCTTTTTTTTTTCTTTAAGATGAAGAGAACAACAAATCAGATTCTTGTAAGAATGCCCCTTTATTGTACCTAAAAAACCTAAAAAATCTGTACCTAAAAAATCTATCACTGTAATACAGGTTCCATAAAGAGTGGCACTCTGCTTCAGAAGGGAAAAACTAATATATTATGCTCACCTGATTATTGAATTCATTCATTGCAGGTTACATTTCAGCAGTGCACCCTCTGAAATATACCTGTTGTGTTTTCACTGCTGTATTTCTCCTTAAACAATGTCTTTTCTGATGGACCGACAGATTTGGGGCGGATATCGACACAACACAACAGATAATCTCAATCCTTATGAAACCAGGGTGCCAAATAATCAACTAGCCAACAAAGGTGAGTTGAGTGAAAAATGACTTATGTAAGATGAAAGGGTTTACAAAATTACACCCATGAGTATGAAAAGAGATATATATATAATCTCTTCCCTAAAGTTGTTAGGCAGATTGGTTTCCTCCATTTTTATTCTGATATTTTTCTACATCATGTACAGTATATCATCTATATTTACTCATACCATGAAATATCACTGTCACTCACAGGCTTTCCTGTCCCTCACCAGTTGTGTGAAGATCGATTATTTTTACTAACTTGATTCTTTTCAATCATCAATTCATGAGAACACCCCCCCCCCCCCCAACACACACACACACACACACCTTTGCTGCATGTCACCCACCTCTCTCTCCCAATCGTTCCTGTCTCTCGCTACTTTAAACTGTACAATAATAAAAAAAAAAAGAAAAACGAAAAACCCATACACAAGCATCTGCACTGCTGCACAAACTAAACGGACAAATCCCTCATATTTGTACAGTGTCTTTTGATCAAAGGTGGCATTGCCCGCTCACCTGAATGATTTGTTCAATCCGATACAGCAACTGAACAAGTCTGAACAAAAGATAATGATTCTGAGCGACTAACAAAACGTACAGTATCAGGCTTGCTGCTGTTTGGGTGTCACGAATGAATAAACACAGAAATCTGAGATTTTGTGAGTTTGTTGTGACTGTGGTTGATTAAACCCAAACTAAGTGGTGAGTTGTCAGCCAGCATTGAAGTCATTGCCAAGGCAGGTGGATAACAAATGACAAGAGCCAATGAATAAGCTTGTTTTGTGTTTACAAGCGCGCCCGCATGCTTAGAACTGTACGCGAAATTCGTGACATTCAGTTCCCTTTGTGGATTAATCTCATTCGCATTAAAGTGTTGTTCAAATGAAGGAATCATATGAATCAACCCGTCACTGTCCCTCAAATATGTTTAATTTTCTCATCAGAGGCCATGCCTATGGACACAGAGGTATACGAGAGTCCCTATGCAGACCCAGATGAACTGAGGAGTTCCACAGTGGACCGCGATAATCTCTTCCTGGAGGATGGAGAATTGGGCTCTGGGAACTTTGGTACAGTCATGAAGGGCATCTACAAGATGAAGAAGTATGCTATATCACATCACAACATTCAATGGGCAGTTTACATGCCCTGGTTAAAGGAAAAGTCCACCCTGGGACACTGTTACACTGTTAGAAATGATCTCTGGTGTTCAGTGCATTCCAGGAGTTATTTTGTGATAAAGTGTTGGAATTTACGTTTTTGTTGTACCTACTTTAGCTCAACCTGCCTCATTAACTTTACTTAAATGCATTACATTCTGGTCTATTGAGGCTACTGGTGGTGGAGAAATTGCTCTCTCTGCCTCTTCTACAATGTATTTCTCCCTGTGTGATTGTTGAATATCGGTGCAAAATGGCGGCTCTAGAAAGAAGCCCTTGCTTTTTGATTCTGACACCAAAACCTGATGTTTACCGTTGATGTTTTAGATAGCAAAAAAATTTTCTGCTATCAAACTCCATTGCAGCTGCGCTGGAAATACCTGGACTTGGCATCACATCATCTATATTTGTCTAGTTATCCATCGGGGATAAAAACAAAACAAAACAGGTTTTAAGGTGGATTTTTCCTTTATAGTCAGGTTAAGCTGTTTCCATGAACATGTTTCAACATAATGTATGACACAATATGGGTGTTGTCACTAACATTTTCTGTTTCTGTTGTCAGACGACTGCGCAAGCTAACTGTGATCGAGGGTCACAAAATACTAACTGGCTAACCAAGGCTAACTCTAATTTCTGTACTGTTAGCATTTTGTGACCCTCGATCAAATCACTGTTTTATAGTTCCCCAGTCGTCTGACAACAGAAACAGAAAGATATGTCAGTGACAACACCTGTATTGTATTATACATTATGTTGAAACACAAAATAAGTGACACAGACTGAGTTATGGGAGACAGAAAGTTCGCTTTTTAAAAAAGAGCATGTTCTAACCCAGTTATGACATTTACATGCATTGACCCAAAACCAGGTTAGCACCCAGGATAAGAAGGGAATTCTCTGTACATATAAATTTAGCTACTGTTTCCCATAAACAATGCACACAGTCTGCAAGCAATATGTAGTACTTGCTGGTAAAAATGCAAAATCAGAATGCTATAGGATTGATCAGCATTTTGGGTGGGCTATTGGTTGAACTAATGGGTTACTACTCAGACGACGTTATCAAGGTGGAGTAAGCTTGTCTTTGGCTCTGTATTCAGTGAATCTCATACTAACCTGTCCTATGACCCCGTGCATTAGGACAGAGAAGCCGGTTGCAGTGAAGATCCTGAAGAACAATGATAACAACCCGGTGGTGCGTGAGGAAATGCTGCGGGAGGCCAATGTCATGCAGCAACTGGACAACCCTTACATTGTCCGCATGATTGGTATCTGTGAGGCCGAGAACCTCATGCTGGTCATGGAGTTGGCTGAGCTAGGGCCGCTCAACAAGTTCCTGCAGAAGAACAAGTACGTACTCCTACTTGATCCCAATCTTGGAACCCATCGTCTATCGGTCTGACGACGATTAGACTCTGGGGGCGACGGCCAATATATCAGGGTTTCCGTTGTAGCCAGCGGACATCCGGGCCAAGACTTCCTCTTCCGTGCGCCGGTCATTGTTTACAGTCCGATTAGCAACTTGAGACGCGAGAATGGAGTTGGAGTTGAGTACAGTACACAAACATTGATACTTTTTGTAGATGTTTTAGGTCCAGACGACATTTCGGCTAATCTCTATAAACAGATATCTGCATATGAGACGTCGGCTCTCAACTCTCAACTCCATTCTCGCGTCTCAAGTTCATAATCGGACTGTAAACAATGACCGGTGCACCGAAGAGGAAGTCTTGACCCCGAAATATTGGCCATCGCCCCCAGAGTCTAATCGTCGTCAGACCGATAGATGATGGGTTCCGAGATTGACTTGATCCTGGTCATTATCTACAATGAGGCAATCTAAAGACATTGGTTATTTCTGATTTACTAATGCCAGGGATGCCAAGGATACATTCATCTAACAGATGAATGTTCACAGTTCTATATTATCACAACATTTTGAAAAAAAATTGAATGAAGACAATTATGGCTGAAAAAACAAAAACAAAAGCACAAACCAAATTCATGGCCGATTTCATTTGCACAACCAGTTCTAGAAGAGCTATGTTTTTAAGACCTCTGAAGCCACATTGAAGACTCAAACAGTCCAGCAGACTGTCAAATTATAACCATGCAGATTCGCCTCTAAATTAAGTCCATAATTGACAGAATTGTATCGTGGTTGATTTCTTCATGATTCTACATTCCAATATTAGTCAATGCAGCTTTAACAGGAAAACCAAAATGCTGCCACATAGCACATAAAACCTGACGTAGCGTCCTCAGTTTCAGTTTTACCAAGGTTCATCTGCTCACTTCCTATATCTACACAGTGCTGAGTTCACTTGGGTTCACCGGAAGTATGATGACTCACACTAAAACATGCTCACCTTGCGCACTCTAGTGTTCAAACAATGCAAAAGCGAAAAGACCATTCTGAATGTAATTTCTTAGATATGAGACTGCTGCTGAGATCAAATTTCTTTCAACTCCACAATGTATTGTGAAATTTTTGTAACACAAACTTTTGTTACATCCCTATTTAATACTTTATAGCAGGGCTATAATGTCTCCAGAACACTTTTCTGATGTCTTGGACTTGGACTTTATTTTGACACAGACTTGACTTCTTCCCGCCTATCTAAAAATTTTCAAAGATCTATTTTTATCCACCTGGTCCACCTTCATTAATTTTCTCACAACCACTAAAAACAGTTTCAGGGATTTCACCTGTATGTAATATGTAATAGTCCTCAAACTACTATGCATTAATTAGGCTAATTAGGTTAATTAGTTCAGTTAGATTAGTACAGAGCTCCTGCAGAAAGATGCACATCTCTGTTGATCCTTAAGATACTCTGCAAGCTTTGCTTTTACATTTGGAAAGACATGTACACTGCTTATTGCTTATTATATGGTCTTATATAGGACTCGACTTGCTCTGGTCTCAGTCTTGTCTTGGTCTCAACCCCCTTTGGACCCGGTCTTGACTTGAACTCAACTGGACTTGGTGTTGGAATTGACTTGGACTTGACCAAGGTGGTCTTGACTATTTAGAGTGTGGACCTAATGCTTCAGACAAGAACAGTACCTTTCCCCCTTCTCACTATATTCCTAAACTCACTGCTGTAGTGTGACCAACTATTCAAAGTGTCTGATATCAATAAACAATTTAGGAATAACTTCAATGAGAATTAAAGATCATGGCACCAGATGTCAGACAGCATCAATAGGCCTCATCTGAAGGACTGAATTCCGAAGTTGCTTGAATTTAAACTCACACTGTGAACACGGAGATAACTTTATTGAAAGTGAAAGTTTACTGAATTGTGGAGATGAATGAGCAGCAATATGGAGATGTGTGATCATATGAGCAGAAGAACGATAACTAGACCAACAGCTAAGCAGATACAATTACACAACTTAAGCAATGGTAGACAAAGTCAGCAATCAGATCAGCAATGAAAGGGGCGACAGCTGAACTACCTGAGAACACTTACTAAGAACACTGAATAACTGAGAATACTGGATTGTGGATAGCTGTATACTGACTTGCAAAGCGCTGAGTCACCAAACATAGGGAGCCACAATAAGGCAAAAGTTGTCGTTTAAACTTATTTAGCACTTGTGTCATGATGATTTAGTGCATACGTTTGAAGTGTAACAGGGTGCATGGTGTATAGTTGTGTTTGCCAAGGCTTTTGTGTGGTGGTGGTAATGTCTAAAGTTACAGCAGGAAAAAGCTTGTAACATATGCATAAAACATTAATTCTGGCTCCTCTATGCAATAGAATTGACATTTCTAACATTAACAGTAATAAACTCAATGCAATTTCCTGAGCATTTTGGTATAAAATATGAATGAGGAAAACATGAATGAGGAAATTGATTAATATGAATACACACAGTTTAACACATCTGAGATACACACAAGAGATATACATTAGACCAAGAGACAATGTAATTCCCAAAGGTCCCATGAGTCTGCATTAATATTATTTTGACTACATTCCGATGTAATTGAACTGAGAAACACTTGCGTCTCAGAGATGGGACAGAGATTGACAAGGGAAATACCTTCACTGTCCTTTTGGGATGTCCAGAAATTGCAGTTAACCATCTGACCTCAACAGGATGCAAAAGGAAGAAATACAGAAGCACAAAGAACATTGTGACTATCAGAGACTCATGTGTCATGCCTAGTTTAGTTTAGTTGTATGGTTTAGACTTGAAGAGTGCCTGTTGCCCAGTTTGCTTGTTGATGAAGACAAACAGGGTACAGGATGATGAAGATAAGACAAGACTAGACCCAACTCGACTCGGTGGGGAAATTGATTTGTTGCAGCAGCAATTATTGATAGGATAAAACAGGGAAAAGAAAAGAAAAAAAAAATCAAAGATAAGCACATATTAAAAAGAATAGAATATAAATTAAGCAATAAAATAAATGTGAAGCTGACAATTTCATGTGACAAACGAACCCTGAACACAAAATATTTTTCAATGTTTAAAGCTGCACTAGGCAACTTCATCACCCAGTAAATGTGATGTCACTGAACTTCACACAGCAGCGTTTGGTTAAAATCTGCATGCATTAAAATCTGGTGCAGCCCACCCACCAGAGTTTAAGGTATCACACTGCAAAAAACGTCCATCTTAACAAGTCATTTAGTCTCATATTCAGCCTTCAAATCTTATTTTTGTTAAACCAAGAGAAAGATTCTGCCTATGTGGTGAGATAATTCTACTTATTTTTAATGTAGTTTCAGGAATTTCCTAGAAATGAGTGTCAGTATATTGAAACAAATCAGAATAAGGCAGATCACTGCACTACTATCAAGAAAATGACACTCGATTCTACAAAATTCTGGAAACAAGTTGATTTACATTGGAAACAAGTGAAATTATCTAACCCCATTGGCAGATTTTTTCACTTTTTAAAGTGAAAAAAGGAAGAAAATTACAATTTTAGGATGCAATAATTGACTAAATGACTTGTTAAGATTGAGATTTTTTGCAGTGCACCTTTCAAAAGATTCCAAGAAATCTTTTATGATCTTTTTAATCTTAGGATCTGTAGTCAAAACAACATGTAATTGATCATCTACAGGCACATAACCGTCAAGAACATCACAGAGCTGGTCCACCAGGTGTCCATGGGCATGAAGTACCTAGAAGAGCATAACTTCGTCCACAGAGACCTTGCTGCCAGGAATGTGTTGCTGGTCACCCAGCACTACGCCAAGATCAGCGACTTCGGCCTTTCTAAAGCTCTCACTGAGGAGGAGAACTACTACAAGGTAATGGCTGATGGGGACAAAGGGTGGTGTATGGAATTCACATATAATAGAAATGTCTGGGCACAAATTATGTGAATATTACATTCCACCACACATTAGCATGAAATGTACATGCCACTTTTAGTTATTTGTTAAGTACATTAGGCAACCAAAAGAATTTGGTTAAGGTTAGAGTATGGTTTGGTCATGGTTAAATAAATAAAAACCTTTCACTGAAAATTAAAACTTTGGTAACACTTTACAGTAAGGGTACATTAATTAAGGGTTAGTTAATGCTTAATAAGCATTAACTAACCCTAAATTAACAGTTAACTAATGTGTCTGGTAATAATTTACTAATGGTGTTCATGTTAGGTATTAATTTATACATTACTTAATAGTCCTATTTATAAACTATTAAATAATGTATAAATTAGTACTTTAGTTAACATGAACACCATTAGTAAATTACACATTAGTAAACTGTTAATTAAGGGTTAGTTAATGCTTATTAAGCATTAACTAACCCTTAAGTTAGTGACCCTTATTGTAAAGTGTTACCAAAACTTCTTTAACAGTAGAAAACTTCTTGACATGAGCTGTGAATTGAATCCTGGTAATTTTTAAAAGAAACTACACAGTTTTAGAATCATTTAGAAGCATCTTTGCCTTTGGGAATACAAATGTCAGTGATTTAGATTTTCCATCATTTTGTACTTCATGCAAAACAGTTTTTTCCAACAGGCTGTTGGCAGTTTTTCCTATTTATGCCAAAATTGATAGACGGCTTCAGAGGACTGAGATACACAAACCTACTGTAACGCAGCCCAATCTCATGGACCATTTTGCCGCTATTAACAAATGAATTTCCAAAAAATTTTGTCAAACTACACAATTGGGCAGAACTCCATTGTAGTTTGTTCAGTAATTGTGAAACTTGATAGATATGTTAATCTAAGTATGCAAGTTTCATGGGGCCACTTGTGGCTATCTTTAGGGGTCCAAACACCGTAGATGCTGGAGCCCTATTGTTTTTGTTCGGATTATTGTTATTATTATGCTTCTGCCCTAAACGTATCTGGATCTCAGAAACCCTAAGTCTCAGCCACTACTTAGGCAAAAAAAACAAAAAACATTACACCAATCGACCAGATGGTGGTGCAATAACAACCCAATTTACGCTTTGGTCCATAACTTCTGAACCATAAATCATAGAATCAAAATTCATCATCATGCCTGCAGATGATGCATGTGATGATGCACGTGATGATGGGATATCCTGTTTGTTTACAGTGGACAGCAGGCCAGGCATCATATAGAAGAGAACATGTAGAGAGAGTGTATCCTGAAAAAGTGTGAAAAGTCTGAAATTAAATTATGCCAAAACATAAAAATATTTTAAAATAGTAAATGTCTTAAATACAGTCATCGAAGGTCTTCAAGTCACTGTATAATGACAGGTTTATTTTTTAGTTTTCATTTTGATAAAGAATTTAGATAGAGTTATTGATCGATCCTTTACATTCAGTGACATTTAGTCGAGGCACAGTTATAGAAATTAGACAAATGCCATGTATTTTATGCTTTCACCGAAACATATGAACACATACATCACTTACACTTACAGCTGGTCACATGATGCATGTCCACTCTTGGATTAATAAAGAATATTAATACAGAAGGTTAATACAATATGACAAACACATTGGACCTCATGTCCCTTAACAGTTAATTTCCTGGTGTCCTTTTTCTTATACTGCTCATTTATAATTTCACAACTTTCATTAGCTATGTTCAATCAGAAATAGGCTGGTTTTGATGATTTGTTTATTTATTTTGGTTTTTGAATTGGTCTTAAATTACAGGTAGCATTAAAAAGGTCTAAATTCTAAACTTAAAAAATTGTAATTAAATGCAATTTTTTTTGGCATGTTAGAATTTATTCTTCTATCAAGGATTTTTAGCATCTTTTTAATCTTTTATCTGCTTTTTATTATCTTTTTATCATTTTTTTATCGTCTTTCTATTGTCTTTTTACGTCTTATCTTTTGTCTTAACTCTATCTTAATTTTATCTTACTTTTATTCTATTATTTTATTTATTTTGGTTTTCATCCTACAATTATACTACCATTTACTTGAATGTTTGCTCTTTTCCACCTCTGGCCTCCTATGAATTTAATCCCTGTTTATTATTGTTTTATTGCCTTTTAAATTCATAATTTGAGTATTCTGCTTTTATTTTGCCTGTCAAAGCACTTTGTAAACTCTGTTTTTAAAGGTGCTATGTAAATAAAGTTATTATTATTATTATTATTATTATTATAAGGATACCTTCTTAAAGGGGCATTATGTAATCTATGACCTTTATCAACCTCTATTGGTGACAAGTAGGAATTGCATCTACATCAATATTATTACTTCCGCACACACAGGTCTCTATCCCCAACCACTCTCACCTCTCCCTTTCCCTTGAGCACATTTTCCCAATAGAGATTAAGAGTAAGCTAGCCAATTAGAACAGAGATCCAGAAGAACAGAAACATCTAGTGAATATATTATTTTATTGCCCCATAGCACAAAAGTTATTTATCTAAATTGTGTCATAAAACAGTTGGAAAACAGTCCCCAATATGACAATGAAACCACAGCCACTGATGTTCTGGTATGTGCCTCCTCCTCTAGGCCAAAGGTCACGGGAAGTGGCCAGTGAAGTGGTATGCTCCCGAGTGTATGAACTACTTCAAGTTCTCATCGAAGAGTGACGTGTGGAGCTTCGGTGTGCTGATGTGGGAGGCCTACTCCCTCGGGCAGAAACCATACAAGGTAGAAACAGTCTCCAAACAACCTGCTGTTGATATGAGGGGCATCTGGTCTTCACATGATTATGGTTAGGGATGTAGTGGAGGGCTCATTTGTAGATAGATAGATAGATAGATAGATAGATAGATAATTTGGTAACACTTTATAATAACCATCATTAATAAATGGTAAATTGATAGTTAATTAAACCTTAGGTAATAGTTATTTTACTGTTAACAAACAATGAAATGATCATTAATAATGTTTACTAATTATTAGTAATGCTATAATTTATGTTATTTTATCATTTGTTTGTGTAATATAAAATCATTTGTTTAAAAATTATATATTGTATCATAGCTTTTTACCCTTTTTACCGTCTCTTATCAGCTATGATACAATATATAATTTATAAACAAATGATTTTATATTACACAAACTAATGATAAAATAACATAAATTATAGCATTACTAATAATTAGTAAACATTATTAATGATCATTTCATTGTTTGTTAACAGTAAAATAACTATTAACTAAAGTTTAATTAACTATCAATTTACCATTTATTAATGATGGTTATTATAAAGTGTTACCGATAATTTTTTATTTACGTGTCACTCCTCAACATACAGAGCAACAAACACAGTACAGTAAAAAAAAAGAAGGTTGAGGACCACTCATTAAGAGTTATGAGACACGGCTAAAAATAATACACATAGAAAAAAAATGCTAGTGTATATACACACACACAAATATACACACACATAAGTACATACATTCGTACAAATACATTGATACACATATACATACATACACACACACACGAAAAATAGAAGTCATATTACACACACACAAACACAAAGAACGTAAAACAGTCTTAGTATTGCATTATAAAGTTTAGACACTCATGAATGAACGTCTTCTGTTAAGGATGAGGTGGCAAAGCTTTGGCACATTCGTTGATACAATATTTACCAGCTAAAACTACACACAATTTATTTAAATCATCGTACTCATTAAAATTTGCAACATGGTTTGAAAGTTGAAAAAATAATTCTGAACGAGTGTCTGTATAGAGTTCACAGTGTAAGAGTACATGGGCTTCTGATTCAATAGAAGCATTATTACACAGGGTACAGAACTGTTGTATGAGAATAGTCTTTTGAAAGGGAAAAAAACAAAATTAATGCTTTTCTGTAATTATAATTGATTTGTTCATATTTGAACATACTTTCACCAACTGGAATTCCACAATTTACCACAATATCCCTGGTCATGACACCCTATATTTTCAACACATCCTCTTGAATTCCTGGTAGAGTTGTCCTATCATGTAGTTTAAAACAGACTGTTTAGTCACCTTTCCAGATGATGTAACATTAGTTAACAAGAGATGCTGTCTGATGATGTCACCGTCCATCTGAATGTGTCACTGCGCTGTGTTCACAGGGAATGAAAGGAAATGATGTCATGCAGATGATTGAGGGTGGAAGCCGCATGGATGCCCCACTCAACTGTCCACCAGAGATGTATGAACTCATGAGGAAGTGCTGGACATACAAGTGAGTGGACCATAAGGTAGTGGTTGGACCACACCAGATATGAATACTAAGGACAGAGCATGATAGAAGACCTACTGATCTTCATAAATTCTCCCTGCCTTGTATTTTTTTACTTCTAATTAGTAAAAAAAAAAAAAAAATCTTCCTCTGGTGTTACTTGGTACACTGTAAAAAATGGCCATCTTAACAAGTCATTTGGTCTATTATTTAGTCCAAAAATCCTATTTTTCTTGAAACAAGTGAAAAAATCTGCCACTGAGGTGAGATAATTTCACTTGTTTCCAATACAGTTTCACTTGTTTGTAGGGCTGTGCAAAAACATCGATACAGCTGAGTATTGCAATATTTTTTTCCATGATACTGTATCGATTTTCCAGCCCCTCGTATCGATACATAAAACAAATTATTCATGTTTTAAACGGATTTAAAATGTCCTTAAATTTCCCTCAAATCCCTTTGAATTAAATAGTTTTGACTCAATTTGTCCACTGAATTATCAATATAATGTGATGTACATATTAGACTACCCAGGTGGACACAGCAAGTTGTATTTTCAGCTCTATTTTTAAATTTTCAGTAAATTATGTAGAGTATTGCAATTTATCGCATTATGTATCGTATCGCAATGTATCGTGATACAATCGTATCGTGACCCATGTATTGTGATACGTATCGTATCGTGAGGTCCTTGCCAATACCCAGCCTTACTTGTTTGAGGAATTTTCTAGAAATGAGTGTCAGTATGTTGACAGAATAAGGCCGACCACTACACTACTATCAAGAAAATGACACTTGCTTCTAGAAAGTTGATTTGCATCAGAAAAAGTGAAATGATTTGTCGCTTATTTTAAGAAAATTAGGATTTTAGGATTCAATATTAGACTGAATGATTTGTTAAGATGGAGATTTTTGGCAGTGTATCTTAGGGGAGTTGATACAGGGTTATGGAGAAGATCATAAATGTCATGTTTGAAGTAAATGTAGATGTTTGTCATAAACACAAAATAGTACTAAATATGCGCTAACCATGTTATCATGTCTTACAGGGCAGATGAAAGGCCTGGATTTTCACTTGTTGAGCCAAGACTAAGGGAGTATTACTATGACATTGCACAATGATTATTCATTTGGATGTTATAGGACAC